>NC_056728.1:1743326832-1743626832 GCF_019279795.1 Protopterus annectens
CTTTCCAGAAAGCACTGCAGATATTTTTGGAAGCCAGGGAACTTGAAATGCACCTTAATGAAAATATGAAATGGCTGCTATCTGAACCTAAATGGCTGAATAGCTGGGACTGCAATCAAATACGTTGTCTAAGAATTGCAATATTGAAAGAATATGAGCTGAAAAGGGTACCAGTCTTTAGTGCCTGCACAAAGAAAAAATGTTATTTCCATTTACTACTGTATAATTTTCTGACAGACTGTTTCTGAAAGCCAGGCAAAATGTGAACACCTCTGGTAGGTAGTGTCAGGTTACTACTGTCCATCACTAAAATTGCAGAAACCATACATTTAGTAAGAAGGAACTGATGTCTAGGTGAGGCAGGCTGGCTAAGACAATATCCAGCTGAGATCCAGTGACCATGGACGTCGCGTTAGGCAATGTCAGAGTACTGTGAAGCATATTTGCCTGTATCAGAAAGGTACTACGAGAATAACTTTTGCCTTACACAAAGATGCTTTATTCAGGAACTTTGTCATTAGTGTAAGAGCAGGAAATGCATGCAATAGACCAGGTGATTAAGGGCAGACCAGAGCATATCTGGAGGGTTGTCATTGTGGAGGGATGAGGGCAAAGTTGCTGTTGCATTTTGTGTTGGTCAGGGAAGCAAACAGGTCCAGCAAGGCTAGACCCAGTAGCTGGTAGATTTTGCTTACTAATGTGGGGGTTGAGGGACAACTCAAGAGGCATCAGGATGCAACATCCACTCATGAGGGATCAGCATGCAACAACTGAGCCTGTCAACTAGAAGACTGGTCTGCCCCGCAAAGTATGCTGTTATCAGAAAATGCTGTGAAGACAGTGCCCATTGCAACACTCTCATGGCTTCTCTGCACAAGGGGTATAAACTGGTTCTTCTTTGCTTGTTGAACTACACAACTAAGTTGCTATCTGTTTGTGCCAAAATCACAACCCAAGGAAAGAAGTCCTGTATTGCCTGCAATGCTAGCAGGATCACCTTCATCTCCAGTATTATGTGAAGGTATGAAATACAGCAGGTCTTCCAGTAAAAAATGGGTAACAACCACAATTTAACAGCAAACAACCACTTTTAATCAGGTCTAATGAAATTCCTAAGTAACAGGGATGAAAGTGCTCATTTTGTACTTATTTGATTTATTTTTTCTTATTAAAAGTGGTTGCTTGCTATTAAATTGTGGTGGTTAACCATTTTGTACCAGAAGACCTGCTGTATTTCTTGGTTTCTTGGATTATGTAAAGGTAAGCCCCTTGGTGTGACAAGGTTCTTTGAAATGTCCTTCCTTCAAAATGCCTCCCACCCCAAAGAGAAGGTTGTCAGTGGTAACCATGGTTGATGGGATGGGAAGAACAAAGGGAAAACCTGTTTGTAATCAGGGGTGATTAAATCCACCACTTCAAATAAGTCTTGCAAACTGTGAAGAGCCAAACAGAAAACTGAAGGGAGTGAGTGGACTAGGACCACCATACGCTAACTGCCCACTGCGGCACTTTCAAGTAACACTTAACATGAAGTACCAGCATAATGGCTGTTACCACTCTGCACAATGGCAGCCTGAAGAAGACATGTTGAGGAAGGTCTCTGACTTGTAGCCTGAAGGAAAGCAGCCTTTGTGTAAGAGCTCTTGCGATTTTTGTTATTGCTTCCAGATAGCAGCCTATAAAAATCTAAAGAATCGGTATGTTCTGAATTTGATTTTTTTTAAGTTTACTGAGACACTCAAGGACTGACAAAGATGGTGCAAGTAACTCTTGCTGAAATAAAAGACTATTTTGTATTTGCAGCAAGGAGCCAGTTGTCGAGATGATGAAACAGTTTTAGATGGGATGTGACAACAGATATGCACTTGGTGAACATGGGGGGGGGGGGGATCTGTCGAGAGACCAAATAACAGGGGTCAGAATTGGCAATGACAGACTCCCAGTCAAAAGTGGAGGCACCTTCTGGACTGCTTCACAGTTTTGATGTGTAGGTAACCATCCTGAAAGTCTATAAAGCACATCTAATTCTTGTCTTGCAGGTATGAAAGAATGGACTACACCATCACCATTCAGAATTTCCCCTTCTTTACAAAGGGACGTATTCCTCCGAGACACAGAACAGGTATGATGTCCTGTGTCTTCTTTGAAGATAAAAAGAATGTCAAGTAAATAAAGAATATTTTCTGGTCTGGTGGGACCTCATGGATAACTTTTATTTGCAGGATTTAAGAATCTCCTGAGTTGCTACTTTCTTTTGCCAATGTGGAACATCTGGAAGAGGCAACAAAGTTCCTTTGGGTGTAGATATAAAGGGCATTATATAGTCTCTGGACATTATACTTTTTACTCTTCTGTCCTTTGTGATGGCCAACCCAGCTTTTAGGAAGGACTTGATCAATCCTTCAGGAGTACTGGGAAAATTTCCCTAAAAAGGAACCCCTAAACTGCTGATTCTACAGACTACCACTGCTTCTGAGGTGGCATCCATTGCAGGGTCCATCTCTGCTATGAGTTGCCCTGTCTGAAAAGGAATCAAGGGATAGGCATTGTGGCTTTTTGAATGAGAGCTCTTTATTACTACCCTTCTGATTCCTTGAGTGAATTTCTCACTGCAGACTATGCTTTTTCTTCTTACATGCTCTTCAGCAAGGTTTCTTTATTTTTTCTTTTGGACAAACAGGGACAATCCATCATAAAGGGCATTAATAAAGGATGGCTTAAAGTTGTTCATATTGTCACACAAGTGCAACCAGAAACGTCAGCACATGCCAGTGGCTGTTGCCCTATCAGCTCTCATCTGCTATGTTGTGAAGTAACAATGTGGACATATTTTGAAGACCCAACACAGCAGACAGTTAAGCTTTATTCTGTTTCCTGGTGTCTGTGTGTGTGTGTGTGTGTGTGTGTGTGTGTGTGTGTGTGTGTGTGTGTCTGTGTGTCTGTGTGTGTGTGTGTGTGTGTGTGCGTGCCTGTGCGTGTGTGTGTGCGTGCGTGTGTCTGTTTGTGTGAGTGTGTGTGTCTGTGTGTGTGTCTGTGTGTGTCTGTGTGTGTGTGTGTGTGTGTGTGTGTGTGTGTGTGTGTGTGTGTCTGTGTGTGTGTGTGTGTGTGTGTGTGTCTTTGTGTGTGTGTGTGTGTGGGGGGGACTACTGCTGAGGGAATAAGCTAGATACCACTGGATCCCAGTCATGTGAGACATAACTTAATGCACTCAGGGAAAAGGTTTCCAAGGTGTAGACCCACTTTCGAAAATGGTCCATCATCCTAGATTCTCTGTTAGGATTGACTCTGGAGCTCTCTACAGATAGCTCCTTTTTAGTGGCTGTTGCAGCTACAACAGAATTAATCAATGGCCCCTTGCTCCCTTATGGTTGTTCCCGGTGGGATTTTATCCAACTTCTGGGGAACATATTCTACCCTATCAGGTTCCCACCATGCCCACCTCGTTACCTGGTTGATGACATGGTCACTGGGAGGACCATTAAGGAAGTAGAGGAGCTAGTTTTGAAAATCTCAAACACTTTCTCATCTGGGAAGGGATGGGGGGGGTTGGTGGTCCACATCCTCAAATGATGCATTAGTCCTAAGATCTCCCAAAAGGTAGAGTCCTCAGGAGGGGTATGGTGGAATCTTCCCCTTCACAGAGTTCTGCTTCCAGTGCAAGTAATTACACAGAGGACTCAGTGTGCCTCCTTTTGCAAAGACACTGGGTGCACACAGGGATCCAGATGCGTCTTTGGAGCCTTGATGAAGGATAAGTTTGAGGCATTCAGAACTGACTTGTCCTTTGGGCTGAAGAGGTGGGCACAAACAGTCAGATGGACAGAGGCCTGAAGGTGAAGCTAAAACCAAAGAAGCATCCCATTCTCACAGAGATGGACAGGCAATGATCCTCTCAAAGAACTCAAAAGCTATTGAGGACCTGGAGTGCATCAAGGATACAACAGCTAGAACCATCTCCCATTCCAAAGAAAAAGAGGCAGATGGAGCTGAGTGGCATCCGATGAAAGGTCAGTTGGATCCATAACAAAGATTTGAGCCAATGTAATGAGTAACCCAATACCAAAAATGGAACCAAACAGGTTGTAACCACAGATGGCAAAGAGATCTTGAACTCAAAAATGCAGTGCCGAGATACAGTCTTCCAAAAGCTTTGGAGTTGAATGTGCTGGCTGCAATGATAGTGTACAACAATGTGGATCCATCGACATTGATGAGGGGTGATCTGGGATGGATTCTGGCTTCTAGACCACCAGCAACAAAAGGTATGCCAGGAAAGGAGCAAGTAGAAACAGGAGCTGGTGGGTTAACCTGATCCATATTTGATGAAGAGGGGGACGGGATGTCACCCATATCTATCTGAGCCTTGATGGATGTCCTCACCATTCACTCCCAATCATACCGGACACTTCCAGCAGACCTAAATAAAGATACTGAGAGAGGTCTCAAGCACAGGAACATGGAGAATTCACTCACTAAAGACCTGCTGCTGAAAGAAGTGTCTTTACCTGGTGACCTATCCTGAATAATAATAGTCTCAGTGTCGACTGCCATTGACACCAATGGTCTAAAAATAGCTTGTTCCAATCAGAGTCAAAGGAAAAGGAGATGGTTTGGCCACTTTTGCAGCAATAGGAGAGAGAGAGAGTGCTCATGCAGTCTCCCCCCTCCTTTCCTTTTCTCTAGCTTCCTCTTTCTTTCTCTTCATTCTGGTCCTTTTCTTTGCCCTGATCTCTCTCTTTAGGGGAGGATAATCCATCGTCCACATTTCCCACTGTGGTAGGAAGAAGGCCTTTTACAATCAATTTGTTCTTTCAGTCAATGAGGATCAAAGGACTTGCACATTTGGAATTGCATTTGCAGGTGTTCTGGAACCAAACACAGCACAAAGCTCACGTTTGTCCTGGTGCAGAATTTCATGTCCATACTTTGAGCATTTCCAGAAGCTTTCTCCATAATTTTGATGAATTTAATAACTTTGGTAATTAGTAAGTAAATGTAAAACAGCGATGAAAGAAGGAAGAAAGAAAATACCATGAACAAGAAAGAGCAAGGAAAGATTAGAAATATTCCATTTCCATCAAACACTTTAGATTAGTTCTGACACAGGCTTGGTAAGCCTTGGCAAGAAGAGAAGAGTAAAATTTTAGTTATGTAGGTATCAAAAGGTAGAGATGAGCAAATGTAATGTGTGCGTGTATGTGCATATATTATATTTTACTATGTACATGCGCACACACACAAAGCCATAAAACTTTTTAGACATGAAAGAAAAATCACTTCACTTTGTGAAGTAGCTTTGAAATCTTTTAATCCAGCAGTTGATATCTTTTAATCCAGCAGTAAAAAACATCCACCAAGACAACAGTATAAGAAAAGCTGAAATAAATTGGAACACTCTATTACACCTCACATACATATATTTATATATATATATATATATATATATATATATATATATATATATATATATATACACACCCACACACACACACACACACACATATATATATATATATATATATATATATATATATATATATATATATATATATACACGCACAACACACAGCCCACAAAGTCAGTGTGACAAGCAGCCAGAGCCCTTAAGGCTGAATAACACACCTGATACTCTTGTAATAGGTGACTCTGTTGTCAGACACACTGACGTCCCGCTCACCAGGTTGAACAGTGAGCTGCCTGTCGGGCGCTAGTTTCCGCCACATAACACAAGCACTCAGGTCACTCCAAAGCAAGTACAAATATGACTCAGTCATTGTCCATGCTGGTGTGAATGACCTGAGACGTACCTCCCTGGACTACATGAAAAGAGACATAGAGAAGCTCTCTGAGCATGTAGCCCAGGCCGGTATGACCCTGACCTTGAGTAGCATCTTACCCACACCAAGAATGATGCCACAATATGAAGACAAAATGATCAATTTCAACAATTGGCTTAAGTATTGGTGTCATTCAAAGGGGATCCAATGCCTGTCAGCCTGGGATGACATACTCGACAAGCCACGGCTTGCACCTGTCACCCCTGGGCTTTCGGATATTGGCAAAGGCTCTTGCCACCCCCATAGTGCCTTTTTTAGGCAAGGCCCAAAAAACAAACCCACCTCAATAGGTATCACAAGGGATAAGAAACTAAGAGTAATGCTACTCAACGCCAGAAGTCTAAACCTCAAGATGCACGCACTCGAAACTCTCCTTAGCATGGAGAACATTGATATCTGTGCAGTAACAGAAACCTGGTTCAAGGCTCCCGAGAGCACCCCAGCACTACCAGGTTATACCTCATACCATGCTTTTCGGCCCTAAAACTTGGACCGAACCACAAAAGAAGGGGGAGTATCAATATTCGTCAAAGATACCCACACCTCCAGGTTGGTGGCACAGCACGAAGCATCAGAGACTATCCATATGCAACTAACAGTGGGTAAAGCTGTCTTCCAGTTTATAGCCTGCTACAGACCACCCTCCCAAACCCAGGAACCCCACTCGGCCTTCCTGAGAACACTGGAAAATATGAAGGTCTCTCCAAACACCATTATATTGGGTGACTTCAACTACCCAAACATAGACTGGGAGCATTACTCTAGCTCCAACACCCTAGCCCAAAGGTTCCTAGAATTTATAAACTCAAATGCTATGGAACAACTTGTTACCACACAAGAGGGGAAACCATACTGGACCTGATCATCACCAACATGGGGACTCCGCTCCATACCAGAAGTGTATCCCTCACTGGTAAGATCAGACCATAAACTAATCTCACTGGATATTCACATCCCGACCCCACCCCCTGCCCAGAAACCACAGTGAAAAACTTCTCTACAGCAAATTTCACACTCCTCAAAACCGAGGTGGAATCCTTCAAAGCCCCCGGGCCTGTGGAAAATACGGCCCAGACCGCAGAATCCTTTATAAACGCATTCTATGAACACCTTCAGGAATGCATGGATCATGCAATTCCAAATAGAACCAAGACCCAATCCTCCAAAGGCAGACGTCCTGTCTGGTGGACCCCAGCCATAAACAAACTATACAATAGAAGGAGGAAGTTACTACATGAAAGAGTAAAATCCCAAAAAGGAAAGGCATCTCTGATCAGTATTAGCAAAAAACTACGGGCACTCGTAAAATCGTCTAAGGCCAGCTTCGAGAGAAAAATTGCACAGGACACTAAGGATAATCACAAGGCTTTCTTTAGTTATGTTAGGAACCTGGGTGGGAATTCCCAGATATGCTCAGAATTAGTCCAAAATGACAAAAAAATACACCGAACCCACAGACATTGCCAACATCCTAGCTGACAGGTTCAGCGCAAACTTCTCCCCCCCCCTCCCCACCAAAAGGCCAAATATCTATCTCAGCAGAGTGCTGCCCCCCTGACATCTCAGATGCTCAGGTAAGAGCTGCCCTCTCCAAAGCAAAAAACACAGCATCAATGGGACCAGACGGTGTCCCAGGCTGTGTCTTACATGAACTCCAAGAAGAGCTAAACCCAAACATAAAACTACTGTTCAATCTCAGCCTTTACTACAGGATATGTACCCAAAGAGTGGCGTACAGCAACAGTGGTCCCTCTCCACAAAGGTGGTGCCTCAACGGATCCTGGAAACTATCACCCCATAAGCCTGAATAGCTTGGTCTGCAAAGCTATGGAAAGGATCATCATGGACCTCATAAATAAAGATATTGGGGACCTACAGACACTGGATCCTACCCAGTTTGGCTTTCTTAAGGGCAGATCCTGCCTCTTAAACCTGGTCGATTTCTTTGAAACAGTCACCAAGGCCATTGATGAGGGGAAGGTGGTCCACACAGCCTACCTGGACCTCGCAAAAGCCTTCGATACAATACCCCACTCGGGCATTATAGATAAACTCACCAGCTTAAATATAAACCCCTATGTCACTAGATGGGTTGCAAACTGGCTCAAGGACAGAACCCACATAGTTAGAATTTCTGGAGCCATGTCAGACTCCAAACCAGTTACAAGTGACATCCCACAAGGCTCAGTCCTGGGACTTCTCTTGTTCGGTATATATTTCTCGGAGGTACAGGCCAACACGGAAGGACTGTGGCTGACCAAGTTCGCAGATGACTGCAAACTGGGCGCCATAATCGACTCTCCAGCTGACACAAGCATCCTCCAAAAGGGCCTCATAGAAACAGACAACTGGTGTCAGAGCCATGGCCTCAAGCTAAACGCCAAAAAGTGTATAGTCATCCCCTTTGGCAAAAACAAAGTGCCCACAAATTACCACATAGGTGGTAATCCATTAAGTACAGAAGAAGTAATTAGGGACCTGGGGACCCAAGTTGATAGCAATCTCTCATTTGACAACCACGTAGCCAAAGTGGTTAGAAAAACATTTTATATAGCCCACCTAATCATGAAGGGATTCACATCTAGATCAGGGGAGGTAATCATGCCTCTTTACTCATCCCTCATCAGGCCCATAATTGAGTACAATGCCCCTTTTGGGATGTACCTTACCAGACACCTGCAGCAACTGGAAAGACCCCAAAAGTACCTCACTAAGAGGATCAAAGGGCTCAAACAGATGCCATATGCTGCCCGGTTAAAGAAACTCCAGCTCTATTCAGTGGCATACCACCTGCTCAGAGGCGATCTGTGCCTGACGTATAAAGCCATGTCCAACCCGGAATTAATGGACATGCTGCACCTCAGAAAATCCAAATCCCATCGAGCTACGCTACGAGACTTGAACCTCAGCACTGAAATAAATACGACATGCTGGAGGGACAGATTCATAACCCAGAGGCTCCCCTCACTCTGGAATAAAATCCCAGTCCAGGTTAGGCAGAGTCCCTCGTTGACTCTCTTCAAGAGGAATCTTGATGAGTGGATGGGAGATCGTAGGTTTACCCCGGGTATCACTTCTGTGTCTGGGGGCCATAATCGAATCTGGGGGCCATAATCGAATCTCCAGCTGACACAAGCATCCTCCAAAAGGGTCTCACAGAGACGGATGCTTGGTGCCAGACCACGGCCTCAAGCTAAATGCTAAAAAGTGCATAGTCATCCCCTTTGGAAAAAACAAGGTACCCACAAATTACCACATAGGTGGTAATCCATTAAGTACGGAAGAAGTAATTAAAGATTTGGGGACCAACATAGATAGTAATCTCTCCTTTGATAATCACGTTGCCAAAGTGGTTAGAAAGACCTTCTATATAGCCCACCTTATCACGAAAGGGTTCGCATCTAGATCAAGAAAGGTCATTGTGCCCCTCTACTCGTCACTCATCAGGCCCATAATTGAATACAATGCCCCTTTTGGGATATACCTTACCCGACACCTGCAACTGGAGAGATCCCAAAAGTACCATACCAAGAGGATCATGGGCTACAAACAGATGTCCTATGCAGCTCGACTAAAGAAACTCCAGCTCTACTCAGTTGCTTACCGCCTACTCAGAGGCGATCTATGCCTGACGTACAAAACCATGTCAAACCCAGAATTAATGGACATGCTCCACCTCAAAAAATCCAAGTCCCTTAGAGCTACACGCTCCAGGGACCTAAACCTCAACACAAAAATAAATAGGACATGCTGGAGGGACAGATTCATTTCCCAGAAGCTCCCCTCACTCTGGAATAGAATTCAAATTCATGTTAGACATAGCCCCTCGCTGACCCTCTTCAAGCGAAATTTGGACGCATGGATGGGAAATCGCAAATTCACCCCTGGGATCTCTCCTGTGTCCCTGCTAGACAGAGGCACAGTAAACTAATCTTAAAAGGGTACCTTCTGTGACCTACTTTACAGAGGCACAGTAGGCTAATCTAATAGGGAGGCAGAAGCCAAATACACTCTGGCTAGGCTTATAAATGCCCTAGGGCAGATAGCCTAGTATCTACCCATGAACCTATGTTAGACAGAGGCACAGTATACTAACCTCGAAAAAGGTTATAGCAAAATTAATTTAAAATGGGTGGCAAAAGCCAAACACACTCTGGCTAGGCTTATAAATGCCCTAGGGCAGATAGCCTAGTATGAACCTATGAACTACAGAGACCATATAAACGAAACTGCAGATGAATGAAAATTTAAAAAAAAATGAATATTACATGATCGAAAATAAGGTACTCCCTGTTCGTTTGTAGCACCACTGTAAAAAAGGAACCGAGATGCTCTATGTGCATACCCAACTGGGCGGTTCTCACGCAGATGTGAGCGTGCCATGGGTGTTTACCCTTTTCTTCAATGTAGTACAATCTCAGAGTTGGCATATTTATTTGGCAGGGGGTGTGGGGGGTGAAGGGGGGCACAGACCCCCTGCAAAAACTTAAGCCAACATAATTTATGGCCCTGGACTGTTGGACGGCATGTATGCGTATAATTGTGGTACACAGTAGGTGGACTTTCTTAATCATGTAAGATTCGTTCTTTTAAATTTTTGTTCATCTGCAGTTTTCTTCATCGCTAATGTGAGATTCAGACATATGTGTTTTCGATGTGTGTGTGTGTGTGTGTGTGTGTGTGTGTGTGTGTGTGTGTGTGTGTGTACATGTATGTGAGGTCTAATAAAGAGAAAATGATTTCTCTGAAAAAGACAGATGATAACCAAAAGACTGCATATAGTGCAGATGGAGGCAAGCAAGTTCTGAGGGACAGTAGGAGAGCACTGCATTATGGGAGTGTGTGTAGCTTGAACACTAGAGAAGTATCTGTGTGGAAAAGTGTCAGCTTGGATCCACCATGAGGGCAGATAATTCAACAGTCAAGATGGGGACAGAAGACAATACAGTATCATGTATTTAAAAGAAATGTCATGAAAAATATGTGGCCATAACACTTTTTTTTATCAGAATTGCCACTGTCAATATTGGCATGATATATAAATGGTCATAAAAGGATAGACAAAAAGCAAAGTGCACTGACTTACATTAAGAAGTGCAAATAGCAACGTTAGGAGAGATACATCTGGATAAAAACGAGCATGTCAACTTGACAAAGGAAGGATTTTGTGGTGGACATTCAGCAGAGTATCAGGGACATAGGAAAAGGACATTAATAATACTGACTGCAACAGGGGCCCCAAAAGTGATAGAAGACAGGGGAAAAAAGATGAAAATGGTAGGTCTGTGGTTTCAAGGGGTTAGCATGAGAAGAGGATTATGCTGGTATATATTTATATTCCACCTAAAAGAACTGTTGTGGAGTTTAGAATAATTTTTGGAAAAATCAACTTTCAGAAAGGAATATTACTTATGGGTGGAGAATGGAACCCGATTTATAATACTGAGTGGGCAAGAGAGGGATATAGAAGAGAAGTGTAAAACAGAGGGTAGACTTCTGAAGAACTATATGAGGATACTTGGAATAAAAGATGTAAACTTAGATAACATTTACATATCATTTCACAAGGCACAACTGCTAGACTGGCTAGAAATTACATTTCATAGGAACATATGCATTTAATTTAAATCTTTTAGGCCATCTACTAACTACATCAGATCATGCACCAGTAAAAGCCAAGGTAAAGATACAGGGTAATGACATAAAAATGAGAGAGTGGTCCTTTCCTTCTGACTTGTTAAAAAGATGGGAATTTAAGAAATTGGTAGTGGGTAAATTTGAGAGTTTTTAGGAAAGTGAGAAATTACTTCAGCAAGGCTAGCTAGAGTGTGGGATAAAATGAAAATGAGCTTTAAAATGTGATAGAGACAACAGAGGAAGAGATGTGTGAAAGAAGTAATTGGAAATCTTTAGAGGGATTGGCAAAGGTTGAAGTACTGCAGGCAAAAAGGAATCTTGCATAAGAAGAGGTGCAACTCGAGTGCTAAAGAAAAAAAATTAGTATTTGTTTATAAGGTTAGAAAGGCTGGTGTTAAGCAACTATTTTTAAACAACTCTGAAGTACAAGAATGTTCAGCACAATGACTTGGGAAAGAAAAAGTAAAACTGAGTTGTAGCAGACATCTCATGACAGAGGTCTACAGAGGCTACTGACGAATTTAGGACATTTTACGCACACTTCTGTAAAGCAGATGAGTGGGAAATCAAGAAAAAGCCAAAAGTAGAAATATTTATGGTAGATTTAATTATGCCAAGGTTAGAGGAAAATGAGGCTCGACAACAGACCAAGGAAGAAATGAAATAAAGACAGTGTTAAATCAACCAGCAAGTAACTCCCAGTAACACACAGCATTCCAGTGGAAATCTGGAAGTTAAGAAGGGAAAGAGTTACAAACACCAGGAATTCTTTGTTCAACAATATTTTAAAAGGGAGAAGTACTAGTATCTTGGATGAAATCAGTGGGGGTGGTACTGCCAAGAGAGGGTAGAATCCCTTCAGATCTGGCTTCATATTACAGACCCATTTTGATTTTAAACCATAAATAAAAATAGCTTATACCTACAGTGGATATAAAAAGTTTACACACCCCTGTTAAAATGCCAGGTTTTTGTGATATAAAAAATGAGACCACAATAAATCATTTCAAAACTTTTCCCACCTTTAATCAAAAGGTGCTTCAACAAAGTATTAGTTTAAGGGTGTGCACACTTATGCAACCAGCTTATTGTATATTCTTTTATATTTTTTCCCCTAACAGATTTGCTTGTTCTTCAATTGAATTGTACAGGTTATAGGTCACATTAAAGGTGGGAAATGTTTTGAAATGATTTATTGTGGTCTCATTTTTTATATCACAAAAACCTGGCATTTTAACAGGGGTGTGTAAACTTTTTATATCCACTGTACGTTAGCTAACAAAAGTTACAAAAATTGGCAGGTATAAATGTTTTATGGATGGAAGGCAGACATCTGACAACATTAATGGAACAATAATAATGACCTAGACAGAAGCAGAGTATAATAAAATACCATTATTGTTGGTGAGTTTTGATGGAAAGAAAGCATTCGGTAAACTCCACTGGAATCTTGAGCAGGATAATGGCAGCATTTGCATTTAGCGATAGAATATGGTTAATAAAGAGAATACTATGAATGATAGGAGGCAAAAATTAAAGTGGGAGCGGTCCCCACTGACAAGTGGTGTTGAACACAGGAAACCAGATAGGGATGTCCTCTCCTTTCCTTTTGTTATTTGCTTTATATTTGGAGCAGTTAGCAATGAAAATATGGGGTTCACAGATTCAAGGATATAACTGGTGTGGTGATCAATAAGCATTAGCCTCATTTGGCAGATGGTGGTATTTTGTATTTGATAGAGACAATTTAAGTCTTTTCAGGATGTAAAGTAAAAGAAGATTAAACTGAAGCTATAGTGGTAAACCATGCACCCACCCATGACTTGCTTAGCAACAGCCACACTTACAGAGATATCCTAGGGACATGTGGGAAAAGACTAAATAGTAATTAGCACAAAAAAATAAGAAACCGGAGCCTGCTGATTATAGCTATAGATAGCAAGACACAGTGAAAAAAAATGTGTTAAGTTACAGTAGTCATATACACAGGTCAAGCTTGTTTTGATCAGAGAGAATTTTTTTATGACAAAGGGTTAAAATGTATTTGGGAGGGGAAGACAGCAAAAGTTAAACAGGAAAAGTTGATTCTCCACGTAGAACAAGGTGGTTACAGTTACCTGATTTGAAGGGATAAAGACATGCCGTTTAAGGGTCATACTCACAGCTCTACAAGGAGAAGGATATACATCAAAATGGAAAAGGATAACGCTGTTGGGGTAGGAACAGGACAGTGAATTTGAGAGATAAATAGTGACCAGGATTTGGACATGTCCTTAATAATGAGAATATGTTAATAACCACACAATTTTATATTCATAAAGTAAGGAGAAAGTTATTCTACAAAATAACACAGGGCAGCAAAAAGAAAGAAGGTTTTACCAGGAGGGATGTCAACAAGCAGAGGAAGAGAAAATAAGCAAGAGGAGGCTGGAATTTACTCCAAGGAAATTATTAAAGGAACAAAAGTATTGGGGACAAATAGCTAGGACAGGAAAGTTAATACAGTGGGATGAAGGTAACACAATGGGATGAGGCTAAGCAAGAGTTTGGTCTACAGGTTAGATATAGCCTTCCCGAGTAAGAATTTATAAAGTAAAGGCAAAGAGAAAGATTCAGGAATTCTAAGTAAAAGACCAGCTCAGGGAGAGGTTTTATCAGTCTAGAAAAGAACATGCTGCTAAAAATGAATAATTAGAAGGCATATAAAACAGATGTACAACAGAAAAAAAACAGAGAAGTTTAGAAAAGACTGGGAAGAGAGAACTAAAAATGAACAACAAAAATAAATCTGGACAACTCCCAAGTAGGAAGTAAAGTCTAGGAAGTTTAGGATTTTAGGTTCATAGGTAGATGCTAGGCTATCTGCCCTAGGGCATTTATAAGCCTAGCCAGAGTGTATTTGGCTTCCGCCTCCCTATTAGATTAGCCTACTGTGCCTCTGTAAAGTAGGTCACAGAAGGTACCCTTTTAAGATTAGTTTACAGGGACACAGAAGAGATCCCAGGGGTGAACTTGCGATTTCCCATCCACGCGTCCAGATTTTGCTTGAACAGCGTCAGCGAGGGGCTATGTCTAACATGAATTGGGATTCTATTCCAGAGTGAGGGGAGCCTCTGGGAAATGAATCTGTCCCTCCAGCATGTCCTATTTATTTTTGTGCTGAGGTTTAGGTCCCTGGAGTGTGTAGCTCTAAGGGACTTGGATTTTTTGAGGTGGAGCATGTCCATTAATTCTGGGTTTGACATGGCTTTGTACATCAGGCATAGATCGCCTCTGAGTAGGCGGTAAGCAACTGAGTAGAGCTGCAGTTTCTTTAGTCGAGCTGCATAGGACATCTGTTTGTAGCCCATGATCCTCTTGGTGAGGTACGTTTGGGGTCTCTCCAGTTGCTGCAGGTGTCGGGTAAGGTACATCCCAAAAGGGGCATTGTATTCAATTATGGGCCTGATGAGTGACGAGAAGAGGGGCACAATGACCTCTCTTGATCTAGATGAGAACCCTTTCGTGATAAGGTGGGCTATATAGAAGGTCTTTCTAACCACTTTGGCAACGTGATTATCAAAGGAGAGATTACTATCTACGTTGGTCCCCAAATCTCTAATTACTTCTTCCGTACTTTATGTGGTAATTTGTGGGCACCTTAGCGTGGAAATGTTGATATAGTTATTTTTGTACCTTAAGTAGACTTTGGAGGATTTTTCCTAAGTAAATAGCAAATGCTGCAGATGCATGTAATAGGTAACATTTTTGGCAATGTAACCAGCTGACAGATTCTAAACATTCTTAACAGTATTCCTATAGAGATGTCAGACGAATGAATAATTCTTATGAACCTGTAAAAAGGCTCATAAGTGCTTAGAAATAGGAAGGCCTTACAAAGATTAATGCTATTGACAGCAAAAAAGAAAAAAAAAGCAATTACTAGTACACAGAAATAGAAATTTAAACCAACCGTAATGGAAGTTTTGAATATTGCAAGGGAGATGAAAAAAAAAACGAAGTGGGAGTTTTTGAAAAGGGAAAAAAAAATTTCAGAGAAGTAAACGGGATTTCTAGGAACAATGCATGCAGAATAATGCTGAAAAGTAGGAGGAATGAGGTTTTAAGGGAAGGTAAGAATCAAGCCATTTAAGTAAAATCTGAGTAAATGGAAATTGTTAAAAAGAAAAGATGTATACTGCACAATTGCAATTATGAAATTTTAATTGTTTTTTCCTTTTACTATTATGCTAAATCATGTTGCAACGTATAAAAAAAAAAGAGATAAGAACCGTTACCTTCTCCAGAGGGTGATGGTGCTGCCCCCATAAATTTTGAAGAAAACAATGCATTTTCTCCATGTGAAACCTTGCTAAAAGGATCAATAGAATGGAGACAGACAAAACAGTCTAGTGCCTACAAGAAGACCTTTGCTGTTAGCTGTGCCTTCTGGGCTAAGTGACTAAATGATGCAGAAGCCTTTCTTCCTGGTGTAGAGGGAAATTGCGTGGTCTAGTGTCTAGTATCTTCAACGGATGTTGATGTTGGACTGGATTTGCATGCTCTGTTGTCTAGCACCCTCAGATGGATGTCTGTGTTGGTCAGGCACTAATGTAATAATGTAGAATCCTACTGATCTTCTCTGAGAAGGCTTAAATCAAGAGCTGTCCAGACAGGCATACTTGTGTTTTCCAACTTGTTTTGAGGTGGGCAAATACTGGGGCTATACTTAATATCACAGAAACAGAGGATAAACAAAATGGCAAAAGAATAAATTGGTAATGTTCATTTCCAGCCATAAAACGGAGGAACCACCCGTGTTCTCAGCACATAGGTGGATGTTATAGTCAGTAACAGTGTGCCCTGTATTAGTAGTAAGAGGGTGGGATTTGCATGGTAAGCATTGTGAACCTTCTTTACTCACAGAAACGTGATTAATCTCAGAGTATTTATAATTACTCGTTGATCTTCAGTCTTTTTTGGCAGTGTTCTGATTCAAAATCTTTCCCTTGTTTGAGCTTGGGGATCCCTTCTAGAGTCCCATTGTCTAACAAAATGTTTTAAAATTGGCATTAACAGGGGACAAAGTTTTGAATTCGACCCTATATATAAACAAAATAAATTCTCCC
Organism: Protopterus annectens; assembly: GCF_019279795.1. Lineage (NCBI taxonomy): Eukaryota > Metazoa > Chordata > Ceratodontiformes > Protopteridae > Protopterus > Protopterus annectens. The sequence continues at coordinate 1,743,343,415 of NC_056728.1, forward strand.
TTTTACACAGAGGTCTGTGGGCAGGTCAGACTAGTTTTCTTTGAAGGAGAGACTTTTGTCCAAATTGTAGTAAATGATGAGACTGCATAAATCAAAATTAAACATTTCTTTTTGGCTAGGAGGTGGCCTGTTTCACCCATCTAGTTGCCTATAATGACCTCTACCCACCTCTCCATGCTTGCAATTTTCTTAAAGGCTCTTGGTCTGTTTAAAGCACATAAAATGATTTTATCTTTGTTTGTTTCCAACATAATAACCAATGTTCTGTAGGACTGTTATTGCAACATTTAGGAAAGTATAGCTGTGTATCTAACAGAGTAATTGTAGATGTTAAAGTAGAGCAATATTACAGTACGGATTCTTGGGGCATCCTGTCATGCAGAAGATAGCGGCCAGCTTGAATACCAAAAAGTTTCACACAATCCCCAATGTCTGCACTTCAGGGTGTAAAGAGGCTGCCAGCCTGTGCCATTATCAGGTCTTTCTCATCTAGGTTCTAAGGACCTCATATGCCACTGGGGAGTACCAGAGATAGATGTTTCTGCCTCAACAGAAAACAGGTACCAAAGCAAACTATGCTTGAGAACCCAACAGAGAGGGTCATGGACAGCAGACTTTGGCTAACAGAAAAAAGATCTTCTCAGACTGGCTACTTGCTGCTGTCTGGAAGTAACCTAGGACCCAAAGGACTGACAACTAAAATGCTCTTGTGGCAAAAAAAAAATTAAGATGGCATGAACTACTTTCCTTTTTACTACAAAGCATCATACCCTTACATGTGATATTGCTGGAAGTCTAAATGGAAAGACTGATGCCATGCAATTTCTCTGCATAAGGAATTATACAGCAGCAATGTTATGATAAACACATTCAGTTCCAATGAAATTATGTAATCATTATGAAGAGCATCTTTTCTTCTCTTCCACAGGAATGCTAGAAGTAAATGTAATTTTTAACATGTGTGTGTGTGTGTGTGTGTGTGTGTGTGTGTGTGTGTGGGGGGTGACACAAATGCATACATTTTTTCTGCCCGCAGCCCTTCCAAACATCAAGCATCCCCCAGTCAGACTGCTTTTTCTGCATTAGGGACACACCCCAGTACAGTATGGAGATGAAAGACATCTGAAGGGACCATCATACAGGCAGCCATGATGGCTGCTTGCATCTCTCACTAGCATCCCAGCAATAAAAGCCTTTATATGGTCAAACACCACCCCTTGCACATAGGGATGAGCTACTCTGCGAGTGCATGCTCCCCAACACTGGCTAACAAGGACTGCTACTAGGCATTGGCTAAGTAAGCCAGAAGCCCACCAATGGACAGACACAATGATGCCCCCTCCTCAGAAGAGGGATTGTGGTTATGTGTGTCCTGTTCTACCTCCCCCTTCCCTCAGACAGGACCCTCCAAGCCACTAATCAAGATGTAGTCATATGGGCTGTAGTCAGGGCTTTACCCCTCTATGCCACCAGAGCTAGATAATGAAGTTTTCATGAAACCAGAGTTTGTAAAGTAACATGCAAAAAGGTGGGTCTGATCTTTCAGAGACCAGGAGTAATACAAAAGGCTGCAGTAGACGTCTGGTGCAAGGAGCAAAACTTTTAGATCTTACAGATCATGATCTGAAGGCTCCAACATTTACAAGAAGACAACAGAAACAGGATGGAGTTAAGGGATCATATTCAAGTTGGGTGTAGAGAGTCCACACTTGCTATGAATTTCTTAGTTTCTGGGATCCTGAATTTCTGGATTCTTTGGAGAAATCCTGAGTTGTCTTAAGATAATGTTCACTTAATTGTTCAAATTATTTTTATTTATCCTAATTTTTTAACTTTTTTTTTACTAATTAGTTAGAAGAGAACCAAACTTTAATGTATAAATTAACTGCTCATTTACATCTAGACTTCATACTTTTGGTAGTGATAGGATGGAAAATGTGTCTAACTTGAGAAAAATGACACCTATGAGTTGCACTGTATTTTACAAATGGATATTGCATAAAGCTGCATAATCCGATAGATCTCTTTGCTGGGGAAAGAGAAAGTGCAGTTGTGTAAGTAAATTTACCATAGTAGTAGATAATCAAACGATCACTACTGCAGTAGCCTTAACTACATGGGTAAGATGGCCAGCTTCCTAAGTGGCAGAACACATTCCAGGTACTCAAAGCATTAGTCAGCACAAGCTGAGGTGAATAAAAAGTCATGTTTGGACACCAAGCCCTTCAGAGTTTTCATGTCAACAGAACGAAGGAGATTAAAAGGCCTGACATGGATAATGTTAGGAAAATAACACACAGGACCGCACCCTGGCATAAAAGCCATACTAGAATAAGGGTGATGGAAGAAGGGAGCGGCTAGCACAGACGTGATCATGCGAACATCTACTGTTATGGTAAGCTTATTTACACAACTGCACTATGTTCAACATTTGATCACTGCTGCAGCAGCCTTAGTTATAAGGGTAGATTACTACAGCTTAAACTGAATGACAGGAGGAAGGATGAGGCTCCTGGCGTCCCTGGAAAATGGTCCTAGTATAGCTTGTCATAGATCTGGATAAGGAATCTAAATTACAGTGCATCGTAAAAGTATGCATGAAGGTCCAAACAGAAGTTTACAGAATACTTCCAGGATCCAACCCTTTCCAAAAAAGTACAAATGAATCCAAGGCCTGAGCTTTGACCGTGCCTGGAATTGTTTTGCTGTCATGGATACAACAAAAGTTAACAACATGTGATAACCATTTGGAAATAGTCCGTTTTAACACAGATTGTCCTTTTTTATTACCTTCGCAAGAAATTAACTGATCAGATTTCTTGAAAGATTTTGTTCTATTAAGACAGTACCCGAGTTGCCTGTGTAAATCCAGTGTATGAAGTATCCCTTATCCCTCATTTTAAGGTTATGGAAAGAAATTCTAGAGAGACAGCTTGGTTCAAGGTAAACTAGGATATCGCTTAAGGCATATAGGAAAGATTACTGTTCTGGAAAATGAGATGAGATTAACCCACTATAACAGTTTGCAAACTAAGACATTCTTCATGCAGAGGTCAGAGCAATTAGTGACACTGTGTGCCATGTTAAGAATATTAACTCAGCCTGATGAGCCGCTTCAAATGGAGCAAGAATTGCTTTTCTAACACAAAATTAAGATCCAAAGGAGTAGCAACTGGTTTTCTAGGGTTCTTTGTATGCAGCACTCCTTTCAAAAAACTTTTTGAAATGTGTCTGCAAAGAAAGAGTGGACTCTACAGGCGGACATGCGGAAATGACTGACAAATCTTGACTGAAAAGTAAGACAGGCCAGAGAATAGTAACTCTCACAAATAATTTAGAACCAAAAAAAAACATTAGCCCTGAGTGGGTGTGGATTCTTTTCTTGGCACCAACTAGAAAAACTTTTTTCTAACAGCAAATGTTTCTTGCCTCCTTTAATACCTGCTGTACATCCTCAGAGAGCATGCGACTAAAAGGTATTAAGATTCTAAATTCAAGCCGGCTGTAGTTGGTTGGGGATGGGATATATCAAACACCCTTGGTCTTGTGTGAGTAGATCAATTTAGTGAAAAAGCTTTTGGCAATTGGCCCTGGCCATTTCCAAAAGAAGGGTGAATTAGAAGTTATGTACTCACCATAACGTTCCATCTGAGTAGGTGTATTCATTTGTCTGCAACCTGTGGGTTATGGATCCGATATCGGATCCGAACCGGCATGGTTTTCCAGCTATGGATCCAAGCTCTCAGCTCCTCCCCTCACCCATAATGCCCTGCTCTACCCTCATGACCTCAGATCGAGTTTGCCAAAGCAACAATACCCTAAAAAGGGTAACAAAGAATATGCAGGAAACTGAAAGGCCAGGGGGATAGGAGGGCGGGATGGTTGCAGACAAATGAATACACCTACTCAGATGGAACGTTATGGTGAGTACATAACTTCTAAATCTGAAGTAGGATATTCATTTGTCTGCAACCTGTGGGACAGAGTCCCCAGCTACCTGAATCTTGGGCGGCCATCATGGAAGGATATTCCGGAGCACCGCAGAGCCAAAGGATGCTCTACCCTAGATGCAAGATCCAACTTATAGTGGGAAATAAACGTATGAGATGAAGCCCACGTGGCTGCTGCACAAATATCATCTAGAGGAATCCTAGCCTTGAAGGCTGCCGAGGTAGATACTGACCGGGTTGAATGGGCATGAACACCCTCCGGTGGGCCTTCCTGAAGCTTGATAAGCCAATAAAATGCACTGTGAAATCCAGCGGGACAGAGAAACTTTAGAGATTGGCTTGCCCAAATTGAATTTTGCAAAGGAAATAAACAGCTGGTCGGATTGCCTATGACCAGCTGTCCTGTTCAGATAAAATCTAAGTTGCCTGTGAACATCTAGTGAATGTAGCTTATATTCACCTTTGTTTTCATATTTAGGGAAGAAAACAGGGAGGTTAATGGATTGATTGATGTTTGCTTCAGAAGCGATTTTAGGAAGAAAGGACGGGTTGGTCCTGAGGGAGACACGGTCCGGATGAAATACCAAGTAAGGAGGTTTAGCTGATAAAGCTTGAAGTTCAGAAACTCTCTTGGCTGATGTAATGGCTACCAAAAAGGCTGTCTTGTAGGACAAGAATTTGAGATCCACCGTAGCCACTGGCTCGAAAGGAGGAGCGGTCAAGGCCTGTAGGACCAAAGAAAGGTCCCAAGGAGGAACTGCTTGTTTTATAGGGGGCCTGAGAAGAAAAGTACCTTTAAGAAATATTTTACACAATTTGGCTGACATAAGAGGATTAGAGTCATGGCCAATGTGATAGTGAGAAATTGCCGCCAGTTGAACTTTGACTGTGGAACTGCTGGCACCATCGTTAAAGAGAGTGGTTAGAAAGTCAAGCACTAAAGGGAGAGGAACCGTGAAGGATTCAGGCCTTGCCGCTCCGCCCACAAAGAGAAACGTTTCCATTTGCTTCGTAAACCTTTCTAGTGGATGGTTTATGAGCCGCCACCAAAATAGCCTTTACAGGTGAAGAAATACCGAGTCCTTATCAAGAGTGGAACTGGAGCAGCCAAGCGGTCAGCTTCAGGTTGTCCAGGTTCGGAGGAGGAATGCAGGATGGATGGGATATCAGATCCGGATGGGATCTAGAATCCAAGGAAGATTCACCGAGTGAGACCTTAGGAAGGGGAACCAGATCTGTCGAGGCCAGAATGGAGCAATGAGAATCATTCTGCAACCCACCCGAGAGGCTTTCTGAAGAACTTGCAGCATCAGAGGCAAGGGTGGATAGGCATACAGAAGACCGGGTGGCCAAGCATGCACCAGAGCGTCTCTTGGGGTACCTCCGGAGGAGGTATTAGAGCGAAAAACTGTCGCACTTGGTGTTTGAGGGAGAAGCAAAAGATCGCATGAAGGGTTCCCCACCGTGCGAATATGCGTTCCGCTACTTGACAATTGAGAGACCACTCGTAAGGGGGCAGAATGGTGCGACTGAGCTTGTCCGCTAGGATGTTGGACCGACCGGAATGTGCGTTGCTATTAGAAAGCGATTGGTGGAGATTGCCCATTCCCAAACTCTCATGGCCTCTCGACAAAGAGGGTAAGACCTTGTTCCCCTTGCTTGTTGATGTACCAGACAACAGACATGTTGTCCGATTGAATCGCAATTGTTCCCAAGGGAAGAAAGTCCTGAAGTGCTAGCAACGCTAAGAGCACTGCTCTCATCTCTAGAACATTGATATGCAGTAAGGTCTCTGAATCGCTCCACGTGCCTTGGACGGTCCGCCATAAAGTGCCCCCACCCGAGGCGGAGGCGTCCGTGGTCACCGTGGCGAGAGGGGAGAAGCACAAAATGGGCGGCCTTTGTGGAGATCCGGGAGTGGAGCCACCACAAGAGGGACCGCTTGCAAGCCTTGCTGATCGCTATGGGATGATGCATGGGGAGAGCAAGGTATGACCACTGTACTAAGAGCGTCCACTGTAGAATGCATATTGAGCCTGGCAAGAGGAAGAAGTGCTATAGCCGATGCCATGGACCCTAGAGCCCTCAGGACCAACTCCGCTGGAACAAAACTTGAATGGAGAATGGCCCGCACCTGGAGCTGCAGATTTAGAACTCTGTCCGCAGTGAGGAAGGCTCGTAAACTCCTTGTGTCTAGCCTGGCCCCTATAAAATCTAAGAGCTGTGTGGGCCAGGTTGGACTTTTGTATTTAGTGTGATGAGCAGAAAGGGAGCACGCCGGCGAAAGCAGTCTACCGCGAATAGAAGTAGGTGGCTTGTTGGGGGGGTACGAAGCCAGCCGTCCAGGTAGGGAAAGACCTGCACCCCTGAAGCCTCAGGTGGGCCGCTACCACTGCTAATACTTTGGTGAACACCCTGGGAGCTGTGGTGAGACCAAAGGGAAGGACCCGGAACTGGTAGTGACTGGCTCCCAGCCGGAAGCGGAGAAACCTCCTGGAGCGCCTGTCCATCAGGATGTGGTAGTACGCGTCCTTGAGATCTATCGAGCACATCCAGTGATTTTCTCCCAGAAGGGGGAGAATAGATTGCAGAGTGACCATTCGGAATTTTTCTTTGGGGACTGCCAGATTCAAGAGAGAGAGGTCTAGGATTGGTCTTAGTTCCCCCGTCTTTTTTGGCACTAAAAGAATCTGGAGTAGAACCCTGATCCGATCTGGTCTGGGGGAACGGGCTGGATGGCTCTTTTCTTTAGCAGATGGCCAATTTCTGCCAAAGCGGCCTCCCGTTGACCGGGTGGGACGTCTGGGAGGGACTTCAACTTTGGAAGGTGAAGGAAAGGAATGCGATATCCCTGGATATGATTTGGAGAACCCAGCGGTCCGATGTTATGGACTCCCATGCCGCTAGGTGCCCGAACGTCCCCGACTGCCTCCAGAGTAGAGCAGTCGGGCAACCTCAGGGTTGCTGCGCGGGCCGTTCAGAGAAAGGTTCCCTGGACCCGAAGTTTCTGGGAGCCCTCTGCCTCTAGGGCGGCGTCCTCCCTGTCCTCCTCTGCCACGGAAGGACTGGTTGTCCGGAGCAGGCTGGGACTGCTGCGACTTCGGAACCACATCTTCTTCTGACCCTTTTGGTTCCTAGAATAGGGCCTCTGGGGTGCAGAGAAGCGGATTCGACGGCAGACAGCGTCTTCCGTCCTTTCGCTCTGGGTCAACGTCTCGAACGGTCTTGCCAAACAGAGCAGAACCATCAAAGGGCGTCGCAAACGACGCTTTGAAGGGCTCAGAAAAATCGAGGACGGAGCCAGGCCTGGCGTCTAGTGACCAGTCCTGTCCCTCAGCTCTAGCGGCGCCTCCGTTGCATGGGAGAGTAGCCGCATAGAAGTATTTGTAACTGACCTAAGAGTGGCCATACGGGTGGAGTGCAGAACTCTGTCCTCCTCCGAAATGGACTCAGGGGATGCAGCGTATTCCTTAATAAGATCTCGCTGCATCCGAATAACATGTGCCAAATAGTTCAGCGCCCTTACCGAGAAGGTCGCCGAACTGAACATCCGCTTCCCCAAGCGGTCCATCATCCGAGACTCCTTGCTCGGTGGGTGGACTGAGGACTCTCCTGAGCCAGTTCCCTCTTTGTGGCCGCCGTCAACATGGCATCTACCGGAGGCCCCTTACTCCAATGGGTCCGGTCGGATGGCGGACTAAGGATCCTATCCGGTCTTTTGGGAATTGGCTCCACGGTGTCCGGTTCCTTCCACGCCCTGGTGGTAATAAGGTCCACCAGGGGGTCGGCAGGGGGGGACACCCAAGAGGTAGACGGGCCCGTTTCAAATGCCTCCAAGAACACGGACTCGTCCGAGGAAGACTTGGGGGCAGACCACCCCCCCCTTATACGGAGCATTTCCATGATGTCTCCAAAGGAGACATCCTCGGGGGGTGACCGTGGGGAGCCTTCCCCTTCCTCCAAGTCCGTGTCTTCTGTGAGAGACTCGGGGGAGTCAATGTGCCTCCAAGGGAAACCTAAACTTTCACACAGAATCACTCAAAGAACCAAAAATTTTCTGATTTTACAAGTAATAAAATACCACTTAGCTGAGAGCTATGTACCCAAATCCAGTCACCAGCGCGGCAAACGAGATCTGAGGTCATGAGGGTAGAGCAGGGCATTATGGGTGAGGGGAGGAGCTGAGAGCTTGGATCCATAGCTGGAAAACCATGCCGGTTCGGATCCGATATCAGATCCATAACCCACAGGTTGCAGACAAATGAATATCCTACTTCAGATCTACTGTTGCTCGATCCAGAAGAGAGCTACCTTTAATCTTCAGAATGACTCTGTATATTAGTGGAAAGGGTAGAAAAGCATACAGGAACACAGATGTCCACTGAAAAGAAAAAACATCGGTCTTCCAGGCCTCCTTGTATAGAATCCTGGAGCAGAATTTTGCCAGCTGATCAGAGAAATTCATGGAAGACCGCCCCCAACTGAATTTCCATTTGTGAGGGTATGTCCTGGTTTTGCTAAACTTTTCTCTCACCAAGTTTTCCTCTGATGGTATGCAAGATAACTGTAGGGTGAGACTGTGTTGAAAAAGTATAACTCAGGCTAACATGGCTAGTCTGCAGAGAGAATAAGAGTTGGTTCCCTCTTCCTTGTTTATGCACCACAGCACTGTGGTGTTGTTTGTAAACACCTGTAGAGACACCAGAGACTACAGATTAAGAATATATGTCCCTATCAATATCTCTTTTATGTTTGTGCGCTTTGGTCTCTCTTTTTTTGCTCCAAAGACCTCACACATTTATCCCCATACACACTGCTCTCCAAGTCTGAAGTGTCTATTGTGAATTACTGTGCTACAGCTGAGAAGGTACTGGGAGTCCCGGATTCTGAGAAATGTGGTGTCTCCACCAAATATATTCTTTTTCACAAACCCCAAAACTGGAGTCTGAAATACCAAGAGATGTTGATGTTGGGGGCAAACAGATTTCAGGTACTACTGTATTTTTCCCATGCAAAATTTTGCAACTGTTATGAGAATCAAATATGCCATTAGACCTAGAATCCTGAAGAATTCCCTTGCCTGGACAGTAGCCTGAGTGGAAAACCCAGAAACAGATATAGGTACAGATTTTTCCCATAGAAGAAATGATCTTTGAACTGAGGTGTCTAGTAGACACCCTAGGAAAACATCACGTGGGAAGGAATCAGACAAGACTTTTGTAAGCTTTCCTGGAACCACGATCTACAAAGGAAATCCATTACCCAGGTGAGAGACTCCAGACACTTAAGACTCTGCAAAGATAAGCAAGTTGTCTAAATAAGGAAAAATGTGAATATATTGCAGTCTTCCGTATGCTATCACAGACGTTAGACACTTTGCAAATACCACTGGAAGAAGAGACAGACCAAAAGAAAAAGCAGAGAACTGATAATGTGATCCAGAAACAGAAAACCTCAAGAAATGCTTGAAATCTGGATCTACAGGAATATAAGGAGATGCATCTTTTATATCTACGGTTATTAGAAAAATCAAATGGGGGATAAGGGGTGACATTTTGGACTTCAGCACTTATTACAAACAGGTTCAAAAAGGGAAGATCCAGAACTGATCTTCAGGAATCTTCTTTCTTTGGCACCAGAAACATCCTTGAATAAAATTCTTCTAGTTAAGCAGGAGTGACACCTTCTAGCATTCCCTGAGACAGCATATATTAAATGACAAAGGAAAAGAAGAGCTTGGTCTGGCAGGTGAGGAGGAATGCTTCAGAAAGAATGGGAAGACTCCTGCTGCCATCTGTTACCTTGATGGATTACTCTCAGAACTGATTCTATCAAACTATCTACTGTCAAAACCAGGAAAAAGAGGAATGGAGGGCTCAGACTTGCTAGAAGGATTAAGGGATTGCTGGGGGAGAATTCTTCATATAGTCATTCAGATGTATTCGGCTTTCCTTTGGGAACAGCCTTGCCACTGTTTTTTTAAGCATTCGCTTACCAGCAGCTTACTGGGTCTGTTTATGTTGCTTTTTAAAGAAGGCTGGAAAACATAACTCTCAACCTGTCAGCACAATAAATCTGGGAAAATCTTGACATAATGGAAGAACAAAGGCCCAAAAATAGGGACACATTTTAAAATATTTCTCTTATAAACATAGAAAGTTGTTAGAATAAAAGGATTTGTGCTAACATGCATTTTCTGAAAGATATGAAGTCTGAAACTCAAATCTATGTCATTATTTAGTCATTTTAATCCCCAAAGCATCCCAATGATTTGCCAGTAAAGCACAAATTTTATGAGGAATAGAACAAAAATATGAGGCAAAACTCTTGACATTCTGCAAAAATATGGCATAACGCTCAGACTATAGCTCAGATGACTTGAGTTCAATTAATAGCTTGGGCATATGCTGGAACTGGCATAAGCAGGATGGATGTGCCTATCCTTGGATGAGGTAGACTGTTGCAGTCTAATGCCACACCCCTCAGAAGATGGGCAGTGATGCAAAGGATGGCCCAAGGAAGGACATTTAGACATCAAGCCATGAATGCATTAGATCTCCCACAAGTATATCAAGAGACGCTGCTTCCAGCAACAATAAAGGCTGTCCTCTGTAATAGTTCTTACAACTATATGTAGTATTCAATCCACCAGCCAAAACGGGCTGCAATGAACTCACAATTATTTTTTTATTTAACATAAAATAATGAAAAAAGATGGATTTAGCACTTTCATCTCCACCACGGGGACTTCATCAGAAACATCTGTTTCATGTTTCATCTGTTTCATGTTAGAACACTTTATATATCAATCCATTCATTCTAATTGGCTGGCCAATCAATGCTGAAATTTGAAAACTGAACCAAACTTTTAACCCTTCATATTCAATATAAAAACATTTGGTTCATATTGAACCAATTCCTTAAATAATTTATAGATACATACATTTACAAATTTAAAATGTTAAGTGCAAGTTATTCAAATAAAATAAATAATTATTGTTATAAAGATTATTAAAAAAAAATTATTAAAAACTTTTAAAACAGTATTACATCAGGAAACTTTAGGTAAAAAAAAAAAAACAAATATATATATATATATATATATATATATATATATATATGTGTGTGTGTGTGTGTGTGTGTGTATACCCCCCCCTAATTGTCAAAGGGACAATGTATATGGAACCACCAGTCATGGTACCTGGTAACCGTTTTAAACCATACAGTACATTGTGACTAAAAAAAGTAATTTCAGATTAAAGTGCTTTAATTTGTGCATATAAAATCCTATACTCTAATACTTTGAACTAAAAATGGTAAAATGTAAGTGATCTGTGTACATAACCTAAATAAGCCACAACATATAGTGTGTTCCACATATGAAGAAGACAAGTGTAGAAATATAAAATATTAACATTCTGGGTTGTGTCTCTTGGGGTCATCTGAAAGAAGTTTCAAGGCCGGGCTAATATAAATGTGGTCATTTAAACCTAGGCCACTACATGCATCTAGTCTAAGTTGCCAAATCATTTCTCAAAATTCTAACTTGGTCTCCCAGTCACTTCCTCTTTCGTTGTGTCCAACTTCTTCCAGCACCAAAAATTTAAAATCAGCTTCCTTACAAGTCAGGCATTGTTTTCATTCTTTTTGTTTATATCATGTAAATGCTCATATATACGTACCCTAAGGTTACGTTCAACAGGCCTTACAATATGCCAAATATATAACACCTTTAGAATAACAACTATTATATATTTTACCTTTTATAGTCATATTTATACTAGGAATATTTAGTTATTTTGTTCCAGATATAAATGGGCATTGTGAGCATCTCCCACATTTGAAGGTACCATATTTAAAACACATTCCACCTGTGTGTGTATTCTTTCTCCTTTCCAAGATATTTTTCATGTCTTTATTCCTTCTAAAAGTATATCTCAGTGATTTTTGAAATAGTTCCACTCTAGTTGGTATACTACTAAAGATCTCCCAAGTGTCGTCAATACATTTCTTTAACCATCCCATTCCATTATGATATGTCAAAGTTAAATATAGTAGTTGCATTGTAGAATTTTGAGGGTTGCGTCACTAGTAGGATAAGAATACAAAAAGGAGAAAATGTTAAAATTTAATTTGACAGCCGAGGAAAGTAAATTACTTAAGGAGTTAAGTGAAAATGAAAAAAAATTGTGTGATGAAACCAGACAAAGGGGGTGAAGTTGTACTCATGGACCAGAATGATGGATATACTGGACAAGGACAATCGATATGTTATTGTTTCAAGGAATGAAGTGAATATTTCATACAAGAGAATAGACTTGATTTTAGAGGATAATTTGTTACAGGGGTTGATTGATATCAAACTATACGACTTTCTGAAAGTTCCTAAACCAGTTATACCAGCCATTTTTGGCATTCCTAAGATGCACAATAAACTGGATAACCCACCAATGAGACCTATAGTTTCTTCACAAGGATCAAAACCCCAACCACTAGTAATATGAGGACACAAAATTAAAGAAGTTCCACATTAACATTCCACATATTTTGATAGATTCTAGGGATTTTTTGAATAAAATTGGTTCTAGTCCGTATAAAGACAAAATAATTTTCATTACTATTGACGTAAAGGACTTATTTTCAGTTATACCCCACACTGAAGGACTAAAATGGTTTGAAAAAATGTTAATAGAAATGGGTTTTTTGACTGCTGATGAATTTAAACTTGTATTGGAAAACATGGAATTAGTGTTGAAATACAGTTATATTTACTTCCAAGGGGACCTATACCACCAAATGGATGGGGTGGCTATGGGTTCAGCATGTGCCCCCTATTTATGCCAATATTATAATGTTATATTGGGAGCAACAATATGTATTCAAGTCTTTATACTACCAATATATTAACAGTTATTATCGTTTTTTGGACGATATTTTGATCCTATGGGATGGACCTGAGGATATGATTGCAGAATTTATGTATCACATAAATCATAGTACCAATTTTTTATAATTTACACACAAGATTGGTAAAGACTAAATACATTATTTAGATGTCAGGTTACGGAAAGACCATGGTAAAAAGAAGTTATGTACTCACCATAACGTTCCATCTGAGTAGGTAACTTCATTTGTCAGCAACCTGTGGGTATCGGATCCGACCTCAGATCCGAGCCGGCAGCTTTCCAAGCTATAAGATCCGAGCTCTCAGCTCCTCCCTCTTACCCATAACACCCTGCTACCTCCCTCCAGTCCTCAGATCGAGTTTGCCAATTATGCACCCAACAAAAAACAAACTAAGACTCTCGAAAGTGGAACACTAACCTGATGCATGACAAAGGGAAACCTTCCGTCATAGATATAACCATGAAACAGGCTAGGGGGAAGGACTGGAGGGGGTCACTTGCTGACAAATGAAGTTACCTACTCAGATGAAACGTTATGGTGAGTACATAACTTCTTTATCTGAAGTAGTTAACTTCATTTGATCAGCAACCTGTGGGACAGAGTCCCCAGCTACCTAAAACCTTGGGTGGTCCTCAAGGAAGGATATTCCGGAGCACTGTGGAGCCAAATGCTGCCCTACTTCTGGATATCAGATCCAACTTATAATGAGAAATGAAGGTATGAGAAGAGGACCAAGTAGCCGCTGAGATGTCATCTAGAGGAACTTTTGACCAGAATGATGCAGAAGTAGCCATAAAACGGGTAGAATGGGCATGAACCCCCAAAGGTTCAGGCCAGCCGGAAGCTAAATAAGTGTGCACGATGCAGTGGGATATCCATCTAGCTAAGGTAACTTTCGTAACAGGCTTTCCCAAAGATGGCTTAGTGAAAGACACAAAGAGCTGATCCGATTTCCGAGTAGTGGCTGTCCTGTGCAAGTAAAAACGCAATTGTCTGTGCACATCCAATAAGTGCAATCTGTATTCCCCTTTGTTCTGAAAGTTGGGGAAGAAAACATGCAAGTTAATGGTTTGGTTGATATTGGATTCGGAGGCCACCTTAGGCAAGAATGAAGGATTAGTCCTGAGAGACACACTGTCCTTATGGAAAACCACATACGGGGGTTTCATACAAAGGGCTTGAAGTTCAGAAACCCTTCTGGCTGAAGTAATTGCAATCAGGAAGGCCGTTTTCCAAGATAAGAATTTTAACTCAACCGAAGTTGCCGGTTCAAAGGGTGGGCCAGTCAGTGCCTGAAGAACCAAGGTTAAGTCCCATGGGGGAACCGCATTTTTGACCGGAGGTCTCAACATAAAAGTGCCCTTTATAAAGGTTTTGCATATCTTGGTGGATGCTAAGGGACCAATGTTATCCCCTATGTGGAAATGGGAAAAGGCTGCCATTTGGACTTTGACTGTAGAAGCACTGGCTCCTTGGTAGAAAATATGGGGCAGGAATTCAAGAACCGTTGGAATGGGAGCAGTAAAGGGGTCTAAATCCCTATGTTTGGCCCAGATGGAAAAACACTTCCATTTACTTCTGTAGATCTTCCTGGTAGAAGGTTTATGTGCCGCCACCAGACTAGATTTTACGGGAGACGAGATACCGGGAGTCCTAGCTATCAGTGGAACTGGATCAACCAAGCTGTGAGCTTGAGGTCATCCAGGTTTGGAGGTTGTAATCCCGCAGGATGAGAGATCAGATCCGGAATGGGATCTAAGATCCAAGGAGGAGCTACGCTGTGAGACCGCAGGTAAGGGAACCAGATCTGGTGAGGCCAGAATGGGGCTATGAGGATTATCTTTGCTCCTCAACCGATGAGCTTTCTGCAGAAATTTTGTCATTAGCGGAAGAGGAGGATAAGCATAAAGAAGTCCAGGGGGCCAAGCATGAACCAGAGCATCTCTGGGGCTCTCCCCTGTTGGGGGAATTAGAGCGAAAAACTCGCTGCATTTTGTGTTTGAAGGGGAAGCAAAAAGATTGCAGCAAGGTTGACCCCATCTGAGGAAGATCTGATTCACTACTGATGGCTTTAGAGACCACTCATAAGGTGTGAGGATCGAGCGACTCAGCTTGTCTGCTAGAATGTTGGACTGACCCGGAATGTGCATTATCATCAGAAAGCAGTTGGTGGAAATCACCTATTCCCAAACTCTCACAGCCTCTCAACAAAGAGGATAAGATGTGGTTCCTCCCTGTTTGTTGATGTACCAGACTACTGCCATGTTGTCTGTTTGAATTTCAATAGTCCCCAGAGGAAGAAGGTCTTGAAGGGCTTGCAACGCTAGAAGCACCACCCTCATCTCCTGGACACTGATATGCAGAACGGTCTCTAAAGGGGTCCATGTGCTTTGGACGGTTCTGCCCATGGAATGCCCCCCCCCCCAAGGCGAGAAGTGTCCGTGGTCAGCGTGGCTTGAGGTTGAGGCATCACAAACGGTCTCCCTTCCCGCAGCTCTCAGGAATGGAGCCACCCAAGAAGGGAGTTCCTGCAAACCCTGCTAAGGGGAATCGGAGAATCCAATGGGTGAAGGAGGACAGACCACTGAACCTGAAGAGTCCATTGAAGGACTCTCATGTGCAATCATGCCAGAGGTGAAAGGCTGATGGCTGCCGCCATGGAACCTAGGGCTCTCAGGACCAATTCTGCAGGTGGGGCTGAGGACTGTAGAAGTGCTATTACATGGAGTGACAAGTTGCGCAACCTGTCCACTGTTACAAAGGCTTTGGACTGGAGCGTATTTATCCTGGCCCGTATGAAATCCAGAACTTGCACAGGATGAAGAGACGACTTCTGAAAATTTATGGTAATGCCTAGATGCTGGGCCAAGGATAAGGAATAATCCCAATTGGAGCAGAGCCGATGCCTGGTGGGGTCGGTGAGGAGCCAGTCGTCTAGGTACGGATTCCCTGAAGTCTCAGGTGGGCTGCTACAACTGCCATGATCTTGGTGAACACCCTGGGGGCTGTGGTGAGGCCGAACGGGAGAACCCTGAACTGAAAATGACTGGCTCCTAGCCGAAAGCGGAGAAACCTCCTGGACCGTCTGTCCATGAGAATGTGGTAGAACGCATCCTTGAGTTCTATGGAGCACATCCAGTCATTCTCCTGTAGAAGAGGGAGAATAGATTGCAGAGTGACCATCCGGAATTTCTCTTTGGCAATGAACAGGTTTAGAGTGGACAGGTCGAGAATTGGCCTTAAGTCCCCCATCTTTTAATAAGCCTCCTGCTGGTGCTCTGACAACACAGATTCATCCGTAGATTCATCTGAAGAGAGGTGGTCAGTGGGCTCAACTCTGGGCCTTTTATCTGGAGGTGGAAGTGAGCCCCTGTCCGGGTGAGGTTGAGAACCTCTAATTAAGAAGATAAGGTCCTCTGCTAAGCTGAGAATTTGAGTGCTGGTAGAAGGCCTCTGAGAGGTAGACTTGGGAGGCAAGGCTTTGGCAAGTCTGGCAGCTTTAGCCCTAGAGAAGGCCTTAATGGACATGGATGCAGGGGGTCTGGCTGCACCACGTGCAGGGGTGGATTTGTCTAAAGGAATGGTGTCGGACATGTCCTGGACACCGGTTTCCGTAGGTAGTTCAATAACCGACTCGGCCGGAGCCGCCGAGGTGGTCGGTTGTAAGGTTTCGGTAACAGGAAGCACAGAAGACTCGGTTTCAGCTGAAACCGAGACACTCACGGTAGGCCTGACCGAGGTTTCAGCCGAAACCGCGGGCCGCGAGGATCAGTCCTTGTCCTTCCGTTTTTTAACTGTATGTGAAGTCGGAGTCTCCGACGGCATTATATAAGCAAAGTTAGTCCCAAAATATTCCTCTGCAAACTCCGACCGATGCCTAAGCGTTCGTCGGTTGAAGGAAGCACAGGCAGAGCAGGCTGAGACGTCGTGGTCTGGGCCTAAGCAAGGTAGACAGTAAGAGTGGAAATCCTTATGAGGTATTTGTTTCCCACAAGTTAAACAATTATTTACTTTATCTGACATCGGCTGAGGCAAGAAAGAGTCCCCAACGGGGTACTTAGCTTTTTCGAAGTCTTCGGTAGCTGAATCAAAGGAGCTGGCCGACCGGCACTTGCGAACTGCTTCTGCTTCGGGCACCGCGCGGCAAGAAAGACTGAGGAAAATGGCGTCGGCTGATGCTTTTATACCCCAGACGTTCTGACGTCGGAGCAAGTGCGACATCAGCCGAGGCCAGACCCAGACTTTGGAATCCGGCCGACCGAAGGGCTGCCTGAGGCAGGACAACCCATATGTTATGACTGCAGATGCATCCTTGAAGGACATCCTGGAGTAATTGCCCAACCTGGATTGCTCTGGTGGGACGTGCTGGACGGCCCTTTTTTCTAGCAACTTCTTTATTTCTGAAGCCGCTGCCTCCCTCTGATTGGGTGGGACATCGGGAAGGCGCTTTGTTAGTGGGGGAAGATTCATAAAGGGGATAGGGTAACCTCTGGATATTATTCGGAGCAGCAACCAACAGCAGCAAACAAGAGTGAAAACAAACCAAAAAAGCAGGGTGCAGGATGCAGGATAAAAATTTATTCCAGTACCTCGGCCCAACAGCCTTCAAAGGAATAAAATACATACCTCCAGGTGCAGTATATATACACACTGGTGCTACCAACAATCAAACAATTAAACACAATTAAATGCAGAGTGTACATAAAGGGTCTGTGGACTCATTATATTTTTGTGCCTTGGCTAAACCTAATGCATCTTTTGGAGGTAATTATCTAAAAAGTTTATTGAATCTAGAAAGCAGATTCATTTTAAAATATGGTACATTGAAACCTCGAGGTCTGAATTTAGAAATGAATTTAAATATTTAATAGTTATTTCTATAGCAATTTAATGTTGCTTAGCTCTTAGTAGTTTCAAAATTGTGTGTCTCTCTTTAATTCTGTGATTTGTCCTAATTTCCTTCAATTGCATTTAATTGTGTTTAATTGTTTGATTGTTGGTAGCACCAGTGTGTATATATACTGCACCTGGAGGTATGTATTTTATTCCTTTGAAGGCTGTTGGGCCGAGGTACCGGAATAAATTTTTATCCTGCATCCTGCACCCTGCTTTTTTGGTTTGTTTTCACTATTATTCGGAGCACCCAACGATCTATAGTAATGGACTACCAACTTTGTAGGTGCTCCAAAAACCGCTCCCCGACTGCCTCCAGAGAAGGACAGCTAGGCAAGCCCTCAGGGCTGCTATGCGGGTCGGTCCAAGAAAGGTTCTCTGGACCCGAAATTCTTCAGCCCCCCTCTGCCTCTGGGCCGGCATCCACCTTGTCCTCCTCTGCCTCTGAAGGACGAAGGGTCTGGAGCGGGATGGGACTGCTGGGACTTCCGGAACCACATCTTCTTTTGTCCTCTCTGGTTCCTTGAGAAGGACTTTTGAGGATTAGAGAAGTGGATCCTGACGGTAGACAGCATCTTCCCGTCTTTCTCGCTCTGGAGCAGCGTGTCGCGGATGGTTTTGCTGAATAGCATAGAACCGTCAAAGGGAGCGTTCGCGAAGGATGCCTTGAAGGGTTCCGCAAAGGCGAAGCCAGGCGTGGCACCGCAAGGTGACCCCTGCTCTGCTGGCTCTAGCCGCTCCCTCCGTGGCATGGGAGAGAAGCCGCATGGAAGTGTTAGAAATTGACTTTAGAGTGGCCATGCGAGCAGAGAAGGTCTGTTTGTCCTCGGCCGCCATGGACTCTGGGGGAGCTCCATCGTTTTCTTTTATCAGATCCTGCTGGAGTCTAATGACGTGTGCCAGATAGTTCAGCGCCCTTATAGAAAAGGTGGCTGACGCAAACATCCGCTTTCCAATACGGTCCTTTGTCCGAGACTCCTTATCAGGAGGATGGACCGAGGAACTTTCCTGCACTAGTTCCTTCTTGGTGGCAGCCGCCACCACCATGGCATCTACTGGGGAACATTTTTTCCACGCCAGTTTGTCAGGGGGAGGACTAAGTATTTTGTCCGGTCTTCTAGGGATTGGCTCCACGGTGTCTGGCTCCTTCCAAGCCCTGGTAGTAATCAAGTCTATCAGGGGATCAGCCGGGGGGGACACCCAAGAGGTAGTCGGGCCTGTATCGAACACCTCCAAAACACAGACTCATCTGAGGAAGGTGTTTGGGCTGACCACCCCCCTCTAATAGGCAGCATTTCCATAATGTCTCCAAAGGAGACATCTATAGGGGGTGACCTTGGGGAACCTTCCCCTAAGTATGTGTCCTCCGTGAGGGATTCGGGGGAGTCCAAGTGCCTCCTCTTGCGCTTTCGTTTGTGAGGGACCTCCTCGGTGGGGCTGTCCGAGGAGGGCTCACCAACGGGGTTCTGTCCCCCTACAGGAACCAACTGGAGCATCGGCGCAGGCTGTCCCTGGGGCCGGACGATGGAAGATGGGCCCAAATGTGAGGAAGTGAGGGATGGATCCGCAGCCCAGACCGGGCACCTGGAACTCTTCGAACCCTCTCCACCACATCAAAAGCAGAGGGCGATCCACTCTCCCCAGGCTCCAAGAGTAGCCCTCTCGGCTCTGAGGTGAGGACCGGTGTCGGAGCCAACGCGATCGGACCAGAAAGGAGAGTGCGCCCCGACCGAAACGGAGCCGAAGACACACTCACCCCTGCATATCCGAAGCTCGGCTCTCAGCCCCAAGAGCTCGGATCCGACACGCTCGAGGGTACAGTCGGCGAAGTAGCCACCACTGTCGACGCAGACTCCCCGGCTCGAGACGGCTCGGATCCAAAGACTCCGAAACCCAATAGTGAATCGGAGAAGGAACAATTGGGGCAAAGAAAGGGCAGAGCCCCCCTGGAGGGGGGGGGCAGGAGCACCCCCATCTGCATTTGGGCCTGCAGGAATCGACACATCATCCCGTCCAAATCAGCGTCAGACATACTCCTAGTAGACCTTGAAGAGGTCGTCGAGGCGGGCCGGGAAGGCTAGCTAGATGACCTCGAGGGAGACCGATACTCTTCCTCCGGCTCCGGAGAAAAACTGGGAGAACAGAGCCGAGAGAGGGGAAGAACCGGAGACCCTCCTGGGAGAGCCAACTAATTTAGCAGGCGGAGCAGAATGATAAGATTCCTCCCGCCGCTTGTGGCTCTTATGCCGGTCCTTATCCCTATGCCTCTTCTCTTTGCTAGAAGAGTCCCCCTTCTCCCTGGGACACAGAGGGAGGTTGAGTCCCTGCCAGGGGAGGGGGAGCTGAAGGCTGGACAGCCGCAGCTGGTGCCGCTGAGGGAGAGGAGGAAGAAGAATCCGCAGGCAAGAGTTCCGCCAGAATTAACTTATTCCTCCTATCCCTCACAGCCTGGGGGTTAAAGGCTGTGCACACTTGGCAGCCCAAAGACAAGTGGGCTACCCCCAAGCAGAGAACACACTGAGTGTGGCCATCCGCTGGGGACAGCTTATGACCACACTCAGTGCATTTAGAAAAAAATGGCCTTAGGCCCCTCAGCCATCACATGTTGAAACGCGCCCACACACACAGAAAAGGGGAGGGAAAAAAATAAATTTACACACTAAGTACCACAAAAAAAACACCGAAAAATACAGAGACAGAAAACTAAGGGCCTACTACACTCTCACACACCAAAAAAACACTGAAAAGTTTGAGAAAATAGTTTTAAATAATTTTAAACACTCTCACCAACACCAAGAGCACATCACTTAAGCTGTCAGAAGCCGCGTCAAACGAGATCTGGGGACTGGAGGGAGGTAGCAGGGTATTATGGGTAAGGGGAGGAGCTGAGAGCTCGGATCTTTTAGCTTGGAAAGCTGCCGGCTTGGATCCGAGGGTGGATCTGATACCCACAGGTTGCTGATCAAATTAAGTTAACTGCTTCAGATCAATACTTATAAATCTAGTATATACAGAAAAGAATGTTACTGCATTCATAGTTTCATAGTTTCATAGTATAGTACTAGGCTATCTGCCCTGGGGCATTTGTAAGCCTAGCCATAGTGATGTGGCTTTTGCCACCCCATGAAATGGTACAAAAAATGTACAGAATACGCAGTCCCTCAGCGGCACCAGCTGCGGCTGTCCAGCCTTCAGCTCCCCCTCATACTTAAGACTATGAAAGTGACCATCCATATCATTTTAAAAAGAACATAGTGAAGGGGCAGATGATTAGAACAGCTAGGATGACGTCTGATAAAGTTGATTTTTTGGAAGAAACTGGGAACCTACACAGGATGTTTAAAGAGAGAGGGTACCCAGATGAGTTAATTAAACCCATTAAGGAATTTGCTATAAAAAGATGGGGAATTACCTATGTACCTTTATTAATTAGTGGGGAAGCCATTGGAACAAAAGTTGGGAATGTTAACAATGGACAAAAGATAGTGCAACTACCATATTTAACTTTGACATATCATAATGGAATGGGATGGTTAAAGAAATGTATTGACAACACTTGGGAGATCTTTAGTAGGATACCAACTACAGTGGGAGTATTTCAAAAACCACTAAGATATAGTTTTAGAAGGAATAAAAACATGAAAAATATCTTGGAAAGGAGAAAGAATACAGACACAGGTGGAATGTGTTTTAAATATACCTTTAAATGTGGGAGATGCGCACAATGCCCATTTAAAGCTGGAACAAAAGAAAGTACAGTTTTTTACCTACCATAAATGTAAATGTTTGAGTGTATTCACTGCTGCAGTCATTACACTTGGGTTATCCTGCCGTCAGGCGGTCCTGCAGTTGGCCAGAGTTCCAAAGTCTTGGTCCGGCGTCGGTTGCGGTCGCTTCTTCCCCGACGTCAGTGCGCCAGGGGTATATATGATGCAACAGACGCCATTTTCTTCAGTTTTTCTTGCCCCATATGTCAGGTGCCCCCAAATAGGTAGGCAATACATTTTGGTAATAAAACATACATAAAAAATAAAAACAATACCTTCAGTTACAAGCAAATACACCACATAGGTTGTACAGGGTAGAAAGGTATAGATAAGTCCCAGCTAAGAAAGAGGAGATGGCGTGAGGTTAACCTGGACTGCAGCAGTGAATACACTCAAACATCTACATTTATGGTAGGTACAAAACTGTACTATGTTCATCGTGTTTCACTGCTGCAATCATTACACTTGGGTTGAATCCCAAAGCTGAGTTTGGGTGGATGGGTCTATAAAGGATTCGGTGTGGCTATGAGGCCCTGCAGCACTGCAGTGGCAAAGCCAGCTCTGGATTTAGAGTAGAGAGGCAAGTGGTAATGCTTGGTAAAGGTGTGCACTGAATTCTAAGTTGCAGCTTCCAAAATATCCTTGGTAGGTAACTCCTCTAAGGTAGGCAGTTGAAGTGGCTGTTGCCCTGGTGGAATGTGGCCTAATGTTACTAGGTACAGTTTTTCCATGCTGTGTGTAGCAGAAACGGATACAGTGTCCTATCCACTTTGAAATGGTCTGCTTTGAAATAGCCTTTCCCTGTGATCCCGCAGCATATGCTACAAACAATTGCTCAGTTTTCCTGAAAGCTTTTGTTTTGTTCAAGTAGAAGAGTAACTGCCTGTGTGTGTCCAATGAGTGCAGAAGTCTCTCCCCTTTATTCTGGGGATTTGGATAAAATGTTGGCAAGTGAATAGTTTGGTTAAGAGCCACACTGGATACCACCTTTGGCATAAATGTAGGGTTTGTTCTTAAAGAAACCCTGTCCTGATGAAAAATGATGAAAGGTTCCACTGCCATTAGTGCCTGTAACTCTGAGACTATTCGTGCTGAGGTTAATGCCAGAAGCACAGCTGTTTTACACATATTTTAATTCTGCTGAATTGGCTGGCTCAAAAGGAGGTAAAATTAGTTTTTCCAAGACAAAGTTGAGGACCCAAGTTGGTGTTGGTGCTCTGCGGGGCGGTCTTATGTTTTCAGCCCCTCTGAGGTACTGTTTTAATAATGGATGAGAGAAAATAGGAGGATCTGTGTTGTAATGAGCTGAGATGGCAGAGGCATGGATATTAATGGATGAGAAGGCTAGGCCTTTGTCCAGCATCTCAGTTAAGTATTGTAATATCTGAGGAATATTTGGAACAAGAGGGTCAAAGCTTTGAGCCTGGTTCCAGGCGCAGAATCTCTTCCACTTTTCTGAATAGGATTTCCTGGTGCTGGGCCTCCTGGCCTCCAAAATGACATCCATAACAGCTTTAGAGAGAGGTGTTGATTGTTTGGCTAAGTAATCTGCCGTGCAGCCAGGTTTAAGGTTTTGAGCTGGCTGTGCAGGATCTGATTATTTTTCTGCATCAAAAGATGAGGAATTTGAGGTAAAAATCCATGCTGGGCCTTGAACCAAGTTCTTTAAGATTGGGTACCAGTGCTAGCGTGGCCAATCTGGGGCAATCAGGATCATTTTTGGCCTTTCTTGTCTGGCTTTTAGGAGTACCTTTGACAGGAGAGGCAGTGGTGGGAAGGCATAAACTTTTAGGTTTTTCCAGCTGAACGAGAGAGCATCCACTTTCCATGCTTGTGTGTGTAAGTCCTTGTGCAGAATTTTTGTAGTTGGCAGTTCAGAGGGGAGGCAAAAAGATCTATGTCTAGGCACCCCTATTTTTGTGCTATCATGCTGAATACTTGTCGATTTAATTTCCACTCGTGAGGATCCATGATGTTTCTGCTTAAGTCGTCTGCCAGAGTATTTTTCTTTCCTGGCAGGAATTGTGCTTGCAGATGAATGTGATAGGTCAGTGCTGTGTTCCACAAAGTCATGGCTTGTCTGCAGAGGGGATAGAAATGAGTGCCCCCTTGCTTGTTTATGTACCACATAACTGTGGAGTTCAGTCTTTAGCAATAGTTGTCCTGGGTGCAGAAGATCCTTGAAAGCTGTTAGGGCATTTTGTACAGCTAGCATCTCTTTTTGATTGATTTGAAGATGCATTTGTTCTGCGGCCCACTTGCCCTGAATACATTTTCCTGCCATGTGTGCTCCCCAGGTGTAATCCGAAGCATCTGTTGTTAGTGTCTGCCTGGCTGTGGGTAAAGTGAAAGGCTGTCCCTTGTTGTGGTGGCATGCCTGTGCCCACCATCGAAACTCCTCTTGTAGGCAGAGAATAAGTGGCATTACTGTTTCCAAACTGTGACAGTGCTGAGTCCAAACACTTTCTAGGTACCATTGTAATTTCCTCATATGCAGTCTGGCCTATGGTATTAGTAGTATGCAGGACACCATGAACCCCAGTTGGGTTTTTGTTGCCATCAATTGAAAGTACTGAGTCAGTTGTCTTTGCTTGTCTGGCGTGAAATAAGCCATCTGGGCTGTTGTATTTAAGCTGGCACCCAGGAATATTATCTCTTGTGAGGGCACTCGTTTTGACCTCTTTTCTTTTACTGTGTACCCTAGGCAAATTAGCAATCATTTTACAAACGCCAGATGCTTTAGAAGAATGTCCTTGCTCTCTGCTTGAATAAGGCAGTCATCCAAGTAGAGATATATTTGAATTCCTTTCTGTCTGCAAAATGCAATTACTGGTGTCAGGCATTTTCTGAAGACCCTGGGTGCAGTAGATAAGCCAAAGGGCAGTGCAGAGAATTGGTAATGCATTGTGCCAGCTATGAATCTGAGGTATCTTCTGCAATTTTGTCTGACTGGGACATGCAGGTATGCCTCTTTGAGGTCCAATGTAACTAGCCAAGCCTTCTTGCCCAGCATGGGAAGAAGTTGCTGTAGTGTCAACATTTTGAATTTTTGGAACATACAGATAAGTATTTAGAGTAGAGAGGTCCAGTATGGGTCTCCAGGCTTTGTTCTTTCTGGGGACCAAGAAAAGTCTTGAGTAAAATCCTTGTCCTTGTTCCTGTTGTGGCACTTTCTGAATAGCTCTCATGGCCATGAGGGCTGTAATTTGTTTTTGTGCCTCTGCCCATTGATTTTGTGGCAGGTCTGGCATTCCTTTTGGCCTTGGTAGAGTGTGAAAGTGGAACCTGTAACCTTGAGACACAATACAGAACCCCCATTTGTCTTGGGTGAGTATATGCCAATTTTCCCCCTAAGGAAGCTGCCAAAAGGTAAGTGCTTGGCATGTGAAGGGGGAAGTCATTGGTACTGTTTCCTATAAGGTTGTGACTTGTCTTCTCCTCCTTTTGGGGTTGAAGCACCTCACTGTCATGGTCTGTAAGAGCCTTGGGGTTGAGATCTGCCTCTTGGGCATCTGTATCAGCCTCTTTGTGGTCTGTCTGACACTGGAAAGGATCAATTTTTAGAAGGCCAATTTCTGCTGAATCGAGGTGGCTGTACCTTTAAGAAATCTTTCACTGTTTGCATAGATTTTGCCTTTTCCTCCATTTTCTTTAATGCCTCTTCTGCCTTAACACCAAACAAGATATCATGCTGTAAAGGAGAATCCAATAATTTTGCCTTAACATGATCAGGTAAACCTTGTTCTTTTAACCAAGCATGCCTTCGTATCACAGATCCAGTAAAGTACAGTTTTGTACCTACCATAAATGTAGATGTTCGAGGATCCACATTGCTGCAGTCCTAACTATTGGGGTAGTCCGCTGTCCAGTCGGCCCGAATACCAAAGTAGGCTGGCGTCGGTCAGGCGCATTAGACTGACGCCAGTACGTCAGGGTACTAATGCGCATGACCGACGCCATTTCCTCAGTCTTTTCTTGCCCCAGATGTCAGAAGACCCTAAAAAGACAAGGCCCAATATACCTGCACCAAAAATATGTACAATATATACAAAAATATCAGCATATAACCTCACCTACACAACCACCCCTAAACACAGAGGGAAGGAGGGAGGAGTAAATTGGACTGCAGCAATGTGGATCCTCGAACATCTACATTTATGGTAGGTACAAAACTGTACTATGTTCTTCGCTCCACATTGCTGCAGTCCTAACTATTGGGTAGAATCCCAAAGCAGAGGTAAGGGAGGCTGGCAAATCATAAAGAAGCAGGAGCTGACAACATGCCTTGCAAAATAGCTGTGGCAAAACCAGCCCTAGACTTAGAGTAGAGAGGAAGGTGATAATGCTTAGAGAAAGTATGCACTGAACTCCAAGTAGCTGCCTCCAAAATATCCTTAGTTGCCACCCCTTAGAAATGCTGTTGAAGTGGCAGTAGCCCTAGTGGAATGAGGCCTAATCCCAGTTGGAATCTCCTTGCCATGATGGGAATAACAAAATGCAATGCAAAACCCAATCCACCTAGAAATAGTTTGTTTTGACACAGGCTTGCCCTGCGAACTCAAAGCAAAAGATACAAACAACTGCTGAGACTGCCTAAAATCCTTAGTCCTGCTCAAATAATAACGCAATTGCCTGTGCACATCTAAAGTGTGCAAAATCTTTTCCCCTTTATTTTGGGGGTCTGCATAAAAAGTAGGCAAATGAATAGTTTGGTTTAAAGCCACACTAGAAACCACCTTAGGCATAAAAGAAGGATTAGTACGTAATGATACCCTATCCTTATGAAAAATCAAAAAAGGCTCAACCGCCATAAGGGCCTGTAATTCAGAAACCCTTCTTGCAGAAGTAATCGCCAACAAAAAAGCAGTCTTCCATGACAAGTATTTTAGTTCAGCAGTAGCTGCAGGCTCAAAAGGTTGTAGAGTAAGTTTCTCCAACACAAAATTGAGATCCCAAGCAGGAGTAGGAGCTCTCGTGGGGTCTTATATTCTTTGCCCTCTAAGAAACTGCTTAAACAAAGGATGTGAAAACAATGGTGGGTCACAATCATAGTGAGCTGAAATTGCTGCAGCATGAATCTTAATGGAAGAGAAAGACAAACCTTTGTCCAGTAACTCAGTAAGATATTGAAGAGCCACACTCAAATTAGGCTCTGAAATCTCCAAATTCTTTGCTGCAGTCCAAAATAAAAATCTCTTCCATTTGTCAGTACACTTTCCTAGTACTAGGTCTTCTGGCTTCCATAATCACATTTAAAACTTGTTGAGGAAGTTGAGACCTGCTGCCTTTCAAAACAGAATATGCCAGGCTGTTAGATGAAGAGAGTGAAGCTTGACATTGAGCAGACGACCGTCCTGCTGAGACAACAGATGTGGAATCAAGGGTAAAGGCCATGGAGGCTTCTTTACCAGACTCCTCAGTAATGGGTACCAGTGCTGCCGAGGCCAATCTGGAGCTATTAAAATCATCCTTGGCTTGTCTTGTCTGACCTTTAGAAGCACCTTTGGAAGAAGAGGCAGAGGTGGAAAGGCATACACATGAAGATTTTTCCAACTGAAAGAAAGAGCATCCACTTTCCAAGCTGTGTGATGAAATCCTTTCGTGCAAAACTTTGGCAGCTGGTGGTTTAGTGGAGAAGCGAACAGATCTATGTCTGGAGTTCCCCAGGACACTGTCAACTTTTGGAATACATGAAGATCCAGTTTCCACTCGTGGGGATCCATGATTTGTCTGCTTAACACATCTGCTAAGGAGTTCTGTGCTCCTGGCAGAAACCTTGCCTGAAGAGTTAGTTGCAAGCTGAGCGCAGTCTCCCATAAAATCATTGCTTGCCTGCACAATGGGTAAGAATGTGTCCCCCTTGTTTGTTGATGTACCACATGACAGTTGTGTTGTCTGTTAGAATCAACACCTGCCCTGGAAGAAGCAACTCCTTGAAAGCCATTAATGCAAACTGGACTGCTAACATCTCCTTCATGTTGATATGTAGATGCTGTAGTCTGGCAGGCCACTTGTCTTGTATCCACTTTCCATTTAGATGAGCTCCCCAAGCAATGTCCGAGGCATCTGTCGTTAAAATCTGACTCGCCTCTGGCCGGGTCACAGAGAGTCCCTTGTTTAGGTGACATTCCTGAGCCCACCACAAAAATTCTTTTTGAAGGCAAGGTATTATTTGAATGACAGTGTCCAAATCCTGGCAGTGCTGTGTCCATACATTTTTGAGATACCATTGCAGCTTCCTCATATGCAGTTTGGCATTGGGAAGCACCAGAATACAAGATGCCATGAACCCTAATGCTTGAAGGACTGTCCTTGCAGTCAGCACGGACTGATGAGATAGTTGATGGAAGTAAAGGGATAGACTCTTTTGTTTGTCCGGGGTTAAAAAGGCCATCTGGGCTGCTGTATTCAGTCTCACACCCAGAAAGCACATGTCTTGAGAGGGTACTAGACTGGACTTTATTTCGTTCACAGAATACCCTAGGCATCTTAGCACTGCTATAACATATTCCAGATGCTGTAGAAGGTCTTCCTTTTCTTGAGCCAGAATCAGGCAGTCGTCCAAGTAAGGATAGATTTGAATTCCTTTTAGCCTGAAGTAAGCTATCACTGGAGCCAGAACCTTTGTGAATACTCTGGGCGCAGTAGATAAGCCAAAGGGCAATGCAGAGAACTGATAATGAGAATTTCCAGCTCGAAAACGCAGATACTTCCTGCAACTTAGTCTTATAGGCACATGAAGGTAAGCTTCCTTGAGATCTAAAGTTACCATCCAGTGATCCTTGGCCAGCAGAGGTAAAAGCTGTTGTAACGTCAACATCTTGAACTTTGGAATGTCCAGATAAGTGTTGAGGAGAGATAAATCCAAAATTGGTCTCCACGTGTTCCCTTTCTTTGGTACTAGGAACAGGCGAGAATAAAATCCTAGGCCCCTTCCTGAGACCGGGACCGGCTGAATGGCCCCTATTTGGAGTAACATAGAAATGTGCTTGTGAGCCTCTTTTCTTTGTGTAGGAGGAACGTCTGGCATGCCTTTGAAAGGGGGCAATGTATGGAAATAAAACCTGTAACCGTGGTGAATGATATCCAACACCCATCTGTCTTGAGTAATTAAATCCCAATTTTCTTTGAAAAGAGACAGTCTGCCTCCCAAAGGAGCTGCCAGACGAGAATCTACTGGCAGCTGAAAAGGCAGGTCATTGGGTCTGTTTACGAAAGGACTGACCCCTGCCCTCACCAGAAGTCTGAGCAGGTGAACTCCCTGTTCTAGGCCTAAAAGAACCTTGAGCTCTACCCCTACCACGTCTAGACCTACCCCTAGACTGGGAATCATAAGCAGGATATGTCCATCCCTTAGTAGGCCAATTTCTACTAAACTTCGGTGGCTGTACCTGCAAAAAATCTTTAACAGTTTGCATAGATTTAGCTTTGTCCTCCATTTTCTTTAAAACTGCTTCCACAGGTGAACCAAACAACACATCGGACTGTAAAGGAGCATCCAAAATCCTTGTCTTAACATGCTCAGCTAAATTCTGATCCCTCAACCAGGCATGCCTGCGAAGAACAGAACTAGTAGCAGCCACCCTCGAGGAGGCCTGTACAGCATCAAAACCACATTGCAAAGAATGCTTACCCACTTGTTCAGACACATGAACTAAATCCAGCAACTCTTTACATTCAATACCTTCCGCCAAAGCATCCACCTTAGATTTCAGTTGTGAAAGGAGATAATTTTGATATTTTAGCATGTGAAACTGACAATTCAACGCCCTCATGGCTAAAGTGGAAGAAGTATACACTTTCTTTCCCCATCTATCCAAAGCCCTTGCCTCTTTATCAGCGGGAACAGGATTTTTAACAACAGAGGCCTTAACACCTTTAGGTCCCTGAGAAACCGTTTCCGGGTCTGCCCTAGGACTCTTAAAAAGATACTTATGAGCTTCAGGCACCCTATAGTACCTATCAGGTTTAACCGGAGCAGGAGGCAAAGAATCAGGATTCAGGGAAGCCTCTGCAAAAACATCTTCCACCACATTCAACACAGGAGGTATAGCTAATGGCCTATGCTGGGGTAAAAACAAGAATTCCCTAAGCCTTTTCCTGGAATCAGAGTAATCTTGGCCTTCCCATTTAAAGTGTTCCCTCATGGAATGCAGAGTCTCTGAAAATGAGAAATCCTCAGGAGGAGAAGCTGTAGGAGTAGAATCATCCACATCAGAATCAGAATAAGGAGGATACTCTTGCAAATCTTCCACAGAAGACTCAGAAGCCTCTGAACACTGTTCAAAACTCTCAAACTCAGGCTCCACCCTAGGCCTCTTATCAGGAGGGGGCATAGAACCTCTAATCATAGTAATCAAATCTTCTGCCATTTTAAGCATATGTTTTTTAGGCACAGAACCTGAAGTGCTAGGAGAAGCCCCCACTGAAGCCAAACTAGGCCTACCTCTCAAAGAAGTTTTGGAAACAGAAGGAGAGGCTCTAACTACCTTGGGAAGAGAGGGAAGAACAGTTACCTGAGAAGCCCCTTCAGCCTGGCCTACTTCCTGAGAAGGCACATCCTGTAACAGTAAAGTCTCTGCCTGAGATTCCAAAGAAACTCCTGGCAAAACCTCTGGCTCCACTGAGCCTTCTAAAGAACCGACGTCTGGGACTGCCGGTTCATCAACCCTAGGCTTTGCTGTTTTGTCCTTGCGCTTCTTGGACGAAGCGGGCGTCGGAGCATCCGCCGGCATTTTATAATTGCAACGCTTCCCAAACACTAACCTGGCACAGTCTAACCTTCTCTTAATAGTGCGTTTGTTAAATCTAGCACAAGAGCGGCATCCAACAACGCCGTGCTCAGGCCCTAAACAAGGTATACACAAGGTATGGTAATCCCTATGAGGTATCTGTTTCCCACAAGAAATACAGTTATTCACTTTTTCTGACATCCGGTTAAATACTGAGGCAAGAAAAAACCAAAATGTTCCCCAACGGGGTACTTAGCCAACTTTGATTCGGTCTGAAACTCCGACTTCAGAAAATTTCAGAACGCCAACCTGCACTCGCAAAACTGCTTCTGCATCGGACCATGCGGCAAAAAAGACTGAGGAAATGGCGTCGGTCATGCGCATTAGTACCCTGACGTACTGACGCCAGTCTAATGCGCCCTGACCGACGTCAGCCTTATACTTTGGTATTCGGGCCGACTGGACAGCGGACTACCCCAATAGTTAGGACTGCAGCAATGTGGAACGAAGAACATCTGCGGCTCTACAAGAAGCCTCTAATGAATCAAAACCACATTGCAGTGTATGTTTTCCAACTTGTTCAGCTGCATGCAATAAATCCTGCATTTCCTTATAGTCAGGACTTTCTGAGCTTATAATCATTTTCTGTTTTAACAAAGACATTAAATATTGTTGGCATTTAAGCATGTGGAACTGGCAATTTAAAGCCCTTACTGCTAAAGTTGCAGAAGTGTAAACTTTCTTCCCCCATCTATCTAATGCTCTAGAATCCCTGTCGGAGGGAACTGGATTTTTAGCAGTGGAAACCTTTACCCCTTTGGGACCCTGGGAAATAGTTTCTGGGTCAGCAGCAGGGTTTTTATAAAGAAGTTTGTGAGAGTCAGGGACGCTGTAGTACCTATCTGGCTTGACTGGTGCCGGGGGCAAAGAATCCGGGGTTAAACTGGATTCAGAGAACACATCATCCACAATGCCTAACACAGGCGGAATAGCAAGGGGCCTGTGCTGAGGCAATAAAAGAAAATCTGAGCCTTTTCTTGGATTCTGAATAATCCTGGCTCTCCCAATGGAAATGCTCCCTCATGGTATGCAAAGTTTCCCCAAAAGAGTAATCCTCAGGAGGAGAGGCTGAAGGGATTGATTCTTCAGCATCAGAGTCCTCATAGGGGGGTAAAGAGTATCCTTGGTCAGCATCAGAGTCCTCATAGGGGGGGTAAAGAGTATCCTTGGTCTGAAGAGGAATCAGAAGAAATGGAAACCTAGTCAGAGGAATCATAGTCTGTATTCTGCCTAGGCCTTTTATTAGGAGGGGGATGGGAACCCTTGATCAGAGTAATTAGGTCTTCGGCCATTTTGAGCATCTGTTTTTTAGGCATGGAGGCCTGTCCAGGTGAATGCTTTACTTGTTTCTTTGTCTTTAATGGAGTTTTAGACTTGGTTGTTGTTTTGATGGTAAGCTGTGAAGGTCGGAAAACACCCTCAGAAGCCGATGCCTGCTCAGCGGCTCCAGACCCATCTGAGGGTTAATTTCCGTAGGCCCAATACCTTGAGTTTCCAGAGGCCTAGTGATCTCCACGTGGGAGTCGGAAGCGGCCTGTGGCTCTGAGGTAGCGGGTGTCAGGGGTTGCGAAAGAGCCTCCCTGAGAACCGGCGACTGGCCTAGAAGAGGCTTCATCATCAGTTTTGGACCTCGGATGCCTGTCCTTATCTTTGTCTTTGCGTTTTTTGTGTATTCCGGTCGTTGGTTGTTCCGACGGCATGGTATAATTGAACCTTCAGCCAAAATAATGGCGTGCAAAATCAAACCGACGTTTAATAGTGCGCTTGTTAAATCTAGCACAAAACCGACAGCTAGTGACGTCGTGGTCTGGGCCTAGGCATGGAATACAGTAAGAATGAAAATCCTTATGAGGTATTTGCTTCCCACAAGAAATGCAATTACTAACTTTTACTGACATTGGTCTGAGGCAGGAAAAAGTTTCCCCAACGGGGTACTTAGCTTTATTGAAGACTTCGGTTCTGAAATTCGAATTCGAAAATCTCAGGAGTCGG
This sequence comes from Protopterus annectens, assembly GCF_019279795.1. Lineage (NCBI taxonomy): Eukaryota > Metazoa > Chordata > Ceratodontiformes > Protopteridae > Protopterus > Protopterus annectens. The sequence continues at coordinate 1,743,375,716 of NC_056728.1, forward strand.
TCGACTGGCACTTGCGAACTGCTTTTGCTTCGGGCACCGCGCGGCAAGAAAGACTGAAGAAAATGGCGTCGGGTGCATCATATATACCCCTGGCGCACTGACGTCAGGGAAGAAGCGACCGCAACCAAATCCGGACCAAACTTTGGAACTCTGGCCGACTGCGGGACTGCCTGACGGCAGGATAACCCAAGTGTAATGACTGCAGCAGTGAAACACGATGAACATCTAAATATTCCTAGTATAAATATGACTATAAAAGGTAAAATATATAATAGTTTTTATTCCAAAGGTGTTGTATATTTGGCATACTGTAAGGCCTGTTAGGGGTACTATACAGGAAAAACTGAACAAAACCTAAGGGTACGTGTATATATATATATATATATATATATATATATATGAGCATTTACATGATATAAACAAAAAAAATGAAAACAATGCCCCTTTTTAGACGTATACTGACTTGTAAGGATGCTGATTTTAAATTTTGGGTGCTGGAAGAAGTTGGACACAACGAAAGAGGAGGTGACTGGGAGACCAAGTTAGAATTTCGAGAAATGATTTGGCAACTTAGACTAGATGCATGTAGTGGCCTAGGTTTAAATGACCACATTTCCATTAGCCTGGCCTTGAAACATCTTTCAGATGACCCCAAGAGACACAACTCAGAATGTTAATATTTTATATTTCTACACTTGTCTTCTTCATATGTGGAACACAATACATGCTGTGGCTTATTTAGGTTATGTACACAGATCACTTACATTTTCCCATTTTTAGTTCAAAGTATTAAGAGTATACGATTTTATATGCACAAATTAAAGCACTTTAATCTGAAATGACTTTTTTAGTCACAATGTACTGTATGGTTTAAAATGGTTACCGGGTACCATGACTGGTGGTTCCATATACATTGTCCCTTTGACAATTAGGGAGATATAGATACACACACACACACACACATATATATATATATATACATATATATATATATATATATATATATATATATATATATATATATATATATTTTTTTTTTTCCCCCCTAAATTTTCCTGATGTAATACTGTTTTAAAAGTTTTTAATATTTTTTTAATAATCTTTATAACAATAATTATTTATTTTATTTGAATAACTTGTACCTGACATTTTATATTTGTAAATTTTGTAAATGTATGTATTTATAAATTATTTAAAGAATTAGTTCAATATGAACCAAATGTTTTTATATTGAATATGAAGGGTTAAAAGTTTGGTTCAGTTTTCAAATTTCAGCATTGATTGGCCAGCCAATTAGAATAAATGGATTGATATATAAAGTGTTCTAACATGAAACAGATGATTCTGATGAAGTCCCCATGGTGAAGATGAAAGCGCTAAATCAGTGTTTTTTCATTATTTTATGTTAAATAAATAAATAAATTGTGGGTTCATTGCAACCCATTTTGGCTGGTGGATTGAATACTACATATAGTTGTAAGAACTATTACAGAGGACAGCCTTTATTGTTACTGGAAGCAGCGTCTCTTGATATACTTGTGGAGGATTTTCTGTTTTTGGTTACCAGTTTAATGTATTAGATCTCACAGCTGGTAGACAGGAGAGTGTACTCTAAAATGAAAGGTTCCAAAAGGAAGAGCATAACTGCTCCCACAACAATGCAGGTCAGTTCTCCAAAACTCAGGGGAGAGGGGGCAGCCATACTAAATATGCCCTTATTGCTGGGATGTCAGAGAGGACACAAAACTATGGAGGCTGCCTGTATGATATCCTCCACTGGTCAGCTCTCCTTTACAACAGGCAATGCCCAGGACAAGGGAAGGAAAGAACCTGGCTGATATAGTGGGGTTTGATAGTTGGAAGACACAGTGAAAAAAAGATCATGGGGAAGCACACACAAATTACTTTTCACGCTGACAAAACCAAAGTATTATCTATGTTTACTACCAGAACTGCACATATATATTTGCATGGGTTAAGTAGTTAAGCAAGCAATAATGCCCGACTGGGTGTGTGTTAATGTGTAATTAATGCCTGCCCAGGGGTGTTATGAGGCCCGTTGCCCCAGGCGGAGGGCCTCTATACCCCTAGAAGGGCATTAATTACACATTAACACACACCCTGGAGGGCATTATTGTGCTTAGAGAATGGGTTCGTTGTACAATTGTTGTTTTACTTGTACACATTTTTTTATTACTATATATTTTTTAGTATATTTTTGATGTAAAATAGTTCCTCCGCCTAATGTTTCAACCTTGCTATAGTATATGTTAATGGTGTTGTCGGAAGCCTTTTACAGCAAAAATGTAACATTTAAAAAATAACCAGATTATTTTCTTTATTTTTGGTCCCTTACTCCTAAATTGTTAGGCTGGCAGTCACTGTAGATTGAAATTTTAAATAATGACATACATTTGAGCTTCAGACTTTTTTTTTCTCTTCAAAAAATTCATGCTAGCTTAAATCCTTTACTTTAGCAGATTTGTAATTTTATAAGGGCAATAATTAAGTTTGTATTTTAGAGTCTTTGCTCCCCAAAGACTTCTTCAACTGAAAAGTGCACAGGTCAGTGCACACACACACACAGACACCTCTGCTTCAGAAAAACTGCATGCTAAGGAAATCCCTGTTATTCTAGCAACTTCCTAAGTTCATAAGAGCAATATCTGAAATCAGTCCCTATTTTCAGCCCTTTGCTTCCCCATTATTTGTGGCTCTGTGCAGATAGCTATGCAAAGTTCTTACCTACTGCTGCCAGGGATCACTCTCGCTCTATACACACACACACACACACACACACACACACACACACACACACACACACAGTTTTTCTTTCTTCTGCTTTCATGCACACATTCACTCACTCATGCAGACAGCACGATAAACACACACACAATCTCTCTCTCTCTCTTACTTTCATACACACATACAAACACTTTCTTTGTCACACACACATGCTTTTTATTTTACACCTGCTAAACAGGAGAATCACTGCTTAGCCATTGTAAAATAGTAGCTTACCCGATCTCTCACTCGCACTTATACAGGCATACACTTTCACACACTCGCACACACACACACTTTATTTTACTTTTATTATTTGCTTGCTAAACAGCAAAAGTGCTGTTTAGCGAGCGTAAAATAGTAGCTCAGACGATCTCTCTGACACACACACATACACTTTCACACACAAGCACGTTTTTTTTTTTTTTACTTTTATTTTACACTCGCAAAACAGCAGAAGCGGCCGTTCTGTTTTCTTGGTCTGAGCTCCATGGTGGCTTTATATGCTGCCGTGAAACAGCGGACATGTTTTTCAGTGGCCATTACTTGTACATCAATACACTGCTGGAGAACGCCCATTTTCTAAACCTAATTGAAGCAGCCATCACTGACTGCACGCAGAGCACTGTGCATGAAGACCTGTGTGAATTCTGAACAATGCTACATTTGCAGTAGAGTCATGGTAACTGGCAGAAATGGAATGGTGTTTGAGCAGGGGCTACTGCAGGGATCAGTGACTACAGAATTTTTCTGTACCATTTATCATTTAACTGGGAAAATGGGTTAAATCTGTGGACCTCTCTCAGCCATAACCCAGGTAACAATGACATATTACACGCGCGCACACACACACACACACACACACACACACACACATATATATATATATATATATATATATATATATATATACACACACACACACACACACACACACACACACACACACAGACGCATATACTCAGGCAGCTCCTCCCCTTCACCCATAAAGTACCTTGCTCTCCAGATATCCAGTATACTACTCACAAGCAAAGCAAATAGGAAAGAAACAATATACAATCATAAAATAAAAGATGATCATAGCTAATCCTCTTCTAGAGCTTGTCTGCCTAATGTCAGGACATGGAGGATGGTATGTTGGAGATAATGGACCATGGCCATACAAATCTCTCATTATAGTGAGTACATAACTGATCTCTGACATGGTCTGTTCTGTCTTCTTTAACAGCTTCAGGATAGAGCCCCAAGCTTGTCCTCCTAGGTGGCATCATGAAAGCATAGCACTAGACTGCTGTCACTGAAGGATGAACTAGCTCTTGAAATAGCAGCCAGTTTGCACTATCTTACAGAAGTCTTTACAGAAGCTCATGTCACATTGGAATGATATCTTCTAAATATATATTTCTGAAAAATGCTTGTGATACAGCTATTGTTGTTTAGGCCACCCTTATAAAGCACCTCATCTGTTACAAATCATTTGCTACATAAAGTACCTGCTAAGCCCCATTATACAATATAGGTTTACTCAAACCTAACTATAGTCTTCTAAAAGTCCTTTACTTCCCCCCAGTGTTCTAAAATTCTAATCCCTACATTGTTCTTCAACTAAACAATACTCCAGTTTCACTCATATTTGTACTGCCCCCTTTGCTGTGCATTTAAAGCCTTAGTTATTTCTACATTTTCCCAACTCTAGTACTCAGCATCTCTGCCTTATCCTAAACACTCATGGTCACCTACCCTGTGCTTAACCACAGTCCCCAGTTTTCTTTTTCTGTTGTAACTAGATACTGTCATGGTGGGTGGGCCCTGCTGAGCTCAGTCTCATACCACTCCTATATGTAACTATAACCACTCCTCTAACAACATTACCTGATAATTTCGGGTCTATATCACATAGTCGAAGTCTTATAACTTCGAACACGTAATGTTTGAACCATTATGTTCGAAGGTACAAACCTTTGACTATGGATAAAAAAGACAAAAGTCCCGCTGCACCCCCCAACACCCCCCGCTACTTAAATATACCAACTCCGAGATCGCACCCCATTGAACAAAATGGAAACCTCCGCTTATGGAGATTTCCACTGAAATGCTCAAATTTTTACAAATTCGAACTCATGGTCTCGACCATATGAGGTTCGAACTTGTAAAAGTTCGACTACATGATAGGAACCTGATAATTCCTCCTCTTGTTCCGATCTTAATTCATAATGCTCTTAAATCAGACACTTACTCTGCATGCTTAATGCACTACCTTACTTCACTTCCTGCTATACCACACTCACAGCAAACCTCTCCTCTCATTCGCAGACACATAAACAGCTCATCACATCATTACTCCCCTCTGCCTTACTACGTCTCTCAATTTGTATCCGTCATCATCCTCCTGGCAGTTCTTGAACAAGGCCTATGGTTACCTCTCAAAAACAAGCAATTAAAACTAATATACAAAAGTAAGTGGCGCTTCACCTCCACTCTAACAATTCAACCCTGAAACTTTGTGGGGATATACACTCCAATCCTGGCCCCACTAATCACTTCCATAATACAACTCTCTCTTCACTATTAAATACCCCCAACAATTTCCCCATCTTCACATGACTAACTTACTTTCAGCAGCATCTGTTACAAAACTCAGGATGTCCATGCATGCCTTGCTTTTTACTCCCCTGACATGTTGATTATAGCTGAAACATGGCCACGATAAGAAATGTAAGGTAAGTAACTCACCATAACTACGCGTCTGTGTTGTCTGTTTTCATCCTTCCTCAACGGATGGGTCGCAAATTCGACTTCAGACACTTCCAAAGATTTTAATCCATAGCTCAGGCTTATCCCCTACCCATAATCCTACTTATCAACAGCATTACTTTAGATTGTGTTTGCCCTCCCTTCACTCAACAGTATATGTACAAATAGCTATGATATAGAAATAATATAAGAAATAATTATATAGCTAGAAATAAACAAAAAGGAGATGGAGCTCATCTATCAATCAGTCAAGAAAAATGTTTATCCCTCAGGCCAAACTAGCATTCTTGGAAACCAGAATTGCGAGATAAGAAGGGGGATGAGGGAGGCTGAGGAAAAACAAAAACAAACAAAGATGTATAGTTATGGTTACTGCATAACAGTCTATCAAGGATACGCAATAATTTTACTGTTGTTTACGTCATTATATATTAATATATTTAAATATATCTATGTACGTAAGCATTTTTATACATGTAATTATTTTTCAGTTGGGGAGTCACATTTTGTGTTATGGCTTTCGTGTTTTTTGCATTTTTGCATATACCTTTAAGGATTTGGAAGTTTTTGGCACCACTTTTAAATCAGAAGTTTTATAAGTTGGACTTTTACAGGGGCCAATTGCTTCTGAAAACGTTCAGTGTGTTCCCGAATGAAAGCGCTTAAACCTTTTGTCTGTATTAAATTGGGGTGTTTCAACCTTAGCGGCATTTTCTTATTTTTGTAGCTTACAAGTACACTGTTTGTTGTCTTTTCTGTTTACCGGGTATGTACATAACTTGTATATCTGATGTTGTCTTTTTCGCCCATTCCTCAACTGATAGGGTTAAAGTCCCCAGCTTGAGGAAACCCAGGGTGGTCCTCAAGGAAGGATATTCTGGAGCACTGCAGAGCCGAATGCTGCTCTGTTCTCAGATAAGATGCCCAATTTGTAGTGAGCAGTAAAGATATGCCAGTTGTACCAAGGCTCCGCAAATGTCATCTACAGAAACCTTCGACCAGAAGGCAGAGGATGTGGCCAACCATCTGGTGGAATAAGTCATAGGAGGTCTGGGAAGTGTCAGTCCAATTTTGCTGTATACAAAAGAAATGCAGTCAGTAAGCCACTTGGTTAAAGTAACTTTTGCAACATATTTTCCTAGTCTGGCTTTGTAAAAGGAAATAAAGCAGCTGGTCTGACTCTCTGAAATCTTTTTTTCTGTGGATATAGAATCAAAGTTGCCTGTCCACATCTAAAAGGTGAAGCATGTACGTTCCCTTATTGGAAAAATTTGGAAAGAAAACAGAAAGGTTGATTGACTGATTAAGGAAGGATTCATGAGGAGAACAACTTTGTCCTTATAAAGGATTACATATGGTGGCTTGGATGAGTGGGCCTGGAGTTCTGATAGTCTGACTGAAGCGATTGCAACTAGAGAAATAGCTTTCCAAGATAAAAAAAATGTAAATCTAATTTGGCTACTGCTTCGAAAGGACATTGAGTCAAGGCTTGTAGGAGAATATTTAGATCCCAAGGTGGAGTAGGGTCTTTGATGGTGGGTCAGCATAACAAAGTACCTTTAAGAAAAGCTTTACATAAATCTAGAAGAGGCCAAAAATGACTAGTTGTGTCCTATATGAAAATTTGAGATAGCTGCAAGTTGAATCTTTACAGTTGAATAACTAGCACCATTGTTAAAAATTGAAGCAACAAAATCCAGAGTAACTGAAATGGTTGCTGAAAAGGGACCCATTTGTCTCTGGGCAGCCCAATGGGAGAATCTTTTCCATTTACTCTTATTCACCTTTCTTGTAGAATCTCTCTGAGAAGATACACGAATGTGTCTGAGTGTCTGACTGGGGATGAAAATCTGAACTGTCTAGCCATCAACAGAAGTAGAGAAACCATGTGGTCAGTTTAAGGAACTGAATATGTCTGGATGATTTATTCTTGATGGGTGAGAGAGATCATCTTGGGTCAGATCTAACATCCAAGGAGGGTGTAACAAGATGAGGCCAGAGAAAAGGGAACCATACTTGTCAAGGCCAGAAAGAAGCAATAAGGATTACTTTGCACTTCCGGTACAATGCTTTCTGAAGGAATTTTGGGATCAGTGGAACAGAAGGAAAAGAGTATAAGAGTCCCAGGGGCCAGCTGTGAACTACAGAGTTTCTTGGTGACTCCCCCTCAGGGAGGATACGGCTAACTGCTGCACTTGGAGTTGAGTGAGGAAGCAAAAAGATCATAGCATGGTTGTCCTCAATGATGGAAAACAAGTTTCCGCTTCCACAGGATTGAGATACCACTTGTGAGGAAGTAATATGGACCACAGTTCAGTTGGTCTGCTAGAATGCTGGACTTCCTGGGAACATGCATTGCCATTAAGAAAATGGCCAGAAGAGATCACCTACTGCCAAACTCTCATTGCTTCTCAGCATAGGGGGTAGGACTTGGTTTCCCCTGCTTGTTGATATACCAGACAACTGACATGATGTCTGTCTGAATGGCTGTCATACTCAAAGAGAAAGCATCTTAAAAAGCCTCCAATGCTAATAGGACTGCTCTCATTTCAAGGACACTGATGTGAAGATTGGCCTCCTTTTTGGACCAAGTGCCTTGGACTGTCCTTACAAAGAAATGCCCCCCACTCTAATTGGGAGGCATCCGTGGTCATTGTGGCTGTGGGTGGTGGAAGGATAAAAAGGGAAGCCCTCAGAAACTTCTCTTTCAGTGATCCACCAGGAAATGTGCTCTCTGCAAATTCTTGTAATATGTATTGGAGTAGAGAGAGGATGACATCTGACAGATAACTGCACTACCAGTGTCCTATGAAGTACCCTCATGGAATAGCTTGCTTGAGGTATTAGAGTTATGGAAGCTGCCACTGATTACTAGAAGTTGCAAAATCAACCTTGATGTGGGGAACAATGAAATAGTAACTGGGAACCTTGGTCCCCAGTGTATTTATCTTTGATTGAGGGAAACTTGTAGTTTGTGTGACCATGCTCAGATGAGCTCCGCTGAACTCCAGGACTTGAATGTGGTAGAGTTGAGATTTGGCATAGTTCACTGTAATTCCCAGTTGAAGGCATAGTTGGAGCAAGTAGTCATGGCTTGAATCAAAAGATGCTTGATGGGAGCAGACAGATGTCAGCCACTGAGATATGGAAACATCCAGAATCCTAGCAGTGTCAGGTGAGGTGAGGTGAGCTACAACCACTGCCATGCACTAACACCCTGAGGGCTGTGGTGAGATCAAAAGCCAGAACTCTGAATTGATAATGACAGGTTCCCAGGTGGAAGCAGAGAAATCTCTTGGAGCGCCTGTCTATTTTTATGTGACAATACTCATCCTGGAGATCTACTGAGCACATCCAATCATCCTTGCTCAGAAGTAGCATAATGGCCTGAACCATGACCATTCAGAACTTGAAGCATTCGACATATTGGTTTAAACTGTTGAGATCCAGGATCAGTCTCAGGTCCCCCATTTTCTTTGGCACTAAAAAGAACCTTGAATAATTTACGAATCCTTGTTGGTCTGCAGTGACCATGTGTATGAGTCTTTTTCGAGCAGTTTTTGTATTTCAATGACTGGTGCTTTTCTCTGACTGGGTGGAACATCTGGAAGTTTTGTAAAATGATTGATGTGGTGTAGTGAAAAGGGTAGGTAATAACCTCTGGAAATATTCCTCTTCTCCCAAGTGTCTTTGGTGATGGCTGTCCAGTTTTATGGATGTAGAGATAAATGCCAACCTGAATGCTTCCAGAGTGCAGCAGTCAGGAAATCCTTCAGGAGCACTGACAGGTTTTCTCAGAGAAAAGACCTCTGAAATCCTGACTGTGGACCATCTGCCATGAGGCCATTGTCTATTATTACAGATTCCTCCTCTGCCACGGGTGGGTGGGGGGTGATATCAGTCCCCATGGGAGTCCTGGGAACAGCCATGTGACTTCTGGAACCACATTTTCCTTCCACCGCTATAATTCTGGGAAAAAGTTCCCTGAGGTGTAGAAAAATGGATCCCTATGGTGGATAAAATCTTTCTATCTTGTTCACTCCTAGACAGGGTTTATTTAACCTTGGGACCAAATAAGGTAGTTCTATCAAAGGGAGCTCTGATAAATGATGACTTGAAAGACTCTGTAAAGTCACCGAGATGCATCCAGGCATGCTGTTTCATGGTTATTCCTGAACCCGCAACTCTTGAAGCACCTTCAGAGGTGTGAAAAATGAAACTCATAGAAGCATTTGTAGGGTGGCCAGTTGCACAGAAACAGTCTTTTTGTCCTCCACAGACACAAACCCCTCTGAAATGTTCTGACACGTGCTAATGAAATCTTGTAACATGTGCCAAATAATTTAGCGACTTAAGGGCAATGGTCACTGATGCATACACATGCTCCCAAAACCTGTCTAATGCCTCAACTCTCCACTAGGGGGATGGATAGTAGAACTTTGGTCCACAAGTTCTTTCTTAGTGGCCACTGCTACCACCATAGCATCTATTGGGGGACCCTTGCTCCAGTGGGCCCAACCCTTTGGTGAAACTGAATATTTATCTAGTCATTTGAGGATCGGCTCTGTGACATCTGGATACCTCCATGTCCAGCAGGAGAGGAGGTCCACAATCTCGGTCACCAGGGTCTACCCAGGACTTAGCTGAGCCATCTCCAAAAAGCCTCAAGAAACACAGACTTCTCTTGGGAAGGAGGGGTCAGAAGACCAACCACCTTTCTGTCTCAAAAGCTCGATCATTTCACCAAATGAGACGTCCTCAAGGGGTGATCTGGGGAACCCTTCCCCTTCATTGAAGTCAGTAACTTCTATGAGGGTTTCCTGTGGGGAATTTAACTGTACATTTTGAGGGGGCACTCAGGTGGGGTGTGCTGGAGAAGACTCTAAACTGTGAGCGGAGTCCTGAATGAGGACTGCCTCAAGACTTGTACGGGACAGTTGCCCCAATGTAACATGATGTATAGGCTCAGACACCATAGCAGACAGTTATGAAAGGGGTGGACCCAAGGGAGACAAGCATGTCTTACCTGTAGAGGTGGAGAAAACCTTTCTAAGCTTCAAAATTACACCTGAGGTATGGAAAACACATCCATTTGCTGAAGCAACAAATAAGATCTGAAGTAATACTGTTGGTGAGGAGGATTGTGGTAAGGGAAGCAGCTTGAGCTATGGATCCAAGTCTTTAGAAGTGCTCAAAGTTAGATCCAAGATCAAATCGGAGACCCATCAGTTGAGGAACGGATGAAAAAGGTGACATTAGAACTTACTGTCACCAAACAAGAATAAGAAAACATCAGGTGAAGTAACAGTTATTTACAAAAATAACTTAGACATTACCCAAGTCCACCTAAATATCCCAAAATTACAGAACGCTGAACTTCTACTAGCATACCTCAAAATAAATCATAGAAAAACAATTTGCATCTCAGCACTACACACTCCACCAGGTAATAATATGAACACCTTCACTGGCTGCCTGACAACACTCTCCAATAACCACTTATTCTAAGAGACCTCAACACTAATGTGCAATCCCTTAAGATAACTCAACGAGCTTATATGGATTTTTCCAACTTACACACCACCAAGGTCAGCAAAAATAGTAAAAGGTACTCCATCCTTGACTGGATCCTAACAATCCTAACAAAGTAAAATCTTTTGGATGCTTGCCAGACAATGCTATACAAAAGCAATTCAACCACTCAGGCAACATCTAGGTTGTAACTGCAAATGGTCTACTGTGAACAGTGTAATACCCAGGTAAACAAACTGAACTAAAATAAAAATAAAGCAGATACAGTATTTTCTGAGGTTACTAAATTTTGCCCTCCAGAAAAATAAAAGTGGTAAAAATCTAATTATCATTAATGTTAATTTCAATGGCTATCAAAGTCTAGAAATAGCTGTAGAAAATAAACCTTTCAAAAATGTAGGCACCTCAGAAGCTTCATCAAAAAAGAAGTTATGTCAAACTCTCAAGCTAAGTCCTACCTATAGTGAGCCACTCTTCCAGTCTCTTCAGATCGAGTTTGCCCATCCAGCACAAAGGTGTTAAAAGGACGAAGGACAGGTAGACAAATTGGAGGCCCTGTCTGATCAGATACCCTAGCATATAATGACACCCCACAATCCACCAGGAGTCCAGGTAGGGGGAAGGAGGGCAGGGAGTAAGGAATGAATGAAGATCTACAACACAGATGGAACATTATGGTAAGACATTCTTTATCTGATGATGTAAATCTTCATTCATTCCTTACGATTAGGACCAAATCCGCAGCTACTTGCGTCCTGGGTGGCCCTATGGAAAGATATTCCTGAGCGCCATCAAACCAAAGGATGCTCTTCCCCTGAAGGCCATATCCAATTTGTAATGAGTGATAAATGTATGCGGTCTTACCCAAGTGGCTGCTGCACAAATATTGTCAATGAAGGCTCTAGAGTGAGAAACCATTGAAGTTGCTATTGATCTAGTGGAATGAGCTTTGACTTTCGAAGGCAAAGGTACTTTGTTTTGTAGATTGATGAAAGTGATAGCATTCCTAAGCCATTTTGACAGAGTTACATTGGATACAGCTTTGCTCAGTCTGGGGCCTGGGAAGGCAACAAATAGCTGATCTGATTTTCTGAATGATTTTGTTCTGTCCAAATAAAAACAAAGTTGTCTATGCACATCTAGTGTATGTAGTTGATACCGCCCCCCTTGTTAGAAAAATGGGGAAAGAAGACAGGTAAATCAATGGACTGATTAACAGTAGACTCTGAGATAACTTTGGGTAGAAAAGACGGATTAATATGGAGTGAAACCCTTTTCCTTGTGGAAAATGAAGTATGGTTTTTTGACACTCAAGGCCTGCAATTCAGACACTCGCTTGGCTGAAGTGAGAGAAACTAAGAGTAGGGTCTTCCATGATAAGAATTTAATGTCACACGAATTTGAGGGCTCCAAGGGTGAAGCAGTCAGGGTTTGTAGGACTACAGTTAAATTCCAAAGTTCTGTTAGAGGTTTAAAGGGCGGTTTGATATGCAAGACACCATTCATGAGTCTTACAGAGTCGGTGGAACATAATTGAAGAATTGTTAATCCCATTATGAAAATTAGCAATAGTTGCTAAGTGTACTGTAATGGTAGATGCTGAGACTCCTGCATGTAATAAGGTAGTGAGGTATTCTAAAATCTTGTTAATTGGCAACGAGAAGGCATCGATCTTTTGTTCTTTGGCCCAAAGAGAAAACTTTGTCCATTTGCTGTAATAGATTTTCCTGGTGGATGGTTTGTGTGAAGCCAGAAGGATTTCACAGACAGGGGAGAATAAATCAGTTTGCCTGGCAATCACTGGAAGTGGAGCTACCAAGCTGTGAGCTTGAGGCTGTGGAGGTTGGGATGAACCAGTCCTTGTGGGTGAGTGAGAAGTCCCGGGGACGCATACAAGGTCCATGGGCAGTAAACCAGATGAGGCCAAATGAAGGGGAACCAGACTTAACGGGGCCAAAGGGGGCAATGAGGATGACTGTGCTTCTCAACCTATGAGCTTTCTTCAGGAACTGTGGAATGGGGCCAATCACGAGATAGAGGCTCTCTCGGTGACTCTCCCTGAGGGGGAATTAGGGCAAAGAAGCTTCTGCATTTGTGGTTGAGGGGGGGATGCAAATAGATCGCAGCAAGGCTTGCCCCAGCGACGGAAGATTTGAGCCGCTACTGCAGGTTTGAGAGACCACTCACGAGGCATGAGAATGTTCTTGCTCAAACTGTCTGCGATTAGACTGGAACTCCCAGGAATGTGCATTGCTATGAGAGAGCAGTTGGAAGCTATCACCCAATGCCATATTCTCATGGCTTCCCGACAAAGGGTATGACCTGGTTCTGCCTTGTTTTTGATGTACAAGACAAATGACATGTTCTCTGATTATATTGCAATTGTCCCAAAAGGAAGGGAAGTATGGAATGCTTGCAATGCTAAGAGGATCGCCCTCAGTCCCAGGACATTTATGTGCAGGTTGGCCTCTGTGTGTGACCAAGTGCCTTGGACAGAATTCTCTTGGTAATGCCCCCCCCCTTAAAGGGAAGCATCCATGGTCACTGTGGCCCTAGGATGGGGGGAGAAAACAGTCAACACCACAGGTTCTCTTCTGGCTTCATCCACCAGGACAGATTGCTCTTGCAGTGATTTGTTATGCATATTGGGGAGACACTGGATGGGATAAAAGCGACCATTGGGAAGATAGCAGCCATTGTAGGAGTCCCATATGTAACCTTTCCAGAGGCACTAATGTGATGGTCGCTACCAAGGAACCCAACAGTTGCAGTACTAGGTGTGCTGTGACGAATTGCTGAGGAAGAAGAGTCTAGATCTGGGTTCTTATCTTTAGATATCTGTGAGGAGGTAGAGCAGCTTGGCAAGATATTGTGTCGAAGAGTGCTCCGATGAATTCCATGGTTTCAGATGGTAGTAGGTTTGACTTGACCAGGTTGATCGTAATTCCTAGCCTGAATCAATAGACTCCTGGTCAGGGTGGTGAGGAGTCAATTGTCTAAATATGAAAACACTCAGAATCCTTGTAGCCTGAGGTGAGCTACCACTACTGCCATGCATTTGGTGAACACTTGGGGGGTAGTGGAGGGATCAAAGAGCAGTACTCTGAAGTGACAGTGATTGGCTCCCAGCTGGAAGCAAAGGTATCTTCAGGAGAATTTGTTCATTTGTATGTGGTAATATGCATCCTGAAGATCTATCGAGCACATCCAGCCATCCTTCTCTAGAAAGGGGAGATGAGACTGAATCATGATCAACCGGAATTTCTCTTGTCTGACAAATTTGTTTAGTATGCTGAGATCAAAAATTGGTCTCCAGTCTCTCATCTTTTTTGGAACTAAAAAGAACCTAGAGTAAAATCCAGATCCTATTTGGTCTGGTGGGTCTAATTGGATGATTCTTTTTTTCTAGCAACTTTGTAATTTCTAATGCTGCTGCGTCCCTCTGACTGGGTGGAACATCGGGGATTTGCCTTAGAGGCTTGGGGATGAGGTTGAAGGGGCTGTGGTATCCTCTGGTTATTATTCTCTGTACCCAGAAATCTGTTATTGATTGCCAGGCTGATGGGTGCAGAGAAAAACGTCCCCGACTGCTTCCAGAGGAAAGCAATTGGGCCGCTGCTCAGGAGCGCTGATAGGATTGGCCAGCGAAGGAGTCTCTGGCACCCTGATTATGTGGTCCCTCTCTGCTGCGATATGGGTGGTCTTCCAGATGAGTTCCCCCTGCTGCCCAGGGGGGATTGCTCGACACGAGTGTCACGGAAAGGTCCTTGGGATTTTTTGAACCATATCTTTCCTCTCCTCGGATTCCTGAATAAGATCATTGAGGGTTGGAAAAATGTATGCCCACAGTAGATAGGGTCTTTCCATCCTTCTCACATTGTGCCAATGTGTGTCTAACTTTAGGGCCAAAAAGGGAATAGTCATCAATGGGTGCGTTGATGAAGGAAGACTTGTAGGGGCCTGCAAAGTCACATAAGTGCATCCAGGCATGACATCTCGTGACAATGCCTGAAGCGGCTACTCTAGCTGCCCCTTCGGTTGTGTGAGCAATCAACTGCATAGAGCAGTTAGAAATGGACTCAAGGGTAGCAAGCTGAGAGGCAACTTTATGTGTACCTCATCAGGCAGTACCCTTGCCAAAGAGGCTGAGAAATCTGAAATCAAATCTCTTTGGAGGTGCGTAAAACGTGCCGTATTATTCAGGGACCAAATAGCAAAGGTCGCTGAAGAACAGGTCCACTTCCCTAGTCTGTCCAAAGCCCGAGACTCCCTGTTAATGGGATGGACAGCTGACTATCTTCTGCAAGTTTTCTTTTTGTGGCTGCCACCATGACCCCCAACCAGATGCTTGGACCAGTGAGGTTGGTCATCTGGGAGTGAAAGAATTTTGTCAGGCCTCTGGAGAATTGGTTCAACGTTGTCTGGAGCCTTCTAGGCAAGCTGCACGATAAATTTAATTAAATCACATGCAGGTGGGGTCACCTAGGAAGTAGGTGGTTGAGCACTGCAAGCTTGCAAGAATACTGACTCCTCTGAAGAAGGGTTGGAGGACTTCCAGTCTCGCCTCTGCTTGTGGATCTCAAGAATGTTTCCAAATGAGAAGTCTTCCTGCGGAGACCATGGGGACCCATCTCCCTCATCGTAGTTAGTATCTTCGGTGACAGATTCCTCCGGGGAATCTAAGTGCTTCCTCTTGCACACTTTCTTCCAGGGTGGCTCTTCAGTGGGCTCTTCTAAAAAAGGAAACAAGAGAGAGGATTCTCTTGGGCAGGGAATCTTGCTGTTCCAGTGCTCAAAGTCCTTGTGTAGGAGGCTGTGTCAGCTGCATACTAGAGAGAGGGAGTGGTTCAGATGCTTTGGGTGCCAACTGTTTGTCTGCTGATGAAAGGGCCCTCTCCATTACCTGGAAAGCAGGTCTGCCCAAAGAGGGATGGGAGCTTGGAACTGAGGAGGACAACCACGAAACTGGGGTCACATCCTGCTTCGATGAAACTGCCCCCAGGAAAGGAGCCTCTAAAGGACTGGAAACTGATGGAGCCACCGGAGCCAGTGACAGTGCCATGGAAAAAATTGGTGCCAAACTTGGGGTCAAGGTGCTGGCAGCCTGGTCACAATCCCAGGTATGGACTAGCTCCGACTGGAGCATGGTGAAAAGGGATTCTGGTGCCGAGAAAGAAGATGTTAATGTTGGAACCGTAGCAGAGGGCACCAGGGAGAGCATCGGTACCGAGGGCTCTGAGGTCTGGGAGCAAGTCGGAGGAGGATAAACAGGGGAATAAACAGAAAGGGCTTCAGCTCTGGGTGGGACAGAAGCAGGAGTTGATCAATAAGCCTCACTACATCTACTTCTGACAGGCTCCCAGTGGATCTGATAGATGCTGCTGAGGGGGAATCCGATCTGTCCAGAAAAGGGCTGTACTGCTGCCCTACGAATGGTTCATAAGTAGGAGAATATCTTGTCCTTGGTAAATATTCGGTTCATGGCACTGAGGATGTAACCGTAGAAGGAGCCGTGAAGGTAATCGGTACTGTAACTGGGGTCAGTTCCGATATGGTCACAGCAAAGGGTCCTTGTCCCGAGGTTGCTGATGGTGCTGAGGGAATGGTTCGAGTCCCTGGTGCCAAAGAAGTCATGTCTGAAGAGGTCTGCACCGACGACGCCAAAGTAAGAAGGGGCTGCTTCAGTTCCGTGAGGGAGGGAGACAATGGAACCAAATGGCTTGTCTTTTTCTTAGAGCTAGATTTTTCTTTGGAAGGAGGTGGTGAGCCTAAAAGAGGGCCTCCAAAAAAGGGATCTTTAGTAAGCCCTTAAAATTAAGCTTATTCTTGCGTTCCGCAAGAGTGCGGGAGCTAAAGTTTCGACAGATGTTGCACGGTGCCTGTAAATGATCAACACCCAAACAATATACACACCGGACGTGGTTGTCAGAGTTGGGCATTCTTTGCCCACATTTGTCACACTATTTGAAACCTTGAACGGTCTTCTTTTTAGACTTTATGGCAACACTAGTAAGAACCACCAGCATATCATTGCTGGAGCCTTCCTGTGTCCTGGCAGAGTGCTCTTGAAACTATCTGGAGATGTACAGAGCTGAGTATACTTTTCTGGCACTTCAGAGTTGTGTACTGGTAAGTGTTGTTTGACTAAGTTTATATCATTGCTGGCTGACTGAGTTGTGCACTGTTATTTTTGCTTCACTGTGTAGTTTTTCAGATCTCTGCTGAAGGTGTTGGTTTTCCCATACCCACCCTCTCTATTCCTGTCTTGTTGTTTAAATTTGTTGTTTGCAGTTGCCCGCCCCCACTGTAGATTTGATCTGGGACACTCCCCCCAGTCCCATCTCTTTACCTCATTCTATATAATAGACT
The DNA here is from genome assembly GCF_019279795.1 of Protopterus annectens. Lineage (NCBI taxonomy): Eukaryota > Metazoa > Chordata > Ceratodontiformes > Protopteridae > Protopterus > Protopterus annectens. The sequence goes on from NC_056728.1 coordinate 1,743,393,155, forward strand.
CCTTCTGAACTTGTTTTTAGTCATTTTGAATTTAATTGCATTTTTAAAACTGTTTGGTCTAACATTGCTACATACTCAAGTGTGCTAGCTTGCACTGCATTTGAATTGTTTTTACTGCTGTTTTAGCTACTTTTCTGTATATGTATTCAGATTTGCTGTATCCAGGACTGTATGTAAACTTCTGAGCCCCTCAAGCTTTCTGTGTTGGAGGGAAGCCTTCTAGCTTATCAGTGGGAGTGGTAAGCACTAGGTAACCTATCTACCAAATAAGGAGTGGTTCTGGCCCAGAAATTGTAGTTATTGGCCGTTTGGGCAGTTTTTCCATCTCTCTCAACTTTCTGATTTAAAAGCCTGCATTTGCACTTTTTCCCCCTTTCCTGTAACTAGTTTAGTCCAGATACAGATTCTTAGTTTTAGCACTTGAATTTGTTTATTCATGATCAGCACTTGGTTCAGAACTTGTAAGCACTAATTACTACAGCACTCAACCTTCCTCATTACCTAGAGGAAAACAGTTTTGTTACTTACTTTCCTCACTTGCTTAGAGAAAAACAGCTCTTGTATTCACTTTCCTCACTTATCTAGAGGAAAATAGTTTTATATTCAGGCATGTCCAAGGGTCAGCTCCCAGTGTTCTCGCCTGTCTATTTGATGAATGTGGGCATCTTGGGGCAATGTAGAAATTGCCTCATGTACACAGACAACTCTCTCCTCCTACTACCCAACACTACAACCTGTGAGAGATGCACTTATCTAGCCAAACTGGAGGTAAAGCTCTCTCCAATCAAGACTGAACTTGACAGTCAAGAGGAGAAGGTAAACACTTGCACCATACCACACTCATCACATAGTCTCACTAAATCTTCACCACCAAAATCCACACATAGAAACACAAAACATTCGCAGAGGCTCTCAATAATAATCTGCTCAAGCAACAGAGACCTCCAAAGCAGAAATGCAAGCAACCTCCACCCCCTCAACACAACCCAAATGACCCATAGACCGCAGACTCAGTGTGCAACTCAACCACAGCCAATAAGGCAAAACAATGTACCCAACACACTAGTCATAGGTGACTCTATAGTCAGGCACACTGATGTCCCCACTCACCAGGCTAAACAAGGAGAAGGTTACTGTCAGCTGCCTGTCGGGTGCCAGGATCCGCCACATAACCCACCCATTTAGGTCACTCCACAACAAGTACAAATATGACTCTGTCATTGTCCATGTTGGTGTGAACGACCTGAGACGTACCTCCCTGGACTACATGAAGAGAGACATGGAAGAGCTCTCCGATCTTGTAGCCCAGGCAGGTATGACCCTAGCCCTGAGTGGCATTCTGTCATCACCCAGAATGATGCCGCAGTACAAGGACAAAATGATTGACTTCAACAATTGGCTAAGCTTCTGGTGCCATTCTAAAGGGATCCAGTATCTGTCTGCCTGGGATGACATGGTCGACAGACCACGATGCTTTGCCAGAAATGGCCTGCACCTGTCACCCCTGGGATTCCGGATACTAGCTAAGGTTCTTGCCGGCCCTATAGTGCCTTTTTTAGGCAAGGTTCAAATGACAAATTCACCACCGTAACAGGAACAGGCAAGCAAAAACTGTGGGTGATGCTACTCAATGCTAGAAGTCTAAATCTCAAAATGCACTCACTCGAGGCACTCCTTAAAATGGAGAACATCGATATCTGTGCAGTGACTGAGACCTGGTTCAAGGCTCCAGAGAGCACCCCTGCACTACCAGGCTATAACTCGTACCACACTTTTCGACCATGTAACCTGGACCGGAACACCAAAGGTGGAGGTGTGTCCATATTCATTAAAGATATCCACACCTCCAGGCTAGTTGCTCAGCATAATGCAGCCGAGGTTATCCAAGTGCAACTAAATCTGGGCAAAACTGCAATCCAAATTGTAGCTTGCTACAGATCACCCACATGCCCCAGGATTCCCACTCCTCTTTTCTTAATGTACTGGAAAATATTAGGGTTCAACCAAACACCCCAATAATGGGCGATTTCAACTACCCCACCATTAACTGGGAAAACTACTCATGTACCAACTCCTTCGCTCAACACTTTCTGGAATTCATAAACTCCAATACCCTGGATCAACTTATCCACACCCCCACCAGGGGCAACAATATCCTAGATCTAGTCATTACCAACATGAGTGACCAGTGTTCCACACCTGAAGTCAACGCCTCATTGGTCCTATCCGACCATAAGCTAATTACCCTAGATATCCACATCTTGCCCCCACCCCCCCCCCATTAAGGAAACCATGGTAAAAAATTTCTCCAAAGCCAATTTCATGCTTAAGACAGAAATGGTGAACTTCATGACACCCATGCAGATGGACAATACAGTTACGACTACTAAATCCTACACAATTGCACTTTATAAGCAGTTACATGAGTGCATGGATCGTGCTATCCCAAACAGAACCAAGACACTATCCTCCAAAAAAAGGAAGCCAATCTGGTGGTCCCCTGCCATAAACAAACTGTACAACAGAAGGAAGAAACTGTTGCAAAAGAGAGTAAAGTCCCATGAGTGGAGGAGCTCCCTCATCAGCCTCAGTAAGAAGTTGTGATCCCTGATAAAATCCTCCAAAGCTAGTTATGAAAACAAAATTGCCACTGATTCTAAAGACAACCACAAAGCATTCTATAGCTATGTCAAGAATCTCAATGGCAACACTCAGATCTGCTCTGATTTACAGCACAATGGCACTAAAAGATACAGACCCAACTGATATTGCGAACATCCTGGCAGATAGGTTCAGTGCTAACTTTACCCCCCTCTCATCCCCCTAAAGAGCCCATCTCTATACCGGAAGAATGCAATGTTCCTGTAATCACGGCTGCACAGGTAAAAACTTTTAGTTATGTACTTACCATAACTTTAGATGTATGGGATCCATCTCGCCTACATTCTCCACAGATGGGTTCAGAGCCGATCCTCGGCTCCGACTCGGCCACTATACAATAGAACGCAGTCTCTTATTGGCTGAGTTACCTCGTATCCCAGGATGTACCACTACTGCTTCCCCAGATCTTGTTTGTCCGCACACATGCACACACACACATAGACTGTTGTTATAACACTGCCAGGTGTTTCAAGAGAGGAAGAAGTTTAATTTGGATCGTCCGGTCTCTTCTGGTCTACAAGGCAGGGGGAAGGAGGGTGGGTTATTAGGAATGTAGGCGAGATGGATCCCATACATCTAAAGTTATGGTAAGTACATAACTAAAAGATGTAATGTGATCCTATCTCGCCTACATTCTCTACAGATGGGACAGCGTCCCTAGCAACTAATTCCTTGGTGGCTCACTGGAAAACGCTCCTGAGAACCGTGGAACCGAAGGAAGCTCGACCCCTAGATGCCACATCCAATTTGTAGTGAGAAATAAAGGTGTGTAGAGAAGACCATGTGGCAGCCGCACAAATGTCACTAATAGAGAGCTTGGAATGAAAGGCTGCCGAAGTGGCCATAGCCCTGGTAGAATGAGCTTTCACTGGACTGTAAGCTCCTTATTTGAAATGAGATAAATATGACCGATACAGTCTCTGATCCACTTGGCAATAGTGACTTTTGTGACTGCTTTGCCCAATTTACTATCCGAAAAGGACACAAACAGTTGATCTGATTTTCGTGCTTGGTGTGTCCTGTCCAAATAGAAACGCAATTGTCTATGCACGTCTAAGCTGTGAAAGGTATACTCTGTTTGAATACTTAGGGAAAAAGACCGGTAATTCCAGTGATTGTTGCAAACAAAAGTTAGAACAAACCTTTGGTATAAAGGATGGGTTTGGTCTAAGAGATACTCTATCCTTGTGAAATACCAGGTATGGTGGTTTGACACATAGGGCTTGAAGTTCTGAAACTCGCCTGGCTGATGTAATAGCAACTAGAAGAGCAGTCTTCCAAGAAAGAAATTTTAAGTCACAGGTTGCTGCCGGCTCAAAGGGAGATGAAGTTAATGCACCTAACACCACGTTAAGGTCCCACAGTGGTGCAGGATGGCAGTGTTATAGGGGGCCGTAGTAGCCAAGCTCCTTTAATAAAAGCTTTGCACAACTTGTTGCTCATTAAGGGTGGTTCTACACTCTCGTGAAAATTGGAAATAGCAGCCAATTGAACTTTAATGGTAGACACCGAACAACCTTGGTTGAACAGGGAAGCTAAAAACTTCAGAACCTCTAACAACGAGGCTGTCATAGGGTCTAATCCTCGGAGTTGGGCCCAAATAGCAAATCTCTTCCATTTATTGCTATACATCTTTTTAGTGGAAGTCTTGTGGGCCGAGGACAAAATATGCATGACTTCAGGGTCGAAAGAATGGCTCCTGACTATGGTCAGAAGAGGAGTAGCCAAGCTGCTAACTTCAATGAATGGAGGGACTGATGGAGCTGTCCTGACTGATGCGTCAAGAGGTCCGGAACTTGGTCCAGGAACCAGGGACCCTCCAATGCATATTTGTGAAGAAAGGGGAACCAGACTTGACGAGGCCAGTATGGGGCGATTAGGATCATTTTGCTTTCCAAGCGAATCGCCTTCTGAATCACCTTGGGGAGAAGGGGAACCAGTGGAAAAGCGTATAGCAGGCCGGGGGGCCCAAGCTTGGACTAGAGCATCCTTGGGGATCTCCCCCGGAACTGGGGTGAGAGAGAAGAACTGCTGGCATTTTGCGTTGAGGGGAGTTGCGAAAAGATTGCAACATGGAGCTCCCCATCTCGTGAAAATCTGTGTTACTACTCTGTTGTTCAAGGACCACTCGTGAGGGGAGAGAATAGTTCTGCTCAGTCTGTCAGCTATCACACTGGATCTCCCCGGAATGTGTGTTGCCACTAGGAAACGTTTGGTAGCAATCGCCCAATCCCATACCTTCATGGCCTCTCTGCAAAGGGGGTAAGACCTGGTCCCTCCTTGCTTGTTCAAGTACCAGACTACCGACATGTTGTCGGACTGAATGGCAATCGCACTGGGAGGTGATCGTGCAGTGCTTGCAACGTTAAAAGCACCGCCCTCATTTCCAAGATATTGATGTGGAGAAGACTCTCGTCGGTGTGCCACGTGCCTTGGAAAGACCTGTCCAGATAATGTCCCCCCCCACCCTGTCTGGGAGGCATCCGTAGTCAACGTGGCCAAGGGGGACGGGGGGAACGAAGGGTCACCCCTGATCCAGGTTGGAGGAAAGAAGCCACCAACGAAGATCCTGTTTGCACGTCTCTGTGATCAATATGTGGTGACTGAGGGGAAGGTCTTGATAAGACCACTGGACTGATAGGAGCCACTGGAGTATCCTCATATGCAACCTTGCCAAGGGGACCAGAAGAATGGTGGCTGACATGGAACCCAACAGCTGCAGGACCATTCTCGCTGGAGCGCGACGTCTGAGGAGTAACGCCCGAACCTGAGACTGCAGCATTGCTATCCTTTCCGCAGGAAGATAGACTCGCATCTGCCTTGAGTCTATTTCTGCACCAATAAACAGAATACGCTGCGATGGCAGCAATACAGATTTTGTCCAGTTGAAGGTGATTCCTAAGGAGTTGCCTAGAGAGATGGTGGCTGCTAGAGTTTTTAAGAGTAGATGCCTGGAGGTGGCAGTTAGGAGCCAGTCGTCTAGGTATGGAAACACCTGGAATCCTAGACTTCTCAGGTGAGCAGTCACCACCGCCAAACATTTGGTGAACACCCTGGGGGCTGTGGTGAGACCAAAGGGCAGTGCATGGAACTGGAAATGACCGTCTCCTAGGCTGAAGCGCAAGTGTCTCCTCGACGTCTGATTTATCAGAATGTGATAATAGGCATCTGAGATCTATGGAGCACATCCAAACACCTTTCTCCAAAAGCGGGAGAATGGATTGCAAGGTGACCATCCGGAATTTGGACTTTTTCACTGATCGGTTTAACTTGCTGAGATCCAAAATGGGCCTCAAGTCCCCGGTCTTTTTTGGTACCAAAAAGAATCTTGAGTAAAGTCCCTGATCCGGCCTGATCTGCGGGGACAGGTTGGATGACTCCTTTTTGAAGCAGCTTCGATATTTCGCTGGCTGCCAGATCCCGTTGACTGGGTGGAGGGTCCGGGATTCTTTGGGATGGTGGGGGGTGTTGAGAGAAGAGAATGGTGTAACCTCCGGCGATGATTCAGAGCACCCATTGGTCCTGAGTGATATTTTCCCAGGCCTTTAGGTGCCTTGAAAAATGACCCCCAACTGGCTCCGGAGCTGCACAGTCGGGCACTCCTTCAGGGATGCTGGAAGGAGGAGGAGCCACAAAAGGACTCGCGGTCTCCAGTGTTGCGGGGGCCTCCGCCGCCTCTGGGACAGCGTCTCCCTGAAAAATTTCCCCCTCCTCTGCCTCTAGAAGGGGAATCGCTCTGCTGCGACGAGTAAGGCTTTTGAGACTTACGGAACCACATTTTCCCTCCTCTTCGAGCCTTGGGATAAGGTCTGAAGGGAGTGGAAAACTGGGCCCCTACGGCAGTTCAAGTCTTACCCTCCTGTTCACAGCAAGTCAAAGTGTCCTTTACCTTGGGTCCAAACAGAGAGGACCCATCAAAGGGGGCGTCGGCAAAGGAAGACTTAAAGGCCTCCGCAAAGTGACACAGGCGCAGCCAGGCTCATCTCTGTAGAGCAACACCTGTTCCCGCCACTCTGATCGCTCCTTCAGCTGCATAAGAAATGAGCCTCATGGACGAGTTGGATAACGAGGACAGGGTAGCCAACTGGGAGTTAACCGTCTGGGCCAACTGCTCAGGTAAGTTACTGGAGAGGGTATCCGAAAGCTCCTTGACCAGATCCCTCTGCAGTCTCGTGAAATGCGTCAAGTAGTTCAGAGACCTTAGTGTAAAGGTCGCTGAAGTAAGGGCACGCTTCCCGTACCGATCCATGATCCTAGACTCCTTATTAGGAGGATGGACGGACGGTGAAGCCTCTGCCACATCTTGCTGGGTGGCAGATGCCACCACCAAGGCATCTACAGCCACACCTTTGAAGAAAGTCCTTATCAGGGGGTGCCGAAAGGAATTTATTGGGGCGAGCTGGCACCGGTTCAACAGAGTCCGGGTGTTCCCACGCCCTTCGAGAGATCAAATCCAGAAGCTCATCGAAAGGCGGAGACACCCAGGAGGCGGAGGGCTGAGCCCCGAAGGCCTTGAGGAAAACCGACTCCTCAGCAGAAGGGGGTTTGGACTGCCAGTCGCCTCGTTGTTTAAGGATCTCTAAGATGTCCGCAAAGGATACATCATCCGAGGACGACTTGGGGGACCCTTCCGCATCATCGAGGTCAGTATCCGAGGTGAGAGACTCATCAGGGGAGTCGACGTGCTTCCTCTTGCACTGTTTCTTCCTCGGAGGTTCCTCCAAAAGCGTTTCGGAGGGACCTCCAGGAAGAAGGGAACCCCCAATGGGGGTAACCTCAGGCCCAAGGGCTCTGCTGTCGTGAGACAGGGGGATTGCAAAGGAGCCAGTCTCCATGCCAAGGGAAGGTGGTGGTGAGATGGTAGAAGTGGCCAGAGAGGATTTGGCCAAGGCACTCCTCATGGCCTTGAAGGCGGGACCCCCAGAGTCCTGGGATGGTTCGACCCCCAAGGCCACAACAGCAGTCGGAACTCCCGCAGCTGACGCACCGAGAGGGAGGCTCGGAACCAAAAGGATCGGTCCCGAACCGTCCCCCCCCCCCGGGGCCGACAGAGGAGGTCCGCGTACTGAACCCTGACCTGAAGGGCGGGGTTGGAGTTAGGGTCAGAACCGACCCGACAATCTCCACCAGCTCCACCAACACCAACTCCAACGGTGCCGAGGCTGTTGGAGGAGGAACCGAGATAGCAGGATGGGAAATCGGCTCTGGAGCCGACTGGGCTGGAGCCGAGATCAATTTTGCAAAGACCGGAGACTGAAAAAGCCTTTGAAGCACCCTGTCTACATCTGAATCAGACATCCTCGACGACCGAGAAGAGACCGACCGGGTCCGAGTCGACTTCTCCGCCGGCTCCGAAAGACTGGGGGACCGGCTCCGTATGGGTTCGAGAAGTATCGGCGCCGAGGGAGATTCCACTACCACTGCAATTTCCCTCGGAGCCGATGAGGACTTCGGCACCGAAGGGGAAGAGTCTGAGCGGGCAACCCTCATCGGCTCCGAAGGCAGTGGAGCCGGAGATGACTCGCCTCGACGCCGAGCTCGACCGGCCAGAGGAGTCGAGGCTGGAGACATCGAGGCAGACCGTTCCGCCCTCAGCTCCGAAGTCCGTGGAGCCGACGGAGAAGCCTGCCGTGACTTTTTAGCTGCCGGATCTGACTGGCTGGTCGGAGCCGAAGATTTTTTCTTCCTCGAAGGGGAAGAAGAAGAAGATAGGGCTTCCTCAAAGGAAGGGGTAATAAGCCCTTTCAAAATTAACTTATTTTTCCTCTCTTGGAGCACGCGAGAGGAAAAAGCGTGGCAAACGCTACAGGATTCCTGGAGGTGCTTCGGGCCCAAACAGTAAACACATAATGAATGATCGTCCGTAATGGACATTTTATAACTACATTTGGAACATTTTTTAAAACCTGATGGTCTATGTTCCTTCGACATGTTATCTACTTCAACACACTAAACTTCCAAAACTACACAAAAACTACACCAACGACAGCCTAGACTCTAACTAAAACGCCTAGGATGGGGCAAGGCCCCTCTAACTCAAACGGGATAACTTGCCACAAAAAATACAATTTTACCACAAAAAAAATTCTAAATCACAGTCACACAACAACAAGTAGCTGTTAAAACAGCTTTTGGGTAAATTTTAGCACAAAATTTGACAGAAAATAATGTCACTAAGAGGCACTTAGCTCAGCCAAGTCCGAGACCACGTCTATGCTTCAGAAGTGGCAAACGAGATCTGGGGAAGCAGTAGTGGTGCATCCTGGGATACGAGGTAACTCAGCCAATAAGAGACTGCGTTCTATTGTATAGTGGCCGAGTCAGAGCCGAGGATCGGCTCCGAACCCAACTGTAGAGAATGTAGGCGAGATAGGATCACATTACATCCACACTTTTCACAGCCAATCCATGGGACCAGACAACATCCCAGGCTGCGTTCTACACGAACTACAGAACGAACTGGCACCCCACCCAAGTACCATGTTCAGTCATAGCCTCACCTCAGACTTTGTGCCTGATGAATGGCACAAAGAGATGGTTATCCCACTCCACAAGGGGGGAGCCACCACGGACCCCAGGAACTACCGCCCCATTAGCCTGACAAGCCTGGTCTGCAAGGCCATGGAATGTATCATCATGGAACTTATAAACAAAGACATTGGTTATCTCCAAACTCTGGACCCCACCCAGTTCGGGTTTGTAAAAGGCAGATCTTGTCTCCTAAACCTGATGAGACTTCTTTGAAGCAGTCACTAAAGCTGTAGACAAGGGTAAGGTGGTTCACACAGCCTATCTAGATCTTGCCAAGGCTTTCAACACCATCCCCCACTCTGGAATTATAGATAAACTCACTAAACTAGGTATAAATCCCTATGTCACAAGATGGGTTGCCAACTGGCTCACTGACAGAACCCACACTGTGAAATTAGCAGACTCCAAATCCGACTTCAGACCAGTGACAAGTGGAGTACCACAGGGTTCAGTCCTGGGTCCTCATTTGTTTGGTATCTACTTCTCTGAAGTACAGGCTAACACAGAAGGTCTTTGGCTAATGAAGTTCACAGATGACTGCAAACTAGGAGCCATAATCGAAACTCCTAACGATGTGGACATCCTACAAAAGGGCCTCAATGAGACAGATGCCTGGCGTCAAAGCCATAGCCTCAAGCTCAATGCCAAAAAGTGCATTGTCATCCCCTTTGGTAAAAACTCTACCCATGAACTACAACATAGGCGGTAGTATACTTAACACCGAAAGTGTGATAAGAGACCTTGGGACACAGGTGGACAGTAGTCTCTCCCTTTGATAATCACATCGCCACAGTAGTCAGGAAATCCTTCTACTTGGCACACCTCATCACAAAAGGTTTCTCAACCAGAAAAAAAGAGGTCATTGTTCCCCTCTACTCCTCACTCATTAGACCCATTATAGAGTACAACGTCCCTTTTGGTATGTACCTCGCAAGACATCTACAACAACTGGAAAGGCTGCAGAAATACCTCACAAAGAGGATTACCGGCTTCAAACAGATGCCCTAAGCAGACCGTCTAAAAAAACTCCAGCTTTACTCTGTTGCATATCGCCTACTCAGAGGTGATCTCTGCCTAACATACAAAGCTAGGTCAAACCCAGAGCTGCTGGACATGCTCCACTTAAAGAAATCTCAATCCCTCCGAGCTACACGCTCTAGGGACCTAAACATTGTCACCACAATAAACAGAAAACGCCGGAGGGATAGATTCCTGTCCCAGAGACTTCCCATACTCTGGAATAAACTACCTATTTATATCAAACAAAGCTCCTCATTAGCACTGTTAAAGAAAAATCTTGATGATTGGATGGGAAATAGGAAATTCACCCCAGGGATCACCTCTGTGGCTCTGCCCGACAGTGGCACAGAAAAATAATTTTCTTGGGTGGAAAAAGCCAGGGTACCTTTTTGGCTGGGCTTGTATAGGGCCCAGGGCCGATAGCCTAGTACCAACCCACCTACCTATGAACCTAAAGGCTAAAAGTCTAACCAAGCAGTAACAACATGCTCTAAACTATACTACAAGTTCTACACACAGTAAAAGATAAAGTACAAGAAGATGTATGTATATATATATATATATATATATATATATATATATATATATATATATGTGTATGTGTGTGTGTGTGTATATCTATATATGTATATCTATATATGTATATATATATATAGAGTCTTATCCTCTTACCAATGACCAAACTACATCCCCCCAACAATTCTACCAATCTAGGAAAACACCATTACTTACCTTTGACCACATTACCATATGTACTTGTAAGAAAATTACAAAGCAAAGTAAAAGCAATTATCCTAGCAGCAGGCAAACTTCCCACTGATATTCTAAAAATCTCCATTGATGTAATAGCCTACTCCATTCAGATCACTGGTCTATAACTGAAAATGACATCTGCTCCATCTAGAAATATACCTTTCATTATTTCACTTCACAAAGGTGGCTCATCAACTGAGTTTACAAATTATTGCCCCACTGCAATGCTATCACCTCTTTCTAAAATACTAGAGAGATGCATTGCTCACGCAGTTAACAGAAAACAGCCTCCTCTCTAAAACCCCACACGGCTTTAGGCCAAACTACAACTCAAACAGAAATGAAGGCAACTTTTCTTTTCAAACCATGTCGAAAGCATTTGACACAGTATCCCAACCAAAACAACTTACATAACGCACTTCCTTGGTCTCTCGTACCTTTCCAATCATCATCTCCGGCTTAAATTGCAACAAGATTTTCTCCATTCGTAGCTGTTTCTATTGGTATACCTCAAGACTCTATACTTAGTCCCCTTCTGTTTAAAAGTTTAATCAACAAACATCACAGCAACACTAATCTAGCCATTCTCGTACAATATGCTGAAGATTCAACTCCTGTGTGAAAAGCTCCACTTTAATAATGACAGACAATAGATGAGTCACAGCGGAGTACATAAAAACCAAGCAACAGCTGAATGAACGAAGACGAAATTTGGACATTGACAAGTAAATAATTACTGTACATTTTGAGAGTCTAAGAAAAGATATGGTAGTGTTTATAGTTCATATGTCACTGTTAAACATAACTAAGTTGATATTTCAGAAGCTTAAGTTTTAATAACATAATATGAATGAAGTACTAAAGTTAAACATAGATGAGCATGTATAACACATACAATATCGATACTGTTATTAAGCAGATGTTCAAAACAGAGGACTTTAGAAAATATTATTATGATTAATGATAATAGTAGGTAGAAGATTTTGAATTGACAGAGGAGTAATTAATAAAGGTGAAAATAGTGGTGGAATAGGGAGTCAGGTTTTGAGAGGTGCGGTAGTGACACGTGCAGTGCCATAGAGAGGAAGGTAGTGCCTCAGGGATTTTTTGAAGGAAATTGCATTACTTGTAGCCCTAACTGATGGGAGGATGTTCCATAGTTTGGCAATAGTAAAGGAGTAGAGCATCTGGCTACCTGAACGTTTTGGTTTCTCCACCTTCAGGAGCAGTTGCATACCTCTCAACCTGGAAACATCAAAATCTGGACAAAGGCCTATGAAAAAATAGGTACAAATCTGTATGTTGATTAACATGACATTTGCATACATAATTATGTAACCCCGCCCACTCCGGTGGAATTGTGGGATGCCAACTTTTAAATATGATCAGAAAACACAAAATAAGCAGAACAATAAGTGTTTTATTTATATCAATATTTGGTTAATCTGCACAGGTCCCTTACACTTATTAAATGGCCTGATCTGACCCCATACTAAGACACTTTGTAATAGCTGTACAAAGAAAGCACCATAAGCTGTTTAATATCTGACCTAAAGTAAATCAGAGTCCAAGAAATGGAAAAAGGGTGATGCAATTTCCATTACACACATGTAAATATTCAAAGTGCCTGCTAACAATAAAGATTAATAATGGTAAATATTGTAAACATCTAGAAGCTGGACAATGACTTGGTCAATGATTCCTGGAATCTCCACGTTTACAGTTTACTCTACCTTGCAGATTACATTACTTCTACAGTACTAAGTCATCAGTCCAAAGCTTAGTCCCAACAGTTAAAGATACATCATCATGATCATCCAACAATCCTGCCTCAGGATTGAGAGCAAAGCTCTGCTTTCACTAGGACTATCTTGTTTCAGAAGTTACCATTACATTTCAACAACAAAAAAGTACAGTTTTGTACCTACCATAAATGTAGATGTCCGATAGATATGCAACTGCAGTCCTTACATATGGGTTGTCTTGCCTCAGGCAGCCCTTCGGTCTGCCGGATTCCAAAGTCTGGGTCCGGCGTCGGCTGATGTCGCCTCCTCCCCGAAGTCAGAACGGCTGGGGTATAAAAGCATCGGCCGATGCCATCTTCTTCAGTATTTCTTGCCCCAGATGCCAGGTGCCCTCCAAGGAAGGCTAAATTTGGTGAATGGATTAAAAGTTCCAGACATGCACAACAGTAATAAACAGATGCACCATAAAAGATATCCCCAGCTAATAGAGAAGAGGGGGAGTGGACCCATAAAGAAAATTGCAGAGGGGTAGGAGGGAGGGAAAACCCGACTGCAGTTGCATATCTTCCCACTGATATATCTATCGGACATCTACATTTATGGTAGGTACAAAACTGTACTATGTCCTTCAAGAATGCAACTGCAGTCCTGACATATGGGTTTAATACCATAGACAAGCTGGAGGTGGTAGGATCTAAGAAAGGGATGGTGTAGCTAAAATGCCCTGCAGGACTGCCGAAGCAAAGCCTGCTCGGGATCTGGAGTATAAAGGCAGGTTGTAGTGTTTGGTAAATGTATGCACAGAGCTCCATGTAGCAGCCTCTAGAATGTCCTTTGTAGCCACTCCTCTTAGAAAGGTTGTGGATGTGGCTATAGCTCTGGTGGAGTGTGGCCTAATATTGGCTGGCACACCTTTTCCATGGAAAGAGTAACAGAATCTGATGCAGTGCCCAATCCATTTTGAAATTGTTTGTTTGGAGATTGCCTTTCCTTGCACTCCAGCAGCATAGGCTACAAATAGTTGATCAGACTTTCTGGTGGCCTTTGTTCTGTCCAAGTAGTAGCGTAATTGTCTGTGTATATCCAAAGTATGCGGCAGCTTTTCCCCCTTATTTTGAGGATTGGGAAAGAAAGTAGGCAGGTGAATTGCTTGATTTAGAGACACCCTGGATATCACTTTTGGCATGAATGAGGGATTGGTTCTTAGAGAAACTCTGTCCTGATGGAAAATGAGAAAGGGAGGTACTGCCATGAGGGCCTGTATCTCCGAGACTCTTCTTGCTGATGTCACTGCCAACAGGAAAACCGTTTTCCAGGAGAGAAATTGCATTTCTGAAGATGCTGCTGGTTCAAAGGGAGGGAGAGTTAATTTTTCCAAGACGAAATTGAGGTCCCATGCAGGTACTGGTGGCTTTCTGGGAGGTTTGATATTCTTTATTCCTCTTAGAAACTGTCTTAGCAAGGGATGCGAAAACACAGGTGGGTCACAGTTGTATTTTGCTGAAATTGCTGAAGCGTGAATTTTTATGGAAGAAAATGAAAGGCCACTATGAAAAGTACAGTTTTGTACCTACCATAAATGTAGATGTTCGAGGATCCACATTGCTGCAGTCCTAACTATTGGGGTAGTCCGCTGTCCAGTTGGCCCGAATACCAAAGTATATGGCTGACGTCGGTCAGGGCGCATTAGACTGACGTCAGTACGTCAGGGTACTAATGCGCATGACCGACGTCATATCCTCAGTCTTTTCTTGCCCCAGATGTCAGAAGACCCTGAAAAGATAAGGCCAAAACCAAAAACTCCCAACATATCTGTATCAAAATATATATATATATACAAAATATACAAAATATACAAAATTAGCAGAATATAACCTCACCTACACAACCACCCCTAAACACAGAGGGGAAGGAGGGAGGGTAATTGACTGCAGCAATGTGGATCCTCGAACATCTACATTTATGGTAGGTACAAAACTGTACTATGTTCTTCATTCCACATTGCTGCAGTCCTAACTATTGGGTAGAATCCCAAAGCAGAGGTAAGGGAGGCTGGCAAATCATAAGGAAGCAGGAGCCGATAACATGCCTTGCAAAATAGCTGTGGCAAAACCAGCCCTAGACTTAGAGTAGAGAGGAAGGTGGTAATGCTTAGAGAAAGTATGCACTGAACTCCAAGTAGCTGCCTCCAAAATATCCTTAGTTGCCACCCCCTTAAAAAGCTGTTGAAGTGGCAGTAGCCCTAGTGGAATGAGGCCTAATCCCAGCTGGAATCTCCTTGCCATGATGGGAATAACAAAATGCAATGCAAAACCCAATCCACCTAGAAATAGTTTGTTTTGATACAGGCTTGCCCTGAGAACTCAAAGCAAAAGAAACAAACAACTGCTGAGACTGCCTAAAATCCTTAGTCCTGCTCAAATAATAACGCAATTGCCTGTGTACATCTAAAGTGTGCAAAATCTTTTCCCCTTTATTTTGGGGATCTGCATAAAACGTAGGCAAATGAATAGTTTGGTTTAAAGCCACACTAGAAACCACTTTAGGCATAAAGGAAGGATTAGTACGTAATGATACCCTATCCTTATGAAAAATCAAAAAGGCTCAACCGCCATAAGGGCCTGTAACTCAGAAACCCTTCTTGCAGAAGTAATGGCCAACAAAAAGCAGTCTTCCATGACAAGTATTTCAGTTCAGCAGTAGCTGCAGGCTCAAAAGGTTGTAGAGTAAGTTTCTCCAACACAAAATTGAGATCCCAAGCAGGAGTAGGAGCTCTACGGGGGTCTTATATTCTTTGCCCCTCTAAGAAATTGCTTGAACAAAGGATGTGGAAAACAATGGTGGGTCACAATCATAGTGAGCTGAAATTGCTGCAGCATGAATCTTAATGGAAGAGAAAGACAAACCTTTGTCCAATAACTCAGTAAGATATTGAAGAGCCACACTCAAATTAGGCTCTGAAATCTCCAAATTCTTTGCTGCAGTCCAAAATAAAAATCTCTTCCATTTTTCTGCACACTTTCCTTGTACTAGGTCGTCTGGCTTCCATAATCACATTTAAAACTTGTTGAGGAAGTTGAAACCTGCTGTCTTTCAAAACAGAATATGCCAGGCTGTTAGATGAAGAGAGTGAAGCTTGACATTGAGCAGACGACCGCCCTTCTGAGACAACAGATGTGGAATCAAGGGTAAAGGCCATGGAGGCTTCTTTACCAGATTCCTCAGTAATGGGTACCAGTGCTGCCGAGGCCAATCCGGAGCTATTAAAATCATCCTTGGCTTGTCTTGTCTGACCTTTAGAAGCACCTTTGGAAGAAGAGGCAGAGGTGGAAACGCATACACATGAAGATTTTTCCAACTGAAAGAAAGAGCATCCACTTTCCAAGCTGTGTGATGAAACCTCTTTGTGCAAAACTTTGGCAGCTGGTGGTTTAGTGGAAAAGCTTAACAGATCTATGTCTGGAGTTCCCCAGGACACTGTCAACTTTTGAAATACATGAAGATCCAGTTTCCACTGTGGGGATCCATGATTTGTCTGCTTAACACATCTGCTAAGGAGTTCTGTGCTCCCGGCAGAAACCTTGCCTGAAGAGTTAGTTGCAAGCTTAGCGCAGTCTCCCATAAAATCATTGCTTGCCTGCACAATGGGTAAGAATGTGTTCCCCTTGTTTGTTGATGTACCACATGACAGTTGTGCTGTCTGTTAGAATCAACACCTGCCCTGGAAGAAGTAACTCCTTGAAAGCCATTAATGCAAACTGGACTGCTAACATCTCCTTCATGTTGATATGTAGAAGCTGTAGTCTGGCAGGCCACTTGTCTTGTATCCACTTTCCATTTAGATGAGCTCCCAAGCAATGTCTGAGGCATCTGTCGTTAGAATCTGACTCGCCTCTGGCCGGGTCACAGAGAGTCCCTTGTTTAGGTGACATTCCTGAGCCCACCACAAAAATTCCTTTTGAATGCAAGGTATTATTTGAATGACAGTGTCCAAATCCTGGCAGTGCTGTGTCCATAGATTTTGAGATACCATTGTAGCTTCCTCATATGCAGTTTGGCATTGGGAAGCACCAGAATACAAGATGCCATGAACCCTAAGGCTTGAAGGACTGTCCTTGCAGTCAGCCCGGACTGAAGAGATAGTTGATGGAAGTAACTGGAAAGATTCTTTTGTTTGTCCGGGGTTAAAAGGCCATCTGGGCTGCTGTATTCAGTCTCACACCCAGAAAGCACATGTCTTGAGAGGGTACTAGACTGGACTTTATTTCGTTCACAGAATACCCTAGGCATCTTAGCACTGCTATGACATATTCCAAATGCTGTAGAAGGTCTTCCTTTTCTTGAGCCAGAATCAGGCAATCGTCCAAGTAAGGATAGATTTGAATTCCTTTTAGCCTGAAGTAAGCTATCACTGGAGCCAGAACCTTTGTGAATACTCTGGGTGCAGTAGATAAGCCAAAGGGCAATGCAGAGAACTGATAATGAGAATTTCCAGCTCGAAACGCAGATACTTTCTGCAACTTAGTCTTATAGGCACATGAAGGTAAGCTTCCTTGAGATCTAAAGTTACCATCCAGTGATCCTTGCCCAGCAGAGGTAAAAGCTGTTGTAATGTCAACATTTTGAACTTGGGAATGTCCAGATAAGTGTTGAGGATAGATAAATCCAAAATTGGTCTCCACGTGTTCCCCTTCTTTGGTACTAGGAACAGGCGAGAATAAAATCCTAGGCCCCTTTCTGGCACAGGAACCGGCTGAATGGCCCCTATTTGGAGTAACTGAGAAATTTGCTTGTGAGCCTCTTGTCTTTGTAGAGGAGGAATGTCTGGCATGCCTTTGAAAGGAGGCAAGGTATGGAAATAAAACCTGTAACCGTGGTGAATGATATCCAGAACCCATTTGTCTTGGGTAATTAAATCCCAATTTTCTTTGAAAAGAGACAGTCTTCCTCCTAGAGGTGCCGCCAGGCGAAAAGGCACTGGCAGCTGAAAAGGCAGGTCATTGGGTCTGCTTACGAAAGGACTGACCCCTGCCCTCACCAGAAGTCTGAGCAGGTGAACTCCCTGTCCTAGGCCTAAAAGCACCTTGAGCTCTGCCCCTACCACATCTAGACCTACCCCTAGACTGGGAATCATAAGCAGGATAAGTCCATCCCTTAGCAGGCCAATTTCTACTAAACTTCGGAGGCTGCACCTGCAAAAAAAATCCTTAACAGTTTGCATAGACTTAGCCTTGTCCTCCATCTTCTTTAAAACTGCTTCCACAGGCGAACCAAACAACACATCAGACTGTAAAGGGGCATCCAAAATCCTTGTCTTAACATGCTCAGCTAAGTTCTGATCTCTCAACCAGGCGTGCCTACGAAGAACAGAACCAGTGGCAACCACCCTGGAGGAGGCCTGCACAGCATCAAAACCACATTGCAAGGAATGTTTACCCACTTGTTCAGACACATGAACTAAATCCTGCAACTCTTTACACTCAATACCTTCCGCCAGAGCATCCACCTTAGATTTCAACTGTGAAAGAAGAAAATTCTGATATTTTAACATGTGAAACTGACAATTCAACCCTCATGGCTAAAGTGGAAGAAGTATACACTTTCTTTCCCCATCTATCCAAAGCCCTTGCCTCTTTATCAGGAGGGACAGGATTTTTAACAACTGAGGCTTTCACACCTTTAGGCCCCTGAGAGACAGTTTCCGGTCTGCCCTAGGACTCTTAAAAGATACTTATGAGCTTCAGGCACCCTATAATACCTATCCGGTTTAACTGGGGCAGGAGGCAAAGAATCCGATTCAGGGAAGCCTCTGCAAAACATCTTCCACCACATTCAAAACAGGAGGTATAGCTAAAGGCCTGTGCTGTGGTAAAACAAAAATTCCCTAAGCCTTTTCCTGGAATCAGAGAAATCTTGACCTTCCCATTTAAAATGCTCCCTCATAGAATGCAGAGTCTCTGAAAATGAAAAATCCTCAGGAGGGGAAGCCGAAGGAGTAGAATCATCCACATCAGAATCAGAATAAGGAGGGTACTCCTGCAAGTCTTCAGAAGACTCAGAAGCCTCCGAGCATTGTTCAAAACTCTCAAACTCAGATTCCACCCTAGGCCTCTTATCAGGAGGGGGCATAGAACCTCTTATCATAGTAATCAAATCCTCTGCCATTTTAAGCATATGTTTCTTAGGCAAAGACCCTGAAGTACTAGGAGAAACCCCACTGAAGCAAAACTCGCCTGCCCCTCAAAGAAGTCTTGGAAACAGAAGGGGAGGCTCTGACCACCTTAGGAAGAGAGGGAAGAACAGCCACCTGAGAAGCCCCCTCAGCCTGGCCTACTTCCTGAGAGGATACATCCTGTAACAGTAAAGTCTCTCCCTGAGACTCCAAAGAAACACCTGGCAAAACCTCCGCTCCACTGAGCCCTCTAAAGAACCGACGCCTGGGACTGTCGGTGCCTCCACACTAAGCTTTGTTGTTTTGTCCTTGCATTTTAGTCGAAGCGGCCGGAGCATCCGACGGCATTTTATAATTACAACGCTTCCCAAACACTAACCTGGCACAGTCTAACCTTCTCTTAATAGTGCGTTTGTTAAATCTAGCACAAGAGCGCATCCAACAACGCCGTGCTCAGGCCCTAAACAAGGTATACACAAAGTATGGTAATCCCTATGAGGTATCGGTTTCCCACAAGAAATACAGTTATTCACTTTTTCTGACATCCGTTAAATACTGAGGCAAGAAAAACCAAAATATTCCCAACGGGTACTTAGCCAACTTTGATTCGGTCTGAAACTCTGGCTTCAGAAACTTTCAGAACGCCAACCTGCACTCGCAAAATTGCTTCTGCATCGGACCATGCGGCAAAAGACTGAGGATATGACGCCGGTCATGCGATTAGTACCCTGACGCTGACGTCAGTCTAATGCGCCCTGACCGACGTCAGCCATATACTTTGGTATTCGGGCCGACTGGACAGCGGACTACCCCAATAGTTAGGACTGCAGCAATGTGGAATGAAGAACATCATTTCTGCCAAGTATTCTAATATCTGTGGTATGCTCATTACTGATGCATCCTGACCCTTGTTGGCATTCCAGATGATGAATCTGTTCCACTTGGCTGAATAGGTTTTTCTGGTGGAAGGTCTGCGTGCTTCCAGTAAGATCTCTTGCACTTTTTTGGAAAGAGAGATATGGGAAGAAGTCATGGAACCTTCCAAGCTGTCAGTTGCAATGTTTTCAGGCTTTGATGAACCGTCCTGTAGTTGTGCTGAGTTAGAAGCAGAGGCCATTGAGGCAGGGGCCACGGTTTGGTCAGAGTTATGCTCAGTAGCAATGGGTACCAGTGCTGCCTTGGCCAGTTTGGAGCTATCAAAATGCCTGTTGGTTGTTCTGCTTTGATCTTCAGTAACACCCTGGTCAGTAATGGTAGAGGAGGGAATGCATAAATTGTTAGGGAATTCCTGCTGAAGGAGAGAGCATCCGTTTTCCAGGCTAGAGGATGGTGAGTCCTTGAAACAAACTTCTCCAGGTGATGATTGAGGTGAGAAGCAAAGAGATCTATGTCCGGTCTTCCCCATGCACTTGTTATTTGTGAGAAAATGTGAGGCTGCAGCATCCATTCGTGCGGATCCAAGAAATTTCTGCTCAGCCTGTCTGCCAGAACATTGTCCTTGCCTGGCACAAACTGGGATTGCAAATGGATGTTCAGACTCAGGCACTTTTCCCAGAGAGTCATTGTTAATCTGCAGAGGGGATAGGAATGAGTGCCTCCCTGCTTGTTTATATACCACATGACAGTGGCGTTGTCTGTCCTTATTAGCAAATGACCTTGGTGAAGTGATTTTTCGAAGGACTCGATTGCATGTATCACTGCCAACATCTCTTTTTGATTTATGTGCAGATGCCTTTCCCGTGGAGTCCATTGCCCTTGAATGCATCTGCCGTCCATGTGCGCCCCCCATCCATAATCTGAGGCATCTGTTGTAATGATTTGACTTGCTTGAGGTTTGTTGAAAGACATGCCTTTGTTTAAATGACTTGCTTGAGCCCACCACAAAAATTCCCTTTGCAGGCATGGAATGAGTGGTATTATGGCTTCTAGGTTGTGGCTGTGTTGGGACCATAAGTTTTTTTAAGTACCATTGCAGGTTTCTCATGTGTAGTCTTGCTCTTGTTTTTCCTCTGTGAGGAAAGGCCATTTGAGAATTTGTGTCCAGTTTGGCTCCTAGAAAAATGATCTGTTGGGATGGCAGTAGCCTTGATTTTTGTATGTTGACTGTATATCCCAAAGTCTGTAGTAATTGAATGACATAGTCCAAGTTTCTTATCAAGGTTTGTCTGTTGTCTGCTTGTATAAGGCAGTCGTCCAGGTAGGGGTATATCTGAATCCCCTGGAGCCTGCAATGTGCAACTACTGATGCCAGGCATTTCGTGAATACTCTGGGTGCAGTAGATAAGCCAAACGGCAATGCTGAGAATTGATAATGCTCTGAACCTGCAAGAAATCTGAGGTATCTTCTGCAACTGTGTCTGATGGGGACATGCAGGTATGCCTCCTTGAGGTCCAGAGCGACCAGCCAAGACTCCTTGCCCAGCATGGGAAGGAGTTGCTGTAACGTCAGCATTTTGAATTTTGGCACAATGAGAAAAGTATTTAGAGTAGACAAGTCCAGTATAGGCCTCCATTGCTTTTCTTTTCTTGGAACAAGGAACAGTCTTGAATAAAATCCCTGGCCTTGTTTCTGAGGAGGGACCTTTTTTATAGCTTTTATTTGTAACAGCTTTGAAACTTGTATGAGTGCCTCTGCCCTTTGATTTTGTGGCAGGTTTGGCATGCCTTGTCTTGTTGGTAAAGTATGGAAGTGGAACCTGTAACCTTTGTCTATTAAATCCAGAATCCATTTGTCCTTGGTTAAAGTGTGCCAGTTTTTTGAGAATAAGGATACTTTTCCACCTAAAGGTGCTTCTCTTTGAGCCTTGGTCGGCGGTCTGTAAGTCAAGTCATTGTGGTTGTCCTTGTGGTGCAGCTGTACTTCCTGCGCCACTTCTCTGATTTGGTGGTTGCCATTGGCGGCCCCTGTAGGAGCCTCGGTATTGCCCTCTACCTCGAGCACGCCTGTCTTTTCCCCTTTGAAACTTCCCAGTGTCTGGAAAGGACCAATTCCTGCTGAATCTGGGTGGCTGAACCTGGAGGAAATCTTTGACTGTCTGAACCGATTTAGCATTTTCCTCAATAGACTTCAACACATCTTGTGCATTAGAACCAAAAAGCTTCTGTTTTTCCAGAGGTGCATCCAGTAGCTTTACTTTAACATGGTCTGGTAGAGGCTGTTCTTTTAACCAAGCATGTCTACATATAACTGCCCCTGTCATAGCTGCCCTACATGAAGCTTCCAATGCATCATAACCACACTGAAGAAAATGATTGCTAATCTGCTGAGTGTTGTGAACCATATCCTGTAAAACCTTTCTATCTATAGGCTCAGGAGAGGCTAACTTTTTCTGCAAATCATCCATTAAATAATCCTGGTACTGAAACATGTGAAGAAGGCAGTTAAGTGACCTCATGGCAAGGGTGGAAGAGGTATAAACCTTTTTGCCCCATCTTTCCAGGGACCTAGATTCCCTGTCTGCGGGCAACGGGTTTTTTGCAGAGGAAGTGGCTACCCCCTTGGGCCCCTGAGAAATAGTTTCTAGATCCACAGTGTGGGCCTTAAAGAGATGCTTATGAGTGTCAGGAACCCTGTAATATCTGTCTGGCTTGACAGGAGCAGGAGGGAGAGAATCAGGGGAAGCACTGGAGTCTGAGTATACATCATCCAAGACATCCAACACTGGGGGAATAGCTAAAGGTCTGTGCTGGGGTAACTTAAGGAAGGTACGTAGCCTTTTCCTGGAGTCAGAAAATTCCTGACCCTGCCACTTAAAATGTTCTCTCATGGAGTGGAGAACTTCTCCAAAAGAAGTATCTTCTGGAGGGGAGGCAGAAGGAATTGATTCCTCAGCATCAGAGTCCTCGTAGGCCTGGAAGGATTCTTCCTGGGAATCAGAGTGCTCGGAGTCCCTAGAGGCTTCATCTGAAGAGAGGGTGTCTGTCTGCTCAGTTCTAGGCCTTTTATCTGCAGGCAGCTGAGAACCTCTGTCTGGATGCGCCTGCGAACCTCTGATTAAAGAGATTAAATCTGCAGCTAGAGACATGATTTGTTTATCAGAAGAGGGTCCCTGGGAAAAAGATTTAGGAGGGTGGGCCTTGGTCTGGCTGGCAGCCTTAGCACGTGTGTAGGCCTTGATGGACATAGAGACTGGAGGCCTAGCTGCCCCACGTGCAGGAGTAACCTTATCCACAGGAATGGTGTCAGGTAAATCTTGAACTTCGGTTTCGGGAGGAAAATCAACAACCGCACTTTTGGAAACCTCCAGGACCGTCTGTAAAGCGGTGTCATCGGTCTGGAGCGGTTGAATTACCGCTTCAGAAGAGACCGATGCACTCCCGGAAGGCTTAGGCGTAGAATCGGTGGACGATGCGGGCCGAGGAAGTTGGTCCCGGTCCTTGCGTTTTTTGGAAATAGGTGCTGTCGGTTGTTCCGACGGCATGATATAAGCGTACTTACCGCCAAAAAAGTCTTCGGCAAATTCTGCCCGACGCCTAAGTGTGCACTTATTAAAGCAAGCACAGGCAGCACAGGCCGAGACGTCGTGGTCTGGGCCCAGGCAGGGAAGGCAGTATGAATGGAAGTCCTTATGAGGTATTTGTTTACCACAAGACAAACAATTATTAACTTTTTCAATTTTTTCTGACATCGGCTGAGGCAAGAAAATGTTCCCCAACGGGGTACTTAGCTTTTAAATGACTTCGTTAACAGAAAACACAGGAGCTGACCGACCGGCACTTGCGAACTGCTTCTGCTTCGGGCACCGCGGCAAGAAAGACTGGAGAAGATGGCATCGGCCGACGCTTTTATACCCCAGCCGTTCTGACGTCGGGGAGGAGGCGACATCGGCCGACGCCGGACCCAGACTTTGGAATCTGCCGATCAAGGCTGCCTGAGGCAGGACAACCCATATGTAAGGACTGCAGTTGCATTCTTGAAGGACATCAAGGGAATTATTTTATTTAGATCCCAGATCATGCAAGTGGGTGGGGCGCGAGAAGACTAGCTGCAAGCCTTTCTGCAGAATGCTATGTGACCGTGAGCCTCCTTTTCCTACTCTACTCTTCAGCTACGGGGTACTTCTGAGAATTAAATCACAATCCAGGAACCGCCGGGCATGAGTGTCTAAACTGTTCAGTGTATTTACAAAAATAACAGTGTCCTTCGAGCAACAAACCAGTACACCTAAGAGCAAATGACCGTGCACTTTCCTTTTCTCTTACAGCATCCCAAACCTATTAAAGAAAGCAAATGTACCAATTTGAGTAACCACCTTTCAAAGAGTAAAAGAAACAAGAGAAACATTTGCAATTAAAGATCAGTTAATTATACACATTTTAAATAATTGCACTATTGTTTACCTGCCACAACAGCCAATCTGTAGAAATAAAATAAGTAATAAAAGTCGCATTTACAAAATACCCACTCTCAATCCAAATAAAGACAACAAGGTAGTGCAAACTGCTGACCTAAACATAAAAGACTACCGTTCTGCAAAACAGAGAACCCAGCAGTGGTCCCGAATGCAAACATCCCTTCTACGTGAGCTTCTTTTCAAATCAACAATATACCTAGCATAACTGCAGGAATTTAAAAGTCACAGCTCACCATTTTACATTCAGTTTGGCAAGTTTACTACCTGGTTTAATTTAATGGTGATTTTCAATAATAAAAACTTTTTGCAGTTACAGAGAGGAAACTGAATAAAAGATCAGCGATTTGGAAATTAACATCTGGGCAGTTTAATAAACCCTCCCCCCCAAAAAAAACTCTTTACTTTCAAATTTATTTCATAAAACAGCAGTAAAATGATGTCTTCATTTTAAGCAAACGAAACTTTACTAAAATATTTTAACATCCAGAAGATATTGTAAACACATAACAGTAAAACATTACAAACTTAAAACTTCTTAGCTTACTGCAAAATATAACTAGATTTAGTGCTGTTTACTTAACTTGAGTGAGTGAAACCGATCACCGTCACATGAATGCACTAGTTGTAGCACCACTGTCTGTTTAATATACATACGACTATTACTAAGGAATGATTGAATGGCTTGGCTGCACTGCATGTGTTGTATAAAAAACAAACAGTAGTACACACCCCCTGAAGCCCTCAGCCATATTCCAAAAGGCTGGCAGGCTGCATACAATGCTGATGACATCACGCACGCCCTGCATGTGATAACGTCAGCAAGAATTTGGCGTGAGAAAAAAAAAAAAGACCGGGAAATTAAAGGGGCCACTCAGGAATTCATGGCACCCCATTACTTTGACCTCAAAACTGGTAAAAACCAAGTAATTCAGCACAGCTGAGCGGTATGAGGAGCTGTCTTTCAGATCTAAGGGGTCTAGTAGGGTGGTAATGAGTAAGCAAAGTGGTAAGGGCAGTGCAGTCTGCTGGCTTGAAGATAATTTTGTGTGCTGTGGTTAATTGTAAGTATGCAATATAATGTGGAAGTTCAAGCCAGTTTAGTGAGTGTAAAGAGGAACAACGGTGTGATGAATATTTTGCATTAGTTGCAAACTTGACAATTTTACTGTAGCATGTCTCAAGTTTGGAGTTCAGAGAGGACTGGATAGTAGTAAGGAGACTGGCACCATATGAGAGAGGGTGCTAGAAAGGTAGAGGCAAGGGTTTGTTTTGCGGAGCAGTTGAGGAAGTGTTTGTGTCTATAGAGAATGCCCAATTTTTTATTTTTTTTAATGCTATTGTGTATGTGCAGGTCAAATGTTAGGTTTTCATCCATGATAACAACTAATAGTTTAGCATGCCATACAACCTCAATGATAGTTTTATTTTGAGACTGTATAGTGAATTCATTCTTGTTTAGGGAAGTAGTTATCTTTGGGTAAATAGCAAGAATTTAGCTTTGTTGGGATTTAGAACAAGATGGTTATTTGACATCCAGGTTTCGGTAGCTGTGAGAGCACTTTTGGTAATCTGCTGTAGTTCAGATGTGGAACTGTAAACACAGATGATAGCTGAGTCATCTGCATACTGGATTACAGTACCTTGACTAAGAGTGGACTGAAAGTGGTTGTAAAGATACTGAAAAGTAGGGGCCCTAGTATGGAGCCTTGGGGAACACCTGTGGCTGTGTGAAGTAAAGGAGAGACAGAGGGCTGCCACTTGGTTGATTGTTGCCTGTTTGCGAGGTAGCTTGAGAAGCAGCTTAGAGTTGGAGGTGAGATGCCTAGATTACAGAGCTTGGAAAGAAGTAAAGGGTAGGAGACAGTATCAAAGGCTTTAGAGAAGTTAAGGAGTGAGGAAACAATTTTTCCTGCATCTCGAGCTCAGTTAATTGTATCCATTAAAGATATAAGAGCTGTTGTAGTACTGTGGCCTGGCCTGAACCCATGCTGAGTGGAGGACAGGATTTGGTTATGAAGCAGATGGTTAAGGAGTTGAACGTGAATACATTTTTCCAAGATATTAGAAATGGGTGAAATGATAGCAATAGGGTGAAAGTTGCAAATGTATGAGCTGTTGCCACCTTTATGAAGGAGGAGAATATATGCTTTTCTCCAGGTGATAGGTACATAGGATTCTTGGACAGATCTGTTAAAAAGTATGCTGCTAGGGCAGGTGATGGAGTTAGCTAAAATTTGTAGAAATTTGGGGGGTAGGTTATCAGGGGCACTAGTGCCTGGTTTGAGCTTAAGTAGTTTCTTACAGTAGCGGTAGGTACAGGGAAAAAGAGAAACTGGGTAGAGCGGGAGTAGTAGAGTTTTGTGTGGACTGATTTGGAAGTACAGGCTTAGTATTTAAGTTGGTCTGAGGGAAGGCAGCAGTACGATTAGATATGGTTGATGAAATATGAGTTGAAGAGAGTGGCTATTTTCCTAGTGGTGTTTTTTTAAGCCTGGGTTCAGCAAGGAAGTAATGGAGTTCCAGAGTTTTGGGGGGTTTGCTTATGGTAGCTTTGCAAACTTAGGTAGTGTTGTTTTTTGTCTTTAATAACCAAATGCTTTACTTGATTACAGAGTTGCTTGAATTGTAATAGGTCAGATGGATTTTTATTTTCTTGTCATAGTTTCCATGCATTGTCCCAGGCAGTCATGATTTACTTAGTGGGTCTAGTCAGCCAAGTAGCCATGGTTAGTTTTTACTTTTTTTTTTCCCTTCAGAGTAGAGAAGATCGTTTAGAGTCTTCAGAAATGTTGAGCTGAACTCAACAGCCTCATCAAGGGGAAGGGTTTTTAGTGCATCCCAATTGATGGTTTGTTAAGTTTCATTAAGAGTGATTGAGTTAAAATGGGATAAATTTCTTGTTTGCTTATACTGGTGTTTACTTACTGTTGGGGTGGTTTTACATACAATATAGGTCGGCAAGTAGTTACTGATACTACTGGGTAGTGTGCCTGTGAAGGAGATTTTATTTGGGTCAGAGGCTAGAATCCAGTCCAAAATAGAGTCACTGTCATTGTTTCTGTTGGGTCTAGTTATATTGGTAATTAGCTGGGTGAAGTTATACAAGTTAATGTTAGAGGAGCGATGATCATGGGATAAATCTAGCCAGTTAATGTTAACGTCACCCAGGATAATGGTTTCATTTTTTTATATTATTGGATGTCCAGGCAAGGATTTCTTCTAATAGAGGAATGTTATTGTCTGGGGATGTACAGGGCTATAATACAGAGATTCTTGCAGTTGTTCATTTTCAGGAAAGATATTATTTCAGCTGTGAAAAATTGTGGAATAGATTTAGTATATGGAACTATACACTAAAGGTGTTTGGGTAGAGTAGTGAGACTCCTCCACTTTTTTTCCAGGGTCTATCTGATCAAACAAGCACTGTTCAACCTCAATTAAAACCAAATATATTTTATTCACACACAAAGCAATTCCTCAACCAAAGGCATAATTTTCATATTACCTCATTTAACAACATTAAAATAGAAACTGCAAGCCAAACCAAACTACTAGGTGTCATTACTGAAGACTATTTTAAGTTTGCCCAACATATGTTACAAGCCATAAAAAAAAGTCAAAAATGTGGCTCCCTCTGAAGAGCCAAACAATACCAGAGAGATTATTTGACATACTTATGTACATATACATATGCATACCTTTACTTAACTTTGGGTGTTTAGTATTTATTATATTTTTATATATACATATACAAATATATTGCTTATGAGTGTTTTTAAGAAGTATGTCTTTAAGAGAGTAAAGCTTCTAGTCATGTGATCTTTTTAATTAGTCTATATAATGAGCTGAAATTTTAGTTGTGATATGTATCTGATGAAATAATTTTGCTACGAAAGTCCTTATTGCTTTTACTTTTTGTACATTAAAGATGGTTTTATTTTGGAAGCCTTTGGTTGTCCTTGGATCCTTTTGTATATTTTTTAATATCTGAGAGACTGTAAGGACAACTCTAGAATCAACCTGCCTTCTCCCATCACTACTCTATGCTTTTCCTATACTTGCAAACATTAGCAATACTTCCCAGACTTCCAAATGTAAACTGACCTCATGCTACAATAAAACAGCTAAATTTGCAACCAGTCTTCCCTATAAACAGCACTGCCTGACACTAAAGCAAATAAACTGGCTTGAACTTCCAAGTCAAATGACATTCATAAAGCATCACTGTTCATAACCTCCTGTACTCAAAAGAGAAATGTCCAGCATTAAAAAAACTTTGCTGAACTATTCTTCACCTGGACTCCTCCAGTCTAGCAAAAAACTCCTAATAACCATCAGTAAATGTAATACTGCTGGGAACTCCCTCTACTCCTACTGTATCAAAACTATGGAACAACATCCCCACGCACATCAAACAATTAGATTAAACAGCTTCAAAATATTAGTTCAACAACATCGAAACCAATCCTGGCTCTGCTCATCCTACTCAGCATTCCAGTCTCCCCTCCCTCAATGCTTACTACACTGTACCCAGTCTCCTTTCCCCACGCACAAACCTACTACATGTATCCCTTCTCTAACACCTATCCTCAAACACCTTTACTCTAATTAAAACTTCATTAATCATCCCAAAAATGTAACATCACTCAACATTCTATGTACCCCACTAGAAACTAACCCTTACTGCTAACTATAGCAACTATAGTTCTCAACCTAATGGCAGTCATCCAATTGTTAAAAAGAAAATTGAAATTCTAATCTGTATTGTAAACTGTTTATGTTACTTGTATCCAGTTTATACTATGGATCTTTTCAACCATCTTCACTGTAGTTACTACATAATCTGACCAATGAATGTAATTCAACTCTACTGTAAACTGATTTCTACTAATGCACTGCCCGCACACGTGTATCATTGAATTTATCTTTAACACTTTTCTAAACTGATCACTATTATGTATTTTGTATTTATTGTACTTCCCAGACCTGTCTGCTCAGTCAGATTTTACCAGTCAAAATAAAGTCATGAATGTCAACTCCTTGTATTTTGTGTAACAAAGGCTAGTAACACTGCCACCTTAACAGACCCACCTTGAGAGATATTGGTGCCAGATTTGCTAAAAGAATAAGACATGTGCAACATAATGTCCTCCCCATGTAAAATTTAACAGACTATGCACATCCATATAATGCAATACCTGCATCCCTCTCTGTTGGAATACTTCAGAAAACTGAAGGAAGGTTAATTGAGTAAGATAAAAAAAGAGGAGTTTAACTCTGAGGCTACTAAACATAAAGGAAGGATTTGTCCAGAAAACCACTCTGTTTTTAGGAAAACCCAAGCACAAGACACTTGACACTACACCTCTGACTTTGCTTTTCAAAGGTAAATTCCATCAGAAAAAAACAGCTTTTCAACACAGATACTTTAAATCTGCCATACAAACTGATTCAGAAGAGGCAATGCCAGCTTTCGCAAATTAAAACATGAATTCTAGGGAGGTCTGATTTGTAAGACACTTCTTCAGAGTGTTATTCTAAGGTAAGTATCAGGCTAACTGCTACTGTGGGTGATTTTAAGTCTAGCCAGTTTCCCTTTCAAATGTGAGAATCAAACCCTGTATCTTGTGCCTGTGAGGTAAACACCTCAACTATTAGGAAAACTCTCAATGCCAGAAAGAACAGTCTGGGCCTGCAGGCCTCAAACTCACATACCTGTATTTGGGAGTCCAATACTCTTATCACCACACCACACTAGCCTTACAAACTTTGAGTGCAGATAGGGAACAAATGTGCAACTCATGATGAAAACTGGAAATAAAAGAACTTTGATAAACCAGTATCTAAAGCCTCTATCAAAGCTCTGAGACAGGTAATCCAAAAGGGTATGCAGTATCCCAGGCCATCAAAAGGAATGGAGTAACCATGTGATTAATCAGAGGAAATGAAGGACCTAATGATGCCTACAAGATGAATGGAGTCACAAGGCACTCAAGGGTTGCATATGGAGAAGGTATTCTAGGCAAAATGAAGCTATAATCACTTTGGACTTATTCTGTTTGGTTTTCTGTATACACGTAGATATCAGGGGAAATAGGAGGAAGTGTAGAATAGTAGTGGAGACCACATCTGTACAAGGGCATCCCTGGGCTGTCTTCTGTTGGTAGGATAAGGGAGCAGAAGCTGAAGCTTATGGTGCTGGTTTGTAATGTAAACAGGTCACAGAAAGGCTTTCCCAGTGACAGAACAGATTCCATGCAATGTTCAAGCTGAGAAACAACTTGTGTGGCATCAGAAAACAATGGCTGAAGGAGATGACCTTCTCAGGAATAAGAGTAGCTAGCAGAAATCAGCTGGGACACAACCTCTTCACCCATACCCTTCATGGCTTCTTGAACAGGGGATCTCAGCGAGTCCCACTCTGTTTGCTTATATACCACACCACAGCCATATTGTTGGTATGAATGGTACCTCAAAGGAATGAGTCATGTAAGGCCTGCAGGGTGATGAGTGTCTGATTCTCCAAAATATTAATGTGCAGATTGGCCTCCAGCTAGGACCAAAACATCTTGGACCGTCTACCCTGGACAATGCTCTTCCCACAACAGGATAGAGCTACCTGTGGTGACAGCCACCACAGGTGGGGAAAGATGGAAGGGGCTGCCCACAAGTAAGACTAGGAACATGTAACCACTAACACGACTGCCCCTTGCAAGTTAAGATCTTTACTTAATCTGTGTATTGTGAACACTGCATCACAAGAGGCCACTTCATAATCCCATGTGAAGTCTGGCATGAGGAACTAGGAAAAATTTAACTCCCATTAGTCCCAAAATATTGAGGCAGAGAGCTGCTGAGAAACTGTGCAGAACTGAAGCAGTTGAAACACTGCCTGCTGAACTAAGGAATTCTCTGTGGAAGAAAACGCCGGCTGTGCATGACAGAGTGCCCAGTATACAACTAATAAACTTTTCAGTATTCAGTATAATTTCTTAGGAGTGGAACAACTGAAGTAGAGATACCTGTTCTGACATCAGGCACTCCACTTTTGCAGCAGTCAGGAGCCTGCTGTCAAGGTAAGGAAGTACCTTGACCCCTTACAGTGTCTGGTTCACTATAACCAGGGCTAAACACTTGGTAAACGTAGTCTAGGTGGAAGCAAGTCCAAAAGAACAGCGTAACAATGACATGGAACAATCCTATCTCAAAGTGCAAGAAACCTCAGAGACTCCTTTGTGATCTTTGTGTGTAGGTAAAATTACAGAAGGTCCAAATAATACCTCCTTTTGACAAGCAAAACAGAATAGACTGCACCAAAACCATCCAGAATTTTTCTCTGCGGACATACTAATTTAGGCTGCTTGCGTGTAGACTTAGCAAGTGGTCCCTGGTTTTCTCTGGAACCAACAAGAATGTGGAGAACTAGCCAGATCCTCTGTGGTCTGGCGAGACTTCCTGAATGGTCATTTTTTAAGAAAATTTAAGACCTCTTTCTTGGTTGAGCTTTTTTATAGGGTGGGATATTGGGCAATTGAAGTGAATGTGGCTTTGGATTTTGTAACACCTGGTTAAGATGGTCTTAATTCACCTGTCTTGACTGATGGCAAGCTGTCCAGACTGGTGGAGAGGTTTAATGGTCTCCCATACCTTCAGAATGGGACAGATGGGCAAACCCTTAAGGGGTCTGCTGTTTCCATTCTCCAGCAGGACACTCGCAGAACCCCGGTTTCTATCAAAAACTGCTACCTCTTGGTGAATGACTACTCAGGAAATTACCAAGCCTGCACTGGTTTGTGTGCCCTAAAAAGGTGCATTATGGAGTCTGATATCAAACATTAACATCTGTGAACTATTTTCTTCTATCTCATCCTTTCGTTCGTTTTTTTTTTTCGACTTGAAACTGAAAAGATCAATTCTGTTAAAACAGAACACTGATAAAGGACACCTTAAATTTCTTAGTGAAACTAATAAGGCACAACCAGACAAGACATTTAATAGTAACACCAGCACCTGGTTTCATCACCTCATCTGAAAAATTATTTGCCAAGTGTATGATGAGGTTGGATACTGAGGAAATAGAAATGCCTGAGAAATGAGCTCGGAATTTTACTTACTGTTAAGGCAGTTTTACAAGTGCCTTGTTCATTTGGAAATGTAGCATATGCAAAAGGTTATTTTAATCTCCCTAACAGAAAAGGTAGTGGATAATAAATTTGTTTCCCAAAATGATCCAATGTTTTTGACTCTTTGCCCATAGGATGAATTGTTAGACTTTGAGCATGAGAACTTTAAGGGCTGTCATCATGCCAATCAAGTCAGTGACTTAGGCCTGTACCCACCATTCCCAATCTTTAGGAGACCAAAGGATATTACATGATTTCCTAGGAGTAGGCAACATAACTTCCTGCCCTCTACAATTCTCCCTTATGCCAAATGAAACTGTCTTGTTCACAGGGTAACTACTCAGTAAGCCCTTGGGGAACAAAGAAAAGCCTTCTGCAAAATCCTTTCTAGAGATGAATGGGGGTCAGTCAGCTATACCATCCAGCTATCTGTCCCTGCCTTACTTTTCTGCATCTATTTTCCCACATTTGGGATAATTTAAGAGGGATGTTGGAGAGTGTCCTAAATTGCTATTAACAGTGTCTACTGTAACGGACTCAAATGGGAATCAATGTGCTTCCTTTTACATATTTTGTTCCTCCCTCACCTCAGTGGGGTAGGCTTGGAGGAAGAAGAGAAACTGAAATTAAAAAGAATGCAGAGGCAGGTAGAAGAGTGTTCGGGTTCCAGGAGAAGACCTGAAGAAATCATTTGTGGAGGCCTCTGCACAGTAGTCTGCAATGTAAGAGTTGCAACTGATGCCAAGACCCCACTCAGAAAAAACACTAATGTTGAACATGTGGTGTAAACACAGACTGGCAGTGTCAGAGTCCTAACCCAACTGACGTCAAAATGTTTCTTGGGACAGAGTTGCAAGAATCCAAACAGTTAAAGTGCTGGAACATCAAGGGCATCAACAGAGAAGTGGATCCTACTTGCATCATACTAGACAGGAAAAACAAATTGATGCTGTTGGAACCTACATAGTCAATGCTGAAGGCAATGCTGATGTAGAGTGCTTCTACAAGTACCAACTCCAGTGTCTGCAGTTCACTAACTATCCTCATTAAGGATCTGCAGCAAAATGAGGGTCAACAAATGCAGTGGAGTAGGAAGGCAAAACTGAGGAGACCCTATCTGCTTGAAACCAGAGGGTGAATGGACAAGACCCATTTTTCCTGTACATGCAGCACAGCCTTCATTCTCCTCCTACTGCAGTCAATATCGACAATCATGGAATTACTACAATGGGAACAGAGATCTAAAATACCTGGAAGACAATTATCTAGAAGGAGCGAGTCTGCCTAACCGTACTTCTGACACGGAATAAATTAGGTTCTACCTTGATAGGAGAGTTTCAAAAACTAAGCCTTGGCATGCCCGACTCAGCAAAAGCCTCATCATTATACTGTTTTATGTTCTTTGGAGGTATAGGGGAGACTTTTTAGAAGAACATGCTCTATATGTCCCTCCTTTGTTTTAGGTATCTTATTCTCTGTCCTTATGTTTGTATTTCTATTTTGATCTTCAAAATCCAGATGCAGAATTCCTGGACTCCTACGACACAAGTGGGCCACTAGGGGATTGAACTGGTAGGTAAGACTTTCCAAACAAGCTTGCTAAACCTGTCAAATGAATTATACTTATTAGGGCACAGAACACCCCCCCCACACACACACACACACACACATCTATCTACTTCTTACATGCACACATACACACACAGCAACCTACATAGCTACTTCTTACACACACACACACACACACACACACACAATGCCTGTCAATGGGTGAAACATTGTACTCACAGGAATCATTTTTTGAAACCTGCTTACTCTTGATTCCATAAAAGCAAAAATACCCACAAACACAAGCAACTAGTAGAAATATATATAAAATTTAATTAAACTCCACAAGATTTCCCATAAAAATCCACATGTAGGCCTGTGGCTGTTTTTCCCTATGCAATCTCAATGAGTGGCAGAAGGGATGTGGGCAGTTACAGAGACACCAAGTACCATTAAAATGGAGGAGTCAGTCCCTAGGTAAAATGTTGTGCATCAATATAAGACCTATGGACTATGTCCAGAAAGCAACAATTAATGTGACGACCACAAGGTCCAAAGAGGTACAAAAGAGTCTGAGCCTGAATTTTCCCCTACATTCTTACTCAAACTGCCAAAGCCATGCTCTCTCATATCTTCCACACTGACAGCAATGACACACACTGAAAAGTGTCCCTCTCTTGTCCAGTAAGGTAAATCCTCAGTGACTTCTCCTACTATGAATGTGAAAGTACAGTTGTGTACACCCTACCATAAATGTAGATGTTCGAGTGCCTTCAATGTTGCAGTCATGACTGTAGGGTTCTCCCCTGCCGGCAGGCAGCCCTCGGTCAGCCAGAATCCCAAAGTCTGGGTCCGGCGTTGGCTGTTCAACCATGCTCCCTGACGTCAGAGTGCCAGGAGTACAAAGCTGACAGCCGACGCCATCTTCTCCAGTTTTTCTTGCCCCAGATGTCAGGAGTCCCAAAATGATAAAGGTCCCATACCCTTTGCAAATACACCTCAGAAGAATGGTGAAAAAAGGAACCATAAAAAAGTAAAAATAAGAGGGGACAGGTGGGAGGGAAACCCAGACTGCAACAGTGAAGACACTCGAACATCTATATATTTATGGTAAGTGTACACAACTGTACTATGTTCATCGTGCTTCACTGTTGCAGTCATGACTGCAGGGTAGAATCCCAAAGCTGAAAGAAAGGGAGGTGGTCATAAAGAAGAAGAGGCGGCTAAAAGGCCCTGCAAGACTGCAGAGGCAAAGCCTGCCCTAGACTTAGAGTAGAGCGGTAGATTGTAGTGCTTAGAAAAAGTATGCACTGAACTCCAAGTTGCAGCTTCCAAAATGTCTTTGGTAGGAACTCCCCTGAGGAAGGCTGCAGAAGTGACAGCAGCTCTGGTGGAATGAGTCCGTATACTCCCTGGGATTTGCTTTCCATGGTGTGAATAACAAAATCTGATTCCATGAGCAATCCATTTAGAAATGGTCTGTTTTGAAATGGCTTTACCTTGGGAACTTGAAGCATAAGAAACAAACAATTGTTCTGATTTTCTGATGTCCTTGGTTCTGTCCAGGTAAAAACGTAATTGTCTGTGTACATCCAAGGAATATAAGATCCTTTCCCCTTTATTTTGAGGAGTGGGGAAAAAAGTTGGCAAGTGGATAGTTTGATTTAAAGCCACTTTGGAAACCACCTTAGGCATGAAGGTAGGATTAGTCCTCAAAGACACCCCGTCTTGATGAAAAATAATATATGGTTCCACAGCCCATAAGAGCTTGTAACTCTGAAACTCTCCTGGCAGAGGTTAGGGCTAACAGGATAGCTGTCTTCCAAGATAAAAACTTGATGTCAGAAGAGGCAGCAGGCTCAAAAGGAGGCAAGGTTAGTTTTTCCAAAACATAGTTGAGATCCCAAGCAGGAATGGGAGGAGATCTAGGAGGTCTTAAATTCTTAGCTCCTCTGAGAAACTGTCTCATGAGCTGGTGGGAAAAGATTGGAGGGTCTGTATTATAATGAGCCGAAATAGCAGAGGCATGTATCATAATAGAAGAGAAACAGAGACCCTTATGTAAGAGATCTGTCAAGTAAAGTAAAATTGAAGAAATGTTCGGAAGAAGAGGATCAGAATCCTGAGCCTGCATCCAGGAACAAAATCTTTTCCATTTTCCTGCATAAGATTTTCTAGTGCTAGGACGTCTGGCTTCTAAAATGACATCCATAACCTGCTTGGGTAGGAAAGAAGAAATCAAAGGCCCTGGATTAACCAGGCTGCCAGGCTGAGAGTGCTGACATGAGAGTGTAGAACCTGACCCTGATGTTGGGACAGAAGGTTCGGAGACTGAGGTAAAATCCAAGGGGGCTCCAGACATAGGTTTTTTTAGAGTTGGGTACCAAAACTGCCAAGGCCAATTTGGGGCCAGCAAGATTATCATCTTGGGCTTGTCCTGTTTTATCTTTAATAATACCCGAAGAAGAAGAGGAAGAGGCAGAAAGGCATATCCCGAGAGGTTCCTCCAACTGAATGATAGGGCATCCACTTTCCAAGCTTCTTTGTGGAAAGTCCTGGTGCAACAGTTCTGTAGTGGGTGACTGAGATGGGATGCAAAGAGGTCTATATGATGACATCCCCAGACTGCTGTTATCATCCTGAATATTTTGGTGTCTAGCATCCACTCGTGTGGATCCGAAAGGTTTCTGCTCAGACTGTCTGCCAGGATGTTTTGCTTCCCCGGTAGAAAATGAGCTTGAAGGTCCAGATTGTAAGCTAAAGCTGTGTTCCATAGATCCATGGCTATTCTGCAAAGAGGGTAGGAATGAGATCCCCCCTGCTTGTTTATGTACCACATAACTGTGGTGTTGTCTGTCCGTATTAGTAGTTGTCCTGGTTGTAGAAGATTCCTGAAAGCCATTAGGGCTTTCTGAACGGCTAACATTTCCTTTAAATTGATATGCAGGTGCTTGTGATCCTTTGTCCAAAGGCCCTGCAGACAGCTGCCCCAAAAATGGGCTCCCCAAGCATAATCCGACACGTCTGTGGTTAGAGTCTGAGTGGCAGGAGGCAGACAGAAGGGTTTTCCTTTGTTTAGAGTACATGCCCTGGACCACCAAAGAAATTCCTTTTGAAGGCAAGGCAGGACGGAGATCAGTATGTCTAAACTGTGGCAATGCTGAGACCATACACTTTTTAGGTACCACTGTATTTTCCTCATGTGTAGTCTTGCATATGGTACGAGAAGGATGCAGGAAGCCATGTAACTCAGAGCCTGTAGGAATTTCCTTGCAGATAGTTGAGTTAAAGTTGCGAAGGTTTTGAAAGTTGAAGCCAGCTGTAATTGTTTTTCGGATGTCAGAAATGCCATCTGGGTTGTGGTGTTTAGAAGAGCACCCAGAAAGGTTATCTGCTGTGAGGGTGTCAAATTTGACTTTTTTTATGTTTACAGAAAATCCCAGGAACTTGAGGAGGTTTTGTACAAACTCTAGATGCAGGAGTAAGACATCCTTGCTGTCTGCCTGAATTAGACAGTCGTCCAGATAAGGGTAAATTTGAATCCCCTTGAGTCTGCAGTAAGCTACTACTGGAGCCAGGCATTTGGTGAAGACCCTGAGCGCAGTAGACAATCCAAAGGGCAGCGCAGAGAATTGAAAGTGCCTCGATCTGGCCTTGAACCTGAGTTATTTTCTGCATTCCTGCCTGATGGGAATGTGTAAATATGCCTCCTTTAAATCCAAAGTTACCATCCACGCATCTTTGGATAGCACTGGAAGTAGCTGCTGTAGAGTAAGCATCTTGAATTTTGGAATTTCTAGAAAGGTGTTCAAGACTGACAGATCCAGAATGGGTCTCCATGAGTTTTGCTTCCTGGGAACTAGAAAGAGCCTTGAGTAAATACCTTGTCCCATCTCTGAAAGTGGAACCAGTTCTATGGCTTTCATAGCCAAAAGTGCTTCCACCTGGTTTAAGGCCTCTGTCCATTGATGTTTTGGAAGGTCTGGCCATCCGCTTAGTCTTGGCAGGGTATGAAAATGGAATTTGTAACCTTTTAAAACCACATCCAGAACCCACTTGTCTTGGGTTATACGAGTCCAATTTTGATAAAAAAGAGAGAGTTTTCCTCCGAGGGGGGCTTCCAGGCAAGAAGTTCCTGCAGCCCAACAGAGGGAGTCATTGAGTTTGTTTCCTATGAGTTTGTGACCTATCCTCTCCTCCCCTAGGGGTGGAAGCAGTCCACTGTCTTGGTCTATAAGAGGCTTGAGTTTGAGGCCTTCCTCTGGAGCGTCTATATCTACCCCTCTGAGGCCTGTCTGAAGTGGGAAAGGAACAATTTTTAGACGGCCAATTCCTGCTAAATCTTGGTGGCCGCACTTGTAAGAAATCTTTAACTGTTTGCATGGATTTCACCTTATCCTCCATCTTTTTAATCACCTCTTCAGCTTTTGATCCAAACAAAACATTATGCTGAACAGGAGCATCCAATAATTTAGCTTTTACTTGTTCTGGCAAATTTTGTTCCTTTAGCCATGCATGCCTTCTAATGACTGTACCAGAGGCAGCAGCCCTACAAGAAGCCTCCAAGGCATCAAATCCACAGTGTAAACCATGCTTTCCAACTTGTTCAGTGGCATGCAATAAGTCATGTAATTCCTTATCATCTGCACAGGCAGAAATGGAAGTAAGCTTTTGTTTTAAAACAGACAAGAAAAATTGCTGGTATTTCAGCATATGAAACTGACAGTTTAAAGCCCTAATGGAGAAAGTAGCAGAAGTGTACACTTTTTTGCCCCATCTTTCTAAAGATCTAGAATCCTTTTCAGTGGGAATGGGTTTTTTGGCAGAAGCGGCCGTACCTCCCTTAGGACCCTGAGAAATGGTTTCAGGGTCAGCAGAAGGGTTCTTGTATAAAAACTGGTGGGAATCAGGAACCCTGTAATATCTATCAGGCTTAACAGGAGCAGGAGGAAGAGTCAGGGGTTAAGTTAGCCTCCGAAAAGTCATCATCCACAATATCCAAAACAGGAGGAATAGCCAGGGGTCTATGTTGGGGAAGAAGAAGAAAATCCCTTAGTCTTTTCTTAGATTCCGAATACTCTTTTCCTTCCCAGTAGATATGTTCCCTCATTTCATGCAAAGTTTCCCCAAAAGAGAAATCCTCAGGGGGAGAAGCTGAAGGAATGGATTCCTCAGCATTAGAATCCTGATAAGGAGGGAAAGAATATTCCTGGTCAGAAGGAGAAACTGAAGAAACAGAAGCCTGATTAGAGGAATCATAATAAACATCCTGCCTTGGCCTTTTATCTGGAGGGGGCTGTGAACCCCTAATCATTAGTAAGTAAATCCTCCGCCATCTTAACTGTTTCTGTGACTTGGGAGCCGGTTCAGAAGAGGCCTGTGTTGCAGTCTTTGGTTTTGAAGGAGTCTTTGCCTTTGTCTTTGGCTTTGCCTTTATAAGAAGCTGAGTAGGCCTGAAAACCCCTTCGGAAGCCAGTACCTGCACAGTGGCTCCGGACCCATCTGAAGGAGCATTGTCCAAAGGTCCTGCCATTGAAATATTTAAAGGCCTGGTTGGCTCCTCATGAGAGTCCGTTACAGCTATTGGTTCTGAAATGGCCGACGACAGGGGATGCAAAAGCGACTCACTGACGACAGCCGAACCTGAAGCTGGCTCCGCTTGTGTGCTATCATCAGATTTGGACCTCGGAGGCCTGTCTTTATCCTTGCGACGTTTGTGAACTCCGCTAGCGGGAACCATATCCGATGACATTTTGTAGTTAAAGCGCCTACCGAAGTAATGAAAAGCAAAATCGTACCTTCGCTTAATTGTACGTTGATTGAATCTAGCACGAAACCGACAACTAGCTACGTCGTGGTCAGGGCCTAAGCAAGGAATACAGTACGAATGAAAATCCTTATGAGGTATTTGCTTCTCACATGAAATACAATTATTAACTTTTTCTGACATCGGAGTGGAGCAAGAAAAAAGTTTCCAACGGGGTACTTAGCTTTAAGTGGAGAATAAAGTCTTCGGACTGAAGTTTTATCAGGAAAAAATTGTCAGGAGTCAGCCGACCGGCACTTGCGAACTGCTATCACCACACGGCAAGAAAGACTGGAGAAGATGGCGTTGGCTGTCAGCTTTGTACTCCTGGCGCTCTGACGTCAGGGAGCATGGCTGAACAGCCGATGCCGGACCCAGACTTTGGGATTCTGGCCGACCGAGGGCTGCCTGCCGGCAGGGGAGAACCCAACAGTCATGACTGCAACAGTGAAACACGATGAACGTCTACAACTGTACAGGTGCATAAACCAATGACAGTATCAACAACAGTCCCTTGCTAGAGGAACCAACAATCCTTTAGGTACAAGGTATACATGGAGGTGGTCATCCTGCAAGCCCAATGCTTCAACATCTAGCACCTGGGAAATATTTTGGCTATAGATAACAGACCAAAGGATAGTAGTTTGTACTGAAAGCAATGGCCATCCAGAACAAAATGAATGAATCGCCTGTGCTGCCCCAAGACAATTATGAGTCAGAAGATGTTCAGTCATGTCCAGTTACCCTAGCCAGGTATACTGGTGTTTCATGGGCGTTACCACCCAAAGAGTCAACATCTAGAACTTCATAACATATCAGATGAATTCAATGACGTTCAGGATGGAACAGAAGTCTTTTGTCCTCTACAGCATTAGGAGAATGAAATAATAAAACTTCATAACCCTTCCCCAAGTCTAAGAAAGAACAGCTTCAATGACACCTTTGAGCTGCTGAGTTTGGGATTGTCATATGAGCCCTAATGAGATGGCCTGGCCCATGAGTTGGGCTTTTCTGAGGGGAGAGACTTAAAAGATCCAGGATGTGGCTGACCGACAGTTTTGAGAACCGAGTGACTCCACCAAGTCCAATCAAACTTAGAAATATCCCCCAACAAAAAATAAACCAAATTAAAAAAAATGAACACACACACACACACACTAAAGTAACCACAGACAGTAGTCAAGATCAACAATGCTGATCTGGAAGACACAAAGTCCTTAGGGATTTGGCCAGCACAGCAGATGAAGGGCAGCAATGGTTCTAAGAAAAGGATCCTTCCTAGAGAACTGGATAAGTGGGAGATCATCATCAAGACCTCTGCAGTGGTCAAAATTCCTTTCATGATTTGGAAATCTTAAAAAATCCTAAGGCGGCTGCCCAAAGTTAATTTCTCTACAGAAGGAAGCGGACCATCTAGGATGGCTTGCCTGAGCCATGCCATCTTGTGAAAGTACATCCTAAGCCTCCTGCGCTAGTCATACAATCAGCACAATGTTGTTGTTGTCTTTCGGCTTTTCCCGGTTAGGAGGTCGCCACAGCAGAACTCCAGTCCGCTAATGATTGGCAGTAGATTTTCACAAATGCCGAGGTGCCAGCTCGATGTTCAACCTTCAATGAAGGCACGCCCATTTACGCATGTCTTTCGAATGCCCACCCAACCGCAGGGAGGACATGCAGACTCCACACAGAAGGCACTCCCCGCACTCCAGCCGAGAATCGAACGAGAGAATGTCAGCACAATAAAGGTCTTAAATAAGTCTGCCTTGATCCAAAAACAGGAGATCTGACAATTTCTCCAGTATCTAATTCACTAGACAGAGGGAAACCTGTACAAGAAAGAAATACAGTCGAGGGACTCGAGCCCCAGTATGGCACAGAAATACACATACTTGCCAACGTTGTTCAAAGTCCTTGACTCCTGGATCAAGTGGTAAGATGGAAATGTAGTGGTC
This sequence comes from Protopterus annectens, assembly GCF_019279795.1. Taxonomy (NCBI): domain Eukaryota; kingdom Metazoa; phylum Chordata; order Ceratodontiformes; family Protopteridae; genus Protopterus; species Protopterus annectens. The sequence continues at coordinate 1,743,434,820 of NC_056728.1, forward strand.
TTTGTGGCCCTTGTAGGACTGAAGAGAGAACTTAGAAGTATGCTTGGTTAAGAAATCACTCCATTCTGAGGAATTTTGGAAGACACATTCGTAAAAGCAGAATGCAAATGAATCCAGACCAAATAAACAGCAGCATAAAGTACAAGTTTCTTGGGTTGGGTGAGCCAAGGGTTCTTCTCTTTCTTGCCCTGGAAAAGGTTTTCTAGAGAAAAGTAGGGAAGTTGCACGCCAGGCTTTTTTTTTTGGGGGGGGGGGGCTCACGGCTTTAATTTGCCTCATAGATAACCCTTCCCTAACCCTAGCTCCTGAGTATGACGGCCAATGTTAGGCTGAATATGAGGGGTTAAAGCAAGCAAAAGGCAAACACCAGAGGTCAAGTGACAGGGTATCAGCATTTCTAGAGACACTTCCAAAGGGTAGTGCTGGATCCAGTCTGACATCGACACTGTCTCATTCTCCACACTTGTAAGGATAGGTCCCATCAAAAATTAAACTGGCAAATTTTCAACATTTTGCCCTTTCCTGTGGATCCTACAGGCATTGGAAGACCCAGTGCAGTTTTACTACCCTAAATTGTGAATCCTGAAAGAATGCGGAGATTATAGTCATGGGGACAAAGCTCCAATGCTCAGACTGCTACCATCAGGATAACACTGTGGCTTCAAGGGACAGCTCCACTAATACATGTCTAGTGTAAGTACTGCCTCAGTGTCCAGCCATGAGGCAAGCTGGCACAAGTGTCCCGGGATACACCAAATAAGGTGATATCTAGGGGTTCAGATCTCAGGGATATCTCAGCTTCAAGTCAGTTCACTGGCAGAAGTGTACTCCCAGCACTATTAATGGCAGACCTTGCAAAAGTAAGGGCCAATACATGTCTTCATGAATGGATTTTGCTAGGAGAGGAGTGGGCAGTGTTATGCATTTGACTTGCTCATCTTTTCATAGTGTTTGAGGACTGGCCACAGGTCACAGAAGGACCCCTTCTCACAATTCCAGTGATAAACACTATCCATAGCTATTACTTAGAAGAAGGTAGGCCTCAATCTTCTTCCTTCTTTACCTGTTGGTTCCTGCATTAAAACACAGGCATTTATGACATTACTTTGCCTCATACTCTTTGCGTGGAGAATAGAGATAGTGATGATGTGGGTGCTGGTTTATGATCTGATAACTGCATCTACACATGGAAGGTTTCAGGTTCTCGGGCATCAAATGGAGGAACCTTATAACAGAGGTCAGGACTGAAAACAAAATTGTGCATAGGGTAGAAAAAAACAGAGTGGCAAAGAGGCCAGAAGTGTGTGATAGGAGACATAATGAAAGAAAATTTGTTGCACTGGAGATATTAGAAGAAATCCCAGCTACATGCAGCAGAAAGCTTGCAGAGCCAGACATTTAGGATAAAGACACAAATGCCATGGCTTACTGTAGTACCACCAATGGTGACTTAAGTTGCAAAAAGGAGACTAGCCTGCACTGGTGGCATAGAGGGATATGCCCTGACTATAAGCCCAGGCAAGCTGCGTTCATTTGGTAGCTTGGAAGCTTAATACCACAGGAAGGCTGGATGAGTTCCCATGTTGGGGGTATGCTCTTAAATGCACCATAACAGATCTCTAATGGATGCTGGGGAGAACTGAAGGAGTGAATTTGATAAAGAATGGCTTTCAAAATGGTTATTCAGTGGAATACTTGAGACAGAGGTAAAGAGGAGCAGTCACATTAATTGCAACAGGAGTCCCAATAGTGATGGAACAGGATAAAAAAGATAATAATGGTAGATTTGTAGTACTAAGGGGCTACTGAAAGGGAGGAGGATTCCACTTAAAACTGCTACAATGGAACTTAAAATTCTAGGAGAAATAATCAGCTTTCAGGAAGGAATATTACTTATAAGTACGAGATCATCTGTCTGGAGGGGGCCAGAAGGTAAAAAAGGGTAGACTTTTGAAGAAGTTTATGAAAATATCTGGCATGGAAGATGTGAAATCAGTACTAGGAGTTCGGACTGAATTTACATATTCTCCAAGATACAAAAACTGTGCTAGGCTAGACAGAATTTATATTTCACAAGAACATGTGCATTTAATTGAAGGTCTTAATAGACACTCTGTTTCAGATTATGCGCCAATAATAACTAAAATAAAAACAAGCTAATGAAATAAAAATTAGACACTGGCACTTTTCCAACTATGTGTTGAAAAGAGGAATTTAAGGACTGGGTAGTGGAAATTATTCAGGAGCTAAGAGAGAAGATAGAAATTTCTTTTGAAAATATAGCTAGGGAGTGGGATAACATTAAAGTGGAATTTAAAATAGGGTGGAAATAAAAGAAAGGGGAATATGGGTAAGAAGCAACAAGAATAATTTAGAGGGACTGAAAGATGTTAAAAGTACTGCAGAATAGGAGGAATCTCACAGAACAAAAGGAGGAGCAACTGCAGAATGCTAAACAGAAAATATGGGATTACCTCGACAATATGCATGAGTTTAGAAAGATTGATGTTAAGCAAAGTACAGTTTTGTACCTACCATAAATGTAGATGTTCGAGGATCCACATTGCTGCAGTCCTAACTATTGGGTAGTCCGAAGATCCTGAAAAGATAAGGCCAAAACCAAAAACTCCCAACATACCTGCACCAAAATATATATATATACAAAATATAAAATTAGCAGAATATAACCTCACCTACACAACCAGGGAAGGAGGGAGGATCGAACATCTACATTTATGGTAGGTACAAAACTGTACTATGTTCTTCATTCCACATTGCTGCAGTCCTAGAGGCTGGCAAATCATAAGGAAGCAGGAACTGACAACATGCCCTGCAAAATAGCTGTGGCAAAACCAGCCCTAGACTTAGAGTAATAATGCTTAGAGAAAGTATGCACTGAACTCCAAGTGGCTGCTCCAAAATATCCTTAGTTGCCACCCCTCAGAAATGCTGCTGAAGTGGCAGTAGCCCCAGTGGAATGAGGCAGCTCCCTGGAATCTCCTCCTTGCCATGATGGGAATAACAAAATGTAATGCAACACCCAATCCATCTAGAAATAGTTTGTTTTGACACAGGCTTGCCCTGAGAACTCAAAGCAAAAGAAACAAACAACTGCTGAGACTGCCTAAAATCCTTAGTCCTGCTCAAATAATAACGCAATTGCCTGTGTACATCTAAAGTGTGCAAAAATTTTCCCCTTTATTTTGGGATCTGCATAAAAAATGAATAGTTTGGTTTAAAGCCACACTAGAAACCACTTTAGGCATAAAGGAAGGATTAGTACGAATGATACCCTATCCTTATGAAAAATCAAAAGGCTCAACCGCCATAAGGGCCTGTAAATCAGAAACCCTTCTTGCAGAAGTAATGGCCAACAAAAAGCAGTCTTCCATGACAAGTATTTCAGTTCAGCAGTAGCTGCAGGCTCAAAAGGTTGTAGAGTAAGTTCTCCAACACAAAATTGAGATCCCAAGCAGGAGTAGGAGCTCTACGTGGGGGTCTATATTCTTTGCCCTCTAAGAAATTGCTTGAACAAAGGATGTGAAAACAATGGTGGGTCACAATCATAGTGAGCTGAAATTGCTGCAGCATGAATCTTAATGGAAGAGAAAGACAAACCTTGTCCAATAACTCAGTAAGATATTGAAGAGCCACACTCAAATTAGGCTCTGAAATCTCCAAATTCTTTGCTGCAGTCCTCTTCCATTTTTCTGCATACACTTTCCTTGTACTAGGTCTTCTGGCTTCCATAATCACATTTAAAACTTGTTGAGGAAGTTGAGACCTGCTGTCTTTCAAAACAGAATATGCCAGGCTGTTAGATGAAGAGAGTGAAGCTTGACATTGAGCAGACGATCTGAGACAACAGATGTGGAATCAAGGGTAAAGGCCATGGAGGCTTTTTACCAGACTCCTCAGTAATGGGTACCAGTGCTGCGAGGCCAATCTGGAGCTATTAAAATCATCCTTGGCTTGTCTTGTCTGACCTTTAGAAGCACCTTTGGAAGAAGAGGCAGAGGTGGAAACGCATACACATGAAGATTTTTCCAACTGAAAGAAAGCATCCACTTTCCAAGCTGTGTGATGAAACCTCTTTGCGCAAAACTTTGGCAGCTGGTGGTTTAGTGGAGAAGCGAACAGATCTATGTCTGGAGTTCCCCAGGACACTGTCAGCTTTTGAAATACATGAAGATCCAGTTTCCACTCGTGGGGATCCATGATTTGTCTGCTTAACACATCTGCTAAGGAGTTCTGTGCTCCCGGCAGAAACCTTGCCTGAAGAGTTAGTTGCAAGCTGAGCGCAGTCTCCCATAAAATCATTGCTTGCCTGCACAATGGGTAAGAATGTGTTCCCCCTTGTTTGTTGATGTACCACATGACAGTTGTGTTGTCTGTTTGAATCAACACCTGCCCTGGAAGAAGTAACTCCTTGAAAGCCATTAATGCAAACTGGACTGCTAACACCTCCTTCATGTTGATATGTAGATGCTGTAGTCTGGCAGGCCACTTGTCTTGTATCCACTTTCCATTTAGATGAGCTCCCCAAGCAATGTCTGAGGCATCTGTCGTTAGAATTTGACTCTCTGGCCGGTCACAGAGAGTCCCTTGTTTAGGTGACATTCCTGAGCAAAATTCCTTTTGAATGCAAGGTATTATTTGAATGACAGTGTCCAAATCCTGGCAGTGCTGTGTCCATACATTTTTGAGATACCATTGTAGCTTCCTCATATGCAGTTTGGCATTGGGAAGCACCAGAATACAAGATGCCATGAACCCTAAGGCTTGAAGGACTGTCCTTGCAGTCAGCCCGACTGAAGAGATAGTTGATGGAAGTAACTGGAAAGAGTCTTTTGTGCGGGGTTAAAAAGGCCATCTGGGCTGGTGTATTCAGTCTCACACCGAGAAAGCACATGTCTTGAGAGGGTACTAGACTGGACTTTATTTCGCTCACAGAATACCCTAGGCATCTTAGCACTGCTATGACATATTCCAAATGCTGTAGTAGGTCTTCCTTTTCTTGAGCCAGAATCAGGCAATCGTCCAAGTAAGGATAGATTTGAATTCCTTTTAGCCTGAAGTAAGCTATCACTGGAGCCAGAACCTTTGTGAATACTCTAGTAGATAAGCCAAAGGGCAATGCAGAGAACTGATAATGAGAATTTCCAGCTCGAAACGCAGATACTTTCTGCAACTTAGTCTTATAGGCACATGAAGGTAAGCTTCCTTGAGATCTAAAGTTACCATCCAGTGATCTTTGCCCAGCAGAGGTAAAAGCTAACATTTTGAACTTGGGAATGTCCAGATAAGTGTTGAGGATAGATAAATCCAAAATTGGTCTCCACGTGTTCCCTTCTTTGGTACTAGAACAGGCGAAGAAAAATCCTAGGCCCCTTTCTGGCACAGGAACCGCTGAATGGCCCCTATTTGGAGTAACTGAGAAATTTGCTTGTGAGCCTCTTGTCTTGTAGAGGAGGAATGTCTGGCATGCCTTTGAAAGGAGGCAAGGTATGGAAATAAAACCTGTAACCGTGGTGAATGATATCCAGAACCCATCTGTCTTGGGTAATTAAATCCCAATTTTCTTTGAAAAGAGACAGTCTTCCTCCCAACGGGAATGAACTGGCAGCTGAAAAGGCAGGTCATTGGGTCTGCTTACGAAAGGACTGACCCTGCCCTCACCAGAAGTCTGAGCAGGGGAACTCCCTGTTCTAGGCCTAAAAGAACCCTGAGCTCTGCCCCTACCACGCCTAGACCTACCCCTAGACTGGGAATCATAAGCAGGATAAGTCCATCCCTTAGCAGGCCAATTTCTACTAAACTTGGAGGCTGCACCTGCAAGAAATCTTTAACAGTTTGCATAGACTTAGCCTTGTCCTCCATTTTCTTCAAAACTGCTTCTACAGGAACCAAACAACACATCAGACTGCAAGGGAGCATCCAAAATCCGGTCTTAACATGCTCAGCTAAATTCTGATCTCTCAACCAGGCGTGCCTGAAGAACAGAACCAGTGGCAGCCACCCTAGAGGAGGCCTGCACAGCATCAAAACCACATTGCAAGGAATGTTTACCCACCTGTTCAGACACATGAACTAAATCCTGTAACTCTTTACACTCAATACCTTCTGCCAGAGCATCCACCTTAGATTTCAACTGTGAAAGAAGATAATTCTGATATTTTAACATGTGAAACTGACAATTCAACGCCCTCATGGCTAAAGTGGAAGAAGTATACACTTTCTTTCCCCATCTATCCAAAGCCCTTGCCTCTTTATCAGGAGGGACAGGATTTTTAACAACGGAGGCCTTCACACCTTTAGGCCCCTGAGAGACAGTTTCCGGGTCTGAAAAGATACTTATGAGCTTCAGGCACCCTATAATACCTTTCTCCTTTAACTCGGGCAGGAGGCAAAGAATCAGGATTCAGGGAAGCCTCTGCAAAAACATCTTCCACCACATTCAAAACAGGAGGTATAGCTAAAGGCCTATGCTGGGGTAAAAACAAGAATTCCCTAAGCCTTTTCCTGGAATCAGAGAAATCTTGACCTTCCCATTTAAAATGCTCCCTCATGGAATGCAGAGTCTCTGAAAATGAAAAATCCTCAGGAGGGAAGCTGAAGGAGTAGAATCATCCACATCAGAATCAGAATAAGGAGGGAACTCCTGCAAGTCTTCAGTCAAGACTCAGAAGCCTCGAGCATTGCTCAAAACTCTCAAACTCAGGTTCCACCCTAGGCCTCTTATCAGGAGGGGGCATAGAACCCCTTATCATAGTAATCAAATCCTCTGCCATTTTAAGCATATGTTTCTAGGCAAAGACCCTGAAGCACTAGGAGAAACCCCACTGAAGCAAAACTCGCCTGCCCCTCAAAGCAGCCTTGGAAACAGAAGGGAGGCTCTGACCACCTTAGGAAGAGAGGGAAGAACAGCCACCTGAGAAGCCCCTACAGCCTGGCCTACTTCCTGAGAGGATACATCGTGTAACAGTAAAGTCTCTCCCTGAGACTCCAAAGAAACACCTGGCAAAACCTCCGCTCCACTGAACCCTCTAAAGAACCGGCGTCTGGGACTGTCGGTTCTTCCACTCTAGGCTTTGCTGTTTTGTCCTTTTTTAGGCCGGAGCATCCGACGGCATTTTATAATTACAACGCTTTCCAAACACTAACCTGGCACAGTCTAACCTTCTCTTAATAGTGCTTTGTTAAATCTAGCACAAGAGCGGCATCCAACAACGCCGCTCAGGCCCTAAACAAGGTATACACAAAGTATGGTAATCCCTATGAGGTATCTGTTTCCCACAAGAAATACAGTTATTCACTTTTTCTGACATCCGGTTAAATACTGAGGCAAGAAAACCAAAATATTCTAACGGGTACTTAGCCAACTTTGATTCGGTCCTGACTCTGGCTTCAGAAACTTTCAGAACGCCAACCTGCACTCGCAAAATTGCTTCTGCATCGGACCATGCGGCAAAAAGACTGAGGATATGGGTCATGCGCATTAGTACCCTGATGTACTGACGTCAGTCTAATGCGCCCTGACCGACGTCAGCCATATACTTTGGTATTCGGGCCGACTGGACAGCGGACTACCCAATAGTTAGGACTGCAGCAATGTGGAATGAAGAACATCTGTTTTTTGGTAATAACTAGAACATAAAAATTTTTAGCACAATGACTCAGGCAATGGATAGTAGAAAGGACTGTCGCCAAGCTTATGGAGCCTATAACAAGATAAGAGATCCTGTACCAGTATTAGAAATATTTCAGAAATTCTATAAAAGCTGTATAAAGCAGAGAAATATGGAAATCAAGAAAAGTTTAAATGGAGATGTTTATAGAAGAATTAAATATGCCAAGGTTAGAGGAAGATGAGGTCAATTACTAACAGGAGAGGAAGAGATGAGATAAAAATGGTGATGTATAACCAGTCTAGAGTAAAGTCCCCATGAATACATGGTATTCCTGTGGAAGTTTGGAAGCTAGGAGGGGAAAATGATAAAGATCTGGAAGGTTCTGTTAACAATACTTTAAGAGAAGAAGTACCAACATCCTGGAAGAAAGTAGTGGCAGCTGTAATACCTAAAGACAGTAAAGATCCATCAGACCCAGCTTCATAAAGGCCCATTTCAATAATAAACCATAATTATAAAGTGTTTATATCTAATGGCTAAAGGAATGGCAAACTGATGCCAAAATTCATAGATATGGATCAATGTGATTTTGTGGAGGGGAGGCAAACATTTGACAACATTGATGATTAAGAGGGAAGCAGAATGTAAGAAAATACCAGTGTTATTGGTGGGTCTTGATGCAGAGAAATCGCCTGACACAGTAACCTGGGAATTCAATGAGTAGGGCAATGGAAGCATATGCATTCTCTGATAAAATTATAAGGTTAATTAGGAATTTTGGATGCAGACCTTAAGGAGAATAACAAGAGTTATACAGAATATTATATTCATAAAGTAGCAGAAAGTATTCCAAGCAGTAAGACAACATGGGGATGGAGAAAGTAGATTCTGCCAATAGGGGTGACTGCAATTAGGGATACAGACAACAGGGGGCTGGAATTACTGCAGAAAACTGGCAAAGGGACCAAGGTACTTGGGAGCAAATAACTAATGAGAAAAAGGTAATGGAATGGGAAAACATCAATAATTTATTTGGACTGCAGGTTAGAGATTGCCTTCCCTATCATATTGGAGTATAAGCAAAGAGAAAGACATGTGGGAGTTCCTAAACGAAAGACCAGCACTCGTAGACTTTTTAACAGAATCTAGAACAGAAGTTGCCATTAAAAAATGATTAATTAATAGAGCATATAAAATACTGCATAACTTATAAGAATCACAGGAAGTTAGAAAGGATTAAGAAGAGATTTGGATAAGCAATTCACAAAGAAACAATAGGGGATATATGTATGTCTCACAAATATGCAACAAAATCTAGATGATTTTCGATTTTTGCTTGGAAATGTTTAAATAGATATTTTTATACCCCAAGAAGGTCTTCAGGTAGACAGCAAATGTTAGAGGTATGATGGGTAAGGAAAGAGATATTTGGGAGCATATTTTCTATGAGTGCAATGAGTTGGCAGACTAAGGATTCCTTGCAGACTGCTCTGTCAGAGATACTAGGTCAGTAGACTGGTGTAACTAGAGAAATGATTTTTCTGAGCTATGACACAGAATCGGAATTGCCCAGACTTAGTAAGGCCTTGCTGAGTCTAATTACGGTGGCTGCCAAAAAAGCAATTACTAGAAAATGCAAATCAAAGTCTAAACCAACTGTATTACAAGTAGTGAATATATTAGAGATAAAACAACTGGAAATAGGATCTTCAGAACAGGGTAGGAGCAAATTACATAGGAAAAAATGGGAGGAATGAGGTTTAACAGAAGGCAGGATAAGAATGAGCTACATAACATTTAACTGACAATGAATGGGTAGATTTATAAGTGATATATGCAACAGCGATTATGTCAATACGGTTTGTGACGCAAAATGTTTGTACAGTAACTAGGATTGTGTCATTATGGTTGGTTTTCATTTATATAAATGTATGACTGCCTATCTCAAATAATTTAATAATGTTTCTTGTTAAAAAAGTAAATAAAATAACTTAAGTTTGTAATACTTTGTAAATAACTTACAACATCTCAGCAATCACTCAAATTCCACACATACTTTCAGCAGAATTTTGTCCATCTACCTGCGAGCCTTTGTATGGGACTAACTGGCTGTTGAGATATTGAGAAAAACATGAAATTTATGACAGTATAAACAAATCTCATATAAACAAGATCTCTTTAGCTGCACTAAACAGAGTTCAAATATCAACTGTGTACACTACAAGATGAAATCTTTTAATACTTTGTATGAAGCATTGTTTTGGAACTTCCTTTAGCACACTTTCAAGGACCACCACAGCTAAATTCAACATTGTTCTTTTATTCCAGCATTATAAAACTACAGAACAGTATAAAAAGCTTTTTGTAAGCTCTTTCGGGTATTAACCATACCCTTCTTCACAAATAGCTATTAGTGTTTTAACATTCATTTAAATAGTCAAAAAGGCACCAAGTTTGCCTTTTACAGATATTACCTATATTCACCATTAGATGTCAGTACATACACTCTAAATGCTCTTGTTGTTACTAAGTATCTATAACCTATATTCGCCATTAGATGTCGGTACATACATTACCTATATTACCTATAATACTTAATAACAACAAGAGCATTTAGAATGTATGTACTGACATCTAATGGTGAATATAGGTAATATCTGTAAAAGGCAAACTTTTGGCGCCTTTTTGACTGTTTAAATGAATGTTAAAACACTAATAGCTATTTGTCTGAAGAAGGGTATGGTTAATACCCGAAAGCGCTTACAAAAAGCTTTTTATACTGTTCTGTACTGTTTTATAATGCTGGAGTAAAGGAACAACGTTGAATTTAGCCATGGTGGTCCTTGAAGGTGTGCTAAAGGAAGTTTTACTGTTTCGTTCAGGCACCTTCATCCTGAAACTGCTTCTTTGTTTTAGCTATTGTTTTGGAACTATCAATGCAAATATGAACAAACAATATTTGATGCCTAGAAGCATCAAAAGGATGTAACTGCATGTCTTTGGCACAGCGACTGCCACATCTTTGGAACAGGCTAGCAATTCATGTGAAACAGAACACCTCTATGACACTGCTCAAGAGGAACCTGGATGAGTGGATGGGGCATCATAAATTCTTACTGGGGATAGCGCCCACAAACCTCCTGGACATGGGCAGTCATCACTAAATGCAATCTTAGGCATTGACTAGTACTTCTAAGGTATTACATTGGGTTGAAATGGCTAGGCTTAAAATGATCTCCAAGTTGATAGCCTAGTAATCTCCTATAATCCTATGAAACACCAGGAGGAGTCACTGCACTATAATGAATTAATTGAAATGATCTGTATGGCCTCGACACAGAGTTTCAAGAACCTATAAATCACCACTACCATTTTCTGCCTGCTTATAAGTTTTTTTTTTTTTTTTTTTTTACTTTTTTTTCATCATGTCTACTTACAATTTGGCTAACAAGTGCTCCCCCTTAATGGGGTTATGGTTGCCACCCAAGCAGTCAAGAGAAGTTTTCCATATTTGTAACACGACTCCTTGCCTAGCTACTGACATGTGCACATATGCATTTACTTACTTAAGGGCCTGCTATGCCTTTCTTGCTTGTGTCTGCTCCCAAACAAGCACCTAAATTAAGGCTAATTACATGCATGCAGACTACGTACAGCCAAGTACAGGTTCCTGGTCCCTACTATACTGCCTGCTGTCCAGTGAGTGTCAAATGCAGCAGACTGAAACACCTTTTTTCCCTAGGATGAGTGAGCTGGCACTGGCCAATCGCTCCCCAGCTCCTCAAATGGTTGCGGACACTAGATAATCACAGGTCTTCTGATGTGAGGTCAGAGCCATGAAGCAAACTCTCCTTGCATTACAACCAGCATATTGCAGAATCACATATCATTTGAAATGCTCGGTTCTCAAATGCAACATGACCAGTAAGCACAAATTCTCCATCTAGAAACCGCTTTAAGTGACCTGATGCTCTATAGTCAAGATATTTAAACGAGAATATAAAAGTGTTTTGTAATATTCTTGAAGCTAGCATTTATGCCTACCATAAAGCAGGTATGGAGCTTACTGATGAGGAAAAAAAGAAGTTATGTATTCACCAAGTGTTGTTCATCTCGCTATCTTTCCTGGTTGGATTCGGAACCGATCCTCGATTCCAACTCAGCCATGTACAAAAGCTCAAGGTCTTCCACTGGCTCGTGGCTGTATCCCTATCTCATCATGCCCTAGGAGAGTTCCCCAGATCTTGTTTGCTGATAATAATAGTTTCCCAATGGACTATTTGATACTTTATATAACAATGAAGAAGGACAGAGAACATTATTTGCCAAATGTGACCGCTCGGTCCTCCAGAAGCCAAATGGCTGGGGGAAGAGAGGGTGGGATGTAAGAATGAAGGCGAGATGGACAACACACATGGAACTTTACGGTGAGTACACAGTATATAACTTCTTTATGTGATGTTGTCCTCTCTAGCCTTCATTCTTTACTGGTTGAGACAGCATCCCTAGCACCATATTTCTTGGGTGGCTCATGGGAGAATATTCTTCAGAACAGTAGACCCAAAGGAGGCCCTGTTCCTGGAGGCCAAATCCACTTTGTAATGAGTAATAAAGGTAGGAGGCCTTGCTCATGCTGCAGCAGTACAAATGGTATCAACTGGTAGCCTAGCCCAAAAAGTAGAAGTTGCTGCTACAGCTCTCGTAGAGTGACCCTTGACTTTACAGGGAAGATCTTTGTTGTTAGATTTGTATGTAAAGGTAATACAATCTGATAGCCATTTTGAAAGTGTGATATTAAGACAGGACCACCTTTCTTAGCTTCCAAACATGAAGTTGGTCAGATTTTCTGAAGTCCTTTGTCCTATGCAAGTAGAAACATAATTGCCTGTGTACATCTACTTGGTATAACATACAGTCTGCCTTGTTGCCATAGTTGGGAAAGAACACTGGTAGTTCTATGGACTGATTTAAATTAGACTGTGAGCATACTTTTTGTAGCAAGGATGAGTTCATTCGATGAAATACTCAGTTTTTGTGGAAAAGCATGTAGGAGGCTTTATCGATAATACTTGTAGCTCTGAAACCCTTCTCACAGGAGGGATGGCAACCAAAATTGTTTTCCATGTCAAGAACTTTAGATCACAGGATGTTGCAGGTTCCAAGGGGGGGAAAAATCAAACAGGACAAAACAAAGTATAGGCCCCCATGGTGGTAGAGGAGTCTTAATGGGTGGTCTTAGCAAAACTGTGCCCTTCAGGAAGGCTTTGCATAGTCTGTGAGATCAAATTTGGGGCTAAATCGCTTATATGAAAATTAGACAACGCTGCTAACTGGACTTGAATGGTGGCTGCAGCTGTGCCTTCATTAAATAGCCTCATTAGAAATTCAAGAATAGAGTCTATAGGAGCAGAAAAGTGATCAATGTGGTTACTTAATGCCCAGGAAGAAAATCTTTTCCATTCGCTCATGCAAAGTTTTCTAGGTGAAGCCATATGAGACGAGATCAAGATATGTTTGACAGAAGGGAATGGTTAGGTATCCTGACTATATTTGGAATCGGAGCAGCCAAGCTGTCAATTTGAGGGTCTGAAGAGAGGGGTGGAGCATTCCTGACGCACGAGTCAGAAGGTCTGGAACTGGGTCCAGAATCCACGGGTCCTCCTGGAAACGAGCCCAAAGGAAGGGGAACTAAATTTGATGAGGCCAGTATGGGGCAATCAGATTGCTCCCCAATACGCTGGCTTTGTGAAGAAGCTTGGGTATCAAGGGAAAGGGAAGGAAGGCATAGAGGAGACCTGAGGACCAATCATGTACAAGAGCATCCCTTGGTGACTCCCCCGGAGGGGGATTAGGGCACAATAACTGCTGCATTTGCCATTCATGGATGTGGCAAAAAGGTCGCAGCAAGGCTGTCCCCATTTGCGGAAAATCATCTCCGCTACCTCTTGTTTTAGGGACCACTTGTGAGGCATCAGAATTGCTCTGTTGAGTTTGTCTGGTATCACTTTGGAATTCCTCTGGATGTGCATTGCTATCAGAAAGCGATGGGAGGAAGTTGCTCACTGCCATACTCTTAAGGCCTTTTGACAAACTGGGTAGATCTGGTTCCTCCTTGTTTATGTACCACACAACTGATATGTTGTCTGTCTAAACTGCAATAGTCCCCAGAGGAAGAGAGTCCTGAAGTGCCTGCAACACCAAAAGCACCGCTCTCTAGGACACTGATGTGCAAATGGGCCTAGTGTTCCTGCCAAATGCCTTGGACTGTCTTGCCCAGATGATAATGCCCCCCACCCTATCTGGGAGGTGTCTGTGGTTACTGCAGCTAAAGGCTGTGGAAGGACAAAGGGGTGAAATGATGTCATGTGAATGGAGTGAAGCCACCAGCGAAGGTCCTTCTTGCAGGAGTCTGTCATCAGAATTTGGTGAGACATGGGTAGCTAGTGCAATGACCACTAAGTGAATAGTAGCAACTGTAGAATTCTCATGTGCATGCATGCTATTGGAACTAAGTTTATCGCTGCTGCCATGGTTCCCAAGGCTTTCATAACTGTTCTTGCCTGTACCCTTTTCTTGGAAAGAAGGTTTAAGACCTGATGTCGCAGAACTAAAACTCTTTCTGGAGGAAGTTTTGCCATCATCTTTGCCATGTCTAGACCTGCCCCTATAAAGACGATATGTTTAGATGGCAACAAGGCAGATTTTTTGTAATTTGTGATTTATAGGTGAGAGCAGAGAAGTAATGTGGTGTCTCTTGCTTTCAGTAGTAGATGCTTGGTGGTGGTGGTTGGGAGCCAGTCATCTAAATATGGAAACACTTGGAATCCTAGACTTCTCAAGTGAACCGTGACCCCTGCCATACACTTGGTGAACACTCTGGGGGCTGCAGTGAGACCACAGGGCAGAGCTTGAAACTGATAGTGACTGGCTCCCAGCCAAAAGTGCAGATGACTCCTGGATGGCCTGTCCATTTTTATGTGGTAGTACGTATCCTGGATATCTATACAGCACATCCAATTGTCTTTTTCCCAGAAAGGGAAATATTGACTGCAGTGTTACCATCTGGAACTTTATTTTTCTTACTGATCTGTTAATCTGCTGAAATCCAGAATGGGTCACCAGTCCCCTGTTTTCGTTGGAACTAAAAAGAACCTTGAGTAAGTTTCAGATCCTATTTGGTCTGCAGGGACTGTTTGGATGACTCTTTTGTCTAGCAACTTTTAAAATTTCTAGAGTTGCCTGTTCCCTTTGACTGGGTGTAACGTCTGAGATGTTCTTTATATTTGGGACAGGGAAGGAAAAGGGTATAGAGTAGTCTCTGGATACGATGCTTTGTACCCATTTGTCTTTTGTTATTTATAGCCAGGCTTCTAGATACAAAGATAAGTGACCCCTGACTGTCTCCAGAGATGGACAGATGGGCCTCCCTTCAGGAGCGCTAAGGGCCTACCAGAGAATGAATCCCTGTCTCCCTGACTTTGAAGACCCCCTCTGCTGCATGGATGGCATCTCCCATTACTGCTTCCCCCTCTGCCCCTGGGGGAAAGAGTCACCACATGCATCCTGAAAACCTCTCTGGGATTTTCAGAACCACATCTTTCTTCCCTTTTGACCTTTTGGGTAAGGTCTAGAAGGTAGTGAAAAATGGACTCCTACAGCCGAGAGAGTTTTTCCATCTTGCTCACACCTGGTGACTGTGTCCTTAACTTTTGGCCCGAAGAGTGATGAGCTATCGAAGGGGGCATGAACAAAGGTAGATTTAAAAGGCTCCGCAAAGTCACACAAGTGCATCCAAGAATGTCTCCTCAGGGAAATTCCTGAACCTATTGTCATGCTCACTACATCTGCTGAGTAAGAAATAAGACTCATGGATGAGTTAACCACAGAGTTTAAGCAGGAGAGCTGGGAGGAAACCTTGTCTGAAACCCCCACAGCTGCTGAACCTTGTACAGCATCTCCTAGCTCTTTCAGGAGATCTCTCTGCAACCTAGTAAAATGAGTTAGATAATTCAGTAATCTGAGTGCAAATGTCGCTGAAGAGAACATGCGCTTCCCGTACCTGTCCATCATACAAAACTTCTTGTTCGTTGGATGGACAGACAAGGATGTCTCTGACAGTTCCTTTTTGGTGGCTGCCGCCACCACCATACCATCTACTGGGACACCCTTAGTAAGAAACTCGTTGTCCACCACCACCACCATAGCATTTACTGGTTCACCCTTAGTAAGAAACTTGTTGTCCAAAGGTGCAGAAATAAACTTATTTGGCCTCTGAGGAACAGGTTTCACTGAGTCTGGGGACTCCCACGCCTTTTGACTAACTACATTCATGAGTTTGTCAAAAGGCGGAGACACCCAAGAGGTGGAAGGGTGAAACCTGAAAGCCTCCAGGTATACAGACTTCTCAGAAGGGTTGATGGACTTCCAACTACCTCTCTGCTTTAGGATATCTAGGATGTCTGTGAAGGAGACATCCTCAGAGGGTGACCGTGGGGACCCTTTCAATTCATCGAGGTCTGTATCTGAAGTGATGGACTCCTCTGGGGAGTCTAAATGCTTCTTCTTGCATAATCTCTTTTGAGGGACCTCTTCAGGAGGGTATTCTGGAGAGGTTTCGGAAGAGAGGGCTTCACCCGATGGGGCATCCTGAGGCTATGGGTCTCCACGTTTGTGTGGATGTGATGGCACCAAGACAGACACTGGTGCCTTTGGGGGAAGAATGCCTGTACCTGGGAGTGGAGCTGTCAGTGGTGACAGTACTCTCATCACCTCGAAGGCCGCCACCCACCTGGAATGGAGCTGTCAGTGGTGACGGCACTCTCCTCATCACCTTGAAGGCCACCACCCCTGAACTGAGGAAGCCTCCCAGCTCTGAAGAACCAGAAGGCATCCCCAGATCCAAGGGGGTTGGCTCTGAAGCCAATGTAGGAGCTGAGCTCACCTGTGCCAAAGTCCCGAGAGGCAAGTTCTGATCAGACAACTGCCCGACCAGACTCTCCTCCCCTGACCCAACCGGAGATCATCGGCTCCCAGACCCCTCAAGTTCAGAAGGAACCGAAGAAGTCAGAGCAGTAGCCGGGCCAGAAGAGCCTGGTGCAAATATCCGGTCCAACAGTTCCACTACAACCAGTTCCAGACACTCCTGCTCCAAGATCCCAGACTGGATCAGAGGAGGAATCAATGGAGGGGGGAGTGGTCTTCGTCCGCTCCAAATCCCTCTGGGTTGGAGTTGACAGTAGTTTGGCCAGTGCCGGTGTCTTCAAAAGTCTCCGAACCACATGATCCACATCATCATCATCAGAGAGGCCTCTGGATGATCGAGAGGATGGAGTAGGAGATCTGACTCGGAGCAATGGCGATCTCAGGGTTGGGGAGGCTGGTTCCAGTTCCGGGGACTGGCTCTGTACTTGAAACTCCATCGGCACCGAAACCACAGCAGGAGCTGAGGAGGAAGTTTTTTCGGGCCTGACGATCTTTGGGTCTGAGGAAGACTCTTTAGCCAATTTCTTTCTCGGCTCCGAATGAGTAGAAGTAGTAGAAGATCTTTTTCCTGACTTCTCTGTTCTGGAAGACTGATTTTGGTAATTTCGACTAACTCTGACCCTCTTCAATTGCTTCTGGGAAGGGAGTCTTTAGTAACCCTCTCAAAATTAACTTATTTTTCCTTTCCAACAACACTTTGCTACTGAATGCATGGCAAATGGCACATGATTCCTGCAGATGGACTGCGCCAAGACAGTACACACAAACTGTGGGACCATCAGTTAAAGACATTTTTTGATTGCATTTAACACACTTTTTGAACCCTGAGGGTTTAGATTCTTTACGATCCTTAGACATTGTAATAGCAATGACAAGCAACAACAACAAAACCAAGAAAAATTACTACTATTAATATTTTTTTTTTGCAACAAACACCTAAGCAGTGTAACTTAACAAAAAAAAAGAAGCAGTTTTAGATCAAATGACTCTGCCTACTGAGAGAAAAGATAGGAAAAGGAAGAAAGCCCTCCAATTTAAATGGACCAATGGTAGTTCTCGAACTAAAACGAGCTTACCAGGGAAAAGATTAATCAGATGCATGTCAAATTTTTTAAGACTCTCTAACTTAAATGAGCTTATTTCAAATATAAGAGAATATAAAAGGGATAGGGAAGAGGCAAAATGGCCTAGAGAAGAAAACAATGGCCAATCGCAACATCAACCACACTAAGTTAAGAACTACATACTAAATGCTATAAATCTTTACCCAATTCACAAAACACAAATATTTCAAAATATCAGAAGAAAAATATATACACTTAGTCAGAGCCAAAATGGAAAACACCTGATCTTGTTAGCAGCAAATGAGATCTAGGGAACTTTCCTAGGGCATGATGGGATAGGGATACAGCCATGAGTCAGTGGAAGACCTCGAGCTTTTGCACAAGGCCGAGTCGGAACCGAGGATTGGTTCCGAACCCAATCAGTGAAGATTGAAGGAAGATGGACATCATTACATCTATCTTTTACATAGACACTTCAAACTTAAACTTTCTTCTCTTCTGTTCTTATCCTGTGGTGGTAGGCAGTGCAGCCCTGGAGACCTCAAACACTTCTGACTGGTCTTGAATACTGTCCAAAATAAAACACTATTATGGATATTTAACAGTTTATCTATTATGTATTCCCTATTTTTCCAAGGGTAATAAAACGTCACAGCTCTAAATGTACATATTGATTAAAATTAACTTAAGAGTATGGCATAATGGCCCAATTATGCACTTAACAAATATTGCCTGATCAGATTACTGTGACTTAAAATGTGGGCAATTTAAAGATCTAGTTCTGTACCATCAATCATTAATCCCCAGGAATCTACTCCCTACCATTTCATGTCAAGTTTAGTATTTCTGACCTTTCGACATACTCACCTTACTGAAGAAAAGAAGTTATGTCCTTACCATAACGTTCCATCTGTGTTGTCGATCTTCATTCATCTTTGATGAATGGGACTCTGTTGTGACCCCTTGGAACCGGCTCGGCCATTATACAGCTCGCACCAGCCAAAAAAACTCTCGAGCCAAGACTCAACCCATAATGCCCCTCTATCCATTTCCTCAGATCGAGTTTGCTGCCAAAGTATAGAAGGATAACAAAAGCCCTGTCTAAGGTGAAACCTATAATCTTTCCAAAACAAATGTCCAAACCTCCAGAAGTCCGTAGGAGGGGCAGGAGGGTGAGATGCCAAGAATGAATGAAGATAGACAACACACTTATGGTAAGAATGTAACTTCTTTATCTGATGTTGTCAGCCTTCATTAATTCTTGATGAATGGGACAGAGTCTCTAGCGACTTTAGGTCCTGGGTGGCCCTAAGGAAGGATACTCATGAGCACCACAAAGCCAAAAGATTATCTTCCCCTGGAGGCCATATCCAATTTGTAATAAGTGATAAAGGTATGGGGAGTGGCCCATGTTGCGGCTGCACATATTTCTTCCATGGAAGCCTTGGAGTGGAAAACAACTGAAGTGGATACAGACCTGGTGGGATGTGCTTTAACAGGCGTAGGCAACTTGAGGTTAATATGACTGTAAATGAAGCTAACACAATCCCTTAGCCATTTTGATAAGGTCATTTTCAAGACTGGTTTAGCCAAAGTTAAACCTGAAAAGGACAGAATTAATTGATCAGATTTTCTAAATGATTTGCTTCTCTCCAGACAGAAATGTAACAGTTTGTCAACATCTAGCAAATGCAAGCAGTAGTCACCTTTATTTGAAAAATTTATAGTATGGTTAATATTCGATTCTGAGACCACTTTAGGTAGAAAAGGATTGGTTCATATAAGGGTGTTTCACACACAAGGCCTGCAATCCAGAAACTCTCCTGGAAGTAATGGCCACCAGAAAGAGTTTTCCATGATAGGAACTTGAGATCGCAAGTAGCTGCTGGTTCAAAGGGCTGAAGGACTAAGTACTGAAATACTAAGGTCAAATCCATGGATCTGTAGGATCTTTGAATGGGGGGCTTTAGATGTAACCACCTCTGAGAAAGGTTTTACATAAACAATGAGAAATCAAGGTATGATCATCAAACACATTGTGGAAATTGGAAATGGCTGCTAATTGGACTTTAATGGTGAAAGCAGAAGCTCCTAGTTCTAAAAGGGAAGACAGAAATTCCAAGACCTTGTCAACCGAGGCTGAAAAGGGATCTAAATTATTCATATGGACCCAAATTGAGAATCTCTTCCATTTGCTAAGATAGTTTCTTGGTGGATGGTTTATGAGAAGCCGGAAGAATTTTTTGTACTGGGAAGGTAATTTGCTCTGCCTGGCAATTAATGGAACTGAAGATACCAAACTGTCAGCTTGAGATTGTGAAGGTTGGGATGTACCAATCTCTGTGGGTGAGACAGCAGGTCTAGAACTGGGTCTAGAATCCAAGGACAGTGAATCAGGTGAGCCAAAGGAAGGGGAACAAGACTTGGAGCCAATAGGGTGCAATAAGGATCACTTTGCTTCTCAATATTTGGGCATTCTTCAAGAATAGGGGAATGACAGAGACTGGGGAAAAGGCATAAAGTAGTGCCAGGGGCAAATCATGGAGGAGTGCACATCTCAGGGACTCCCCCTGCAGGGGAATTAGTGCAAAGTAGCAGCTGCATTGGTTGTTTACTGGGAAGGTAAAAAGACCGCAGCAAGGCGAGCCCCAACAACAAAAAATTTTTATCGCCACCTTGGGATTTAGAGACCACTCGTGAGGCAGGAGGATGCATCTGCTCAATTTGTCTGCTATCACATTGGAGCTACCCAGGATATGCATTGATATTAGAAAGTGGTTGGAAGCGATAGCCTACTGCCATATCATGAGAGCTTGCCAACACAGGGGTTAGGAGCTGATTCCACCTTGCTTGTTGATGTACCAGACTACTGACAAGTTGTCTGGATTGCAACTGTCCCCGAAGAAAGGACAGACTGAAAGGCTTGCAATTCTAGAAGCACTTCCCTCAATTCTAGGACACTGATGTTCAAACTGGCCTCTTGCAGGGACTAAGTGCCTTGAACTGTTCTTCCCAGATACCCCCCCCCCAAAATCTGGAAAGTATCTGTGGTCACTACGACAGTGGGCGAAGGAGCGGCCCCATAGATATTCCTCTGACTTCATCCACCAGGACAGAGCATTCTTGCAACAATTTGCCAAAATCGGATAAGACATTGGTTGTGTCAGTATCGACCATTGTGCTGCAAAGAACCACTGAAGCAGCCTCATGTGATACCTTGCGAGGAGCACTAAAGTTATGGTCACTGCCATACATCCCAGAGCTTGCAGGATGAGAAAAGCAGGAACCTTTTTTTTCGCAATGATTAGTTGTACTTGCGACCTTAATTTTTGTAATCTGTGTAGAGAGAGAGAGAGAGGCTACACAAGAAACTGTATTGAGGCATGCTTCTATAAATTCTAGGTCTTGTGTTGGAGTCTACTGTGATTTCTCTCTGTTGATCATAACTCCCAAAGACTGGAAAAGGTTCAATATTAAGTATGTAGCCTGAAGTAGATGCCTGATTGGGGCGGTGAGGAGCCAGTCATCCAGGTATGGAAACACTTGGAATCCGTGTAGCCTCAAGTGAGCTGTTACCGCTGCCATGCATTTGGTGAACACCCTGGGGACTGTGGTGAGACCGAAGGGCAGCACTCTGAATTGAAAATGACTGCCTTTCAGCTGGAAGCATAAGAACCTTCTGGAGTGTTTGTCCATTTTATGTGGTAATACGCATCCTGAAGGTCTATGCAGCACATCCAATCATTCTCCTCTAGAAAGAGAAGGATAGACTGAACCGTGACAATCCAGAATTTTGTTTGTTGAACAAAATTGTTCAGAAGGCTGAGATCTAAAATTGGTCTCCAGTCCCCTGTATTTTTTGGCACTAAAAAGAATATTGAGTAAAATTCGGATGCTCTTTGGTCTTGTGGGACTTTTTGGATGACTCTTTTTCTAGCAGCTTTTGAATCTTTATGGCTGCTTGGTCCTGATTGGGTGGAACATCGGGGACTATTTTTGAGGTCTATGGAAATTTGGTATTTGGTAACCTCTGGTGATAATTCTCTGCACCCAAGTATCCGAAGTTATCAATAGTCAGGCTGTTTGGTGCAGTGAAAATCTTCCCCCGGATTGCTTCCAGAGGTAAGCAATCGGGCCTCCATTCAGGAGTACTGGTAGGGCTGCCTGTAGAAGGAATCTCTGGAACCCTGATTTCGCAGGGCTGCCTGTAGAAGGAATTTCTGGAACCCTGATTCTGCAGACCTCCTCTGCCACAGGGAGGGCGTCTTCCACTTCAACTTCCCCCTCTACCCCAAGGGCAGTATTCACCATGCGTGTCCTGAAAAGTCCCTTGGACTTTTTGAACCACATTTTTCCACTCCAATTCCTAGAGAAGGATTGTTGAGGAGTAAAGAAACGAATGCCCACAGCAGAATGGGTCTTTCCATCTTTTTCACACCTGGCTAATGTGTCTCTGACTTTGGGCCTAAACAAGGAAGATCCATCAATAGGAGCTTTAACAAAGGAAGACTTGAAACGTTCTGCAAAGTCATGCAACAGCATCCAAGCGTGGCACCTTATGGCAACACCTGAACCCACTGCCCTACTTATTCCTTCAGCTGCATGAGTGATGAGTCACATGGACGAGTTTGATATACACTCCAGGGTGGCAGCTAGAACCAGGGTAATTGAAGTGCTGGGCTCTTAATCTAAAAGGGAGGTTGGAGGAGGAAGATCAGGAGGTGTCCTGGGAGAACAGACCTCAACTCTGAGGAGGGAGGTCTGAGCAGGTGCGGGAAGACCCCTGGCAGCCAAAAGCTGATCCACTAATCTCACCACGTCTGTTTCAGAAAGACTTCTGGTTGATCAGACTGACATCCCTGAGGGAGACTCAGGCCTATCTAAGAATGGACTGGGAAGCTGACCCAAAAAGGGGTTTACAGAAGGGGAGTATCTTGTGCTGGGAGGTATGAATGCTTCAAGTTTCAGCACCATATGCTGCAGAGCAGATGGAGAAGTCAGAACTGAGTGGGAGGTCAAAGATACTGGTGCTGACAAAATTGTTGGTGTAGAGTCTGTCAAGGTCGGTGCCAGACAGGCTGTCGGTAGCGAGGCTGTCAAGACTGGTGCAGAAACGGTTGGTACCAAGGGGGTCATGACTCCCAGTGTCAAAGGCTGTTTCAAAATTAACTTTGGGACCTTAATCTTCAGTTCCTAAGAGAATGAAGGAACTGGAAACTTATGTCTTTTGGAGTCCGGTGCCAATGGTGAGCTTGGCACTGAATTACTTCTCTTTTTCTGTTCTGGCTTACAGAGGGCTTCTTCAAAGGAGGATTTTAATATCCCCTTTAAAATCAACTTACTCTGGCACTCTGTCAAGGTTCTGGAACTAAAACCTTGGCAGATCTTACAATTAGCTTCTAGATGGGGCCCACCCCAGCAATATACGCATGAAAGATGCCAGTCTGAATTGGGCATCTTTCTTCCACAATCTTAGCACCGATTAAAACCAGATGTGCCTTTCTGCTTCTCAGCTATTTTAAAGAGATCATGCACACACACAATTATAAAGGACAGGAAGGAAGCCTACCAACAATGGTACGGAGAAATACCTATAAAGGTAATCAGGAAGGGAAAATACCAGCGATGGCATTGAAAGAGATTACTGAAGAGGTAAAAGGTGAGGGGGAAAAGGAAAAATTACAAATTATGGTAATAAAGAATACTGTTGGGTAAAAACGGTAGAGCTGATCTAAATGGAAACACACCACATTAAATAATACAATAGAAAAAATGAAGTATTCGAAAATATAGTGAGCAAGTTTTTAGGAAATGCATACATAGATATATAGATCAAATTAAAGCACTTAGATGAGCTGGTGAGTATTGGCTGACGCGTCTTATCAGAGCAGCAAACAAGATCTGAGGTAATAGAGAGAGTGGTGTTATGGGTAGAGTCTTAGCTAGAGAGTTTTTTGGGTGGCGTGAGCTGTATAATGGCCGAGCCAGTTCCAAGGGGCCAGAACAGAGTCCCATTTGTCAAGAATGAATGAAGACTGACAACATCAGATTTACTGTTTCGCTTCTCATATTGTCACAACCTACCTTATGGTAAACAAGTACACCCAGCACCACTGAAGGTGAAAAAAATCCCAAACAATACTCTTTATTGTCAACAAATCCAATATGATTTTGTGAAGCACCTCCACATGACAACGAAGACAGATAGTTATTGATTTCAATGTCAATTCCACCTTCTTCAGTAACTTCTATCTACAATAAGGTTCTGAAACTTTATTATCAAAAATGGCTCTAAGATGACATCAGCTTTCACAAATATATAACATATTTTACACCACACTGCATATTACACAAACCAACTCACTGCGTAAATTCTAAATATTATATATACATACACAGTTTACTATTGAAACCTGGAAACTGCATGGGTTGACCAGTCACATGGTCGACCCAAAATCCTGAATCCAGAACATCAAAATTTCGGCCAGGTTGAAAATGAATACACTGACCCCCATAGTTTGATGTATTCGACATAGCAGGAGGTGATGTCAGTCACTTGTGCAATGCACCTTCACGTACAATGACATTCCACTGTCAACAGTATGTGTATTTCACTATTTTGCAGGGGGAAACCCCCCTGCAACTTATATATACCAACTCCGAGATCACACTACAGTGAGGAAATGGGCTAATTCCCTGTTCCTCACTGAACCTCAGTCTCGCTGTACAATGCTGAACTCAGACACTCGAATCACACTTCCCATTCACTGTAGTGTAGTCAATGTATTTTGAGTCTGCATTCTGCCCATTGGAAAACTGCCTTTTGACCGCATGCAGGTGGACAGCAATGATTTGTGTATTTAATTGTAAACCTACATACACACATATGCATATTATGATGCTGCATAATAACATAATACATACACATATTATGATGCATGATAAAAACAGAAATTTTTTTTTCCCAACAAATACAACATTTATATTACTAGGGGAAATTTGGTCAGGGCAAAGAGGAACTTCCTCTATTTTTTTTTTTTGATAGGTGTCATGGGATCTTTTACATCCACTGAGTTACCACCAACTCAAGCAGACATGATGTTGGTTTAGCATCTCATCCGAAGGATGATATAAAGTTAAAAACATAAAATGACCACTTAAACGCATTATAAAAATCAAACTATTCGTATGAGGAATAATGCATTAACTATGTACTTAATGACAGCTAGTGGACAAACCTAGAAATGGTGTTTTTGAACCAAATAAGATAGAAATCTTTCCAACCTAAGTTTTGTGCAATTTGTTGATCCCAATTAAAAAATTGTGCAGTTACAGGTTTCAAGGTTATGTTTGTATAGGGCACTGCTTGCCTTTTACAAAGGATGCTGCCAAGATGCTTAGAACCCTTAAGTTTAAATGTTGTACTACTTTTACTATACAAAAAATGAACACAGAGCTAAATATACACTACCTTCAGTGCAGGTATGCAGGTAATTTAACACAAAATCTGATATATTTTAGCTATATTTGCAGGTACCAATTTTGCTTTTTTAATAATACATTTACAAAACAGTATAACATCCCACAAGGTCTACATCCCATTACGACTGAACCATCAATGGTAGCCAAAGTAGTAATAACATGAGACTTATGATCTTTTAGAAACTGAGGACAAACTGGCTCTTTTAAACACCATATTACATAGATCTGGTAATATATCAGCACACAACTCATTTTTTTTTAATATGACAATATTTATTTATTTAATACTTCACTGATCAAATATATATTGGACATAAAAGTGGCAGCAATGGAAGACTGACACTTTTCTCTACGAATCACCACTTCCTTACCTTTTGTTATACTGGAATTGGGGAGACTTATATATTGTCCACTTCCTATCTGGCACTCTTAGTGGATTCCATAAATTCCCTAGTAAGAAACTATATAACTCTTAGGATATTTCCAATTATTCATAGGGCTGAGAACAAAAGTCTTTTAGCCTTATAAATTGCGACTAGGGAATCGCCTGGATCATACTATCTGGATGACAGCTGGATGCCTCAAATAGGGAATTTTTAATAAAAGGCTTCCTGAACAATTTAGTGTTAAGTGTGTCATTATTTTTAACACCGTAACATCCAAAAACAATCTATTTCTGCTAGAATTGTAAAGTAAATTATATTCACCACTTGTTTTCAAATGTAACAAATTCCCTATGCTCACTTTAATCAGAATGCCAAATCAACCAGCAGCACTGGGACCAGGTAACTTGGACCTTCCTCCCTTCAAAATGTCCCACCCAACCTAGTAGGGAGGTGCTATGGTTATCCTACCCTTTGGCAAGAGAAACACAAAGGGTCATCCAGAAGAGGTCAGAGATGAAGTCAACCACCACAGAATATGCTGTCTGACAGGATGGTGCATTGGTTGATGCAACATGGACAACTGGATGGACAGAGTTTGCTAGAGTACTCTCACATAAAACCTTGCATGTGGGACTAGAATGATCACAGCTGCTATAGACCCTGAATAGGTGAAGAATCAAGAATGCTTGAAGATTGTGCTGTGCCTGAAGCTGTAGAGAGGACAGTCTGGACAGAGGAAGCTGGGCAATATGGATGGCAGTACCCAGATAGTAGCCTATGAATTCTCAAGTTTCAACAGATTACAGTTTGGATTTTTGAAGTTTCGCAAATCATTATGAAGAGCACAAATGGATTAAGCAGTCCCTGGCACACACTAGTGAATATTTTGTGGTGGCTGTAATGAGCCAGTCGTCTAAGTAGAGGAGCACCTGAAACTCCTGCAACCTAAGTCAGGCTGCTACCATTGCCATGTACTTTGTGAACACAAGGGGCTGAGGTTACATCAAATGGCAGTGTTCTAAACTGAAAAAGACTTTCCTAGCCAGAAGCATATCAACTTCCTGGACTATCTGGCTATCATGGAATGATAACAGACATCCTAAAAGCACATTAAGCACATCCAGTCATCCTTCCTCCGAAGAGGTAATACGGACGGACTTTACTGATATCTGCTTGACAAACTGATTTAACTGGCTTAGGTCCAAGATTGGCCTTAAGTCCCTGCTTCTGAATCTTGA
Source organism: Protopterus annectens (assembly GCF_019279795.1). Taxonomy (NCBI): domain Eukaryota; kingdom Metazoa; phylum Chordata; order Ceratodontiformes; family Protopteridae; genus Protopterus; species Protopterus annectens. The sequence goes on from NC_056728.1 coordinate 1,743,461,603, forward strand.
GTAGACTCTGGATCCTCTCTGGTCTGATGGGACCTCCTGGATTACTTATTTTCTTAGCAGCTTTAATATTTCCTGCACTTCTGTCTGTCTTTGTCGGGGTAGAACACCTGGAAAGGACTTGGATTTTTGGAATGCAAGGGAAGTAAAAGGATGTAATAGTCTCTCGTTACAACTGTAAGCACCCAAGAGTCACGGGTGATGGCCTTTCCAGCCTGGGATTGGAGAGTTGAGCATCTCCTGGCAGACTCCAAAAAAGGGCAGCTGGGAAGCAGTGGAAAAAAGAAGTTATGTACTTACCATAACGTTCCATATGAGTTGTTCATCTCACCTTCATTCTTTACTGATAGGTTTGGAGCCGATCCCTCAGCTCCGAGTAGACACCTACTGCAAAGCTCGAGGATTTCAAATAGCTCGAGGCTAAGTCCCTATCCCATGATGCACCCTGAGTTACCTCAGATCTTGTTTGCTGTGTAGAATAATACTACATGCCATTCTATAACTCCATAAGAGAGAAAGTATAGAAGGGTTGAGTGACCAGGAAGAATCTAGCATCTCAGTCTTCTGAAAGCCCAGGAGGGAGTAGGAGGGAGGGACGTAAGAATGAAGATGAGATGAACAACTCACATGGAACATTATGGTAAGTACATAACTTCTTTATGTGAAGTTGTCCTATCTCTCCATTCATTCTTTACTGATGGGTAGCGTTCCAAGCACCATCAACCTCGGGTGGCTCACGGGAGTATATTTCTCAGGACCATGGATCCAAAGGAGGCCCCGTCAGCTTTGTAATGAGTGATAAAGGTATGAGGTTTTGACCAAGTGGCTGCTGCGCAAATGTTATCAATAGGAAGTCTGGCAGAAAAAGCAGATGATGCAGAAACCACTCTGGTTGAATGAGCTTTAATTTTATGCCACAAGGGCATATTGGCAGCTGAATAAGCAAAGGTGATACAATCAGATAACCATTTAGACAGAGTTGTTTTAGCCACTGACATACTCTTCCTGGAATCTGAGAATGAAACAAAAAGCTGGTCTGATTTCCTGAAATCTTTTGTTCTATCCAAATAAAATCTGAGCTGTCTGTGAACATCAAGTTTGTGAAACATGTACTCTAAATTGTTGGAATGGTTGGGGAAGAAAATTGTCAAATCATTAATTTGATTGAGATTAGTTTCAGTGCAAACTTTGGGTAAGAAAGAGGGGTTTGCTCAAAGTGAGACTCTGTCAGCATGGAAAATCAAATAAGGAGGCTTAATGGATAAGGCCTGAAGCTCTGACACTCTGCGGGCAGAAGTAATAGCCACTAAAAAGATGGTTTTCCATGACAAAAATTTGAGGTCACATGAAGAAGCTGGTTCAAATAACGGAAGAATTATGTGAGAAAGCATAAAATTTAGATTCCATGGAGAATAGGGAGATTTCACAGGTTGTCTAATATGAAAGGTCCCTTTGAGAAAGGCTTTGGATAATTTGTGAGATATAATATTTAATCTTTCAAATCCCAGATGAAAGTTAGAAATGGCAACAAGTTGAACAGGGACTGTTGCTGCTGCAGCTCCTTTATTGAATATCATGGTTAAGAAATCTAGAATAGAAGCCATAGGGGCTTGTTAAGAGTCAATATTGTTTTTAGAAGCCCATATAGAAATTTGTTTCCATTTGCTGAGGTACAGCTTTCTCATAGAGGATTTATGAGACAATAGGAGAATTTGCTTCATCTCATTGGAAAGGTTATGGAACCTGGCTATGATGGGAATTGGAGCAGCCAAGCTGTCAGCTTCAGGGACTGCAGAGAGGGATGAAGTTCCCCTGACAAGTGTGTCAGAAGGTCTGGAACTGGGTCCAGAATCCAGGGGTCCTCCAAAAGATGAAGTCGAAGGAAGGGGAACCAAATCTGATGAGGCCAAAAGGGAGCTATTAGAATGATGGTCCTTCCCAGGGCTTTGGCGCTCTGTAATACCTTGGGTATCAACAGGATTGGTAGGAATGCATAGAGGAGACCCGGGTCCAATCGTGAATGAGTGCGTCCCTTGGGGCTTCTCCTGGAGGGGGAATCAGGGCAAAATAGCCTCTGCATTTGGTGTTCATGTGACTGGCAAAAAGGTCTCAGCAAGGCTGGCCCCCCACCTGCAGAATATCCCGTCCACTATTTCTGTCTTGAGGGACCACTCGTGGGGCAACAAAATTGCTCTGCTCAGCTTGTCTGCTATCACACTGGATTTCCCCGGTATGTGCGTTGCTAAAAGAAAGCGCTGGGTGGAAATAGCCCACTGCCATACTCTGAGGGCCTCATGACAAAGGGGGTAAGATCTGGTTCCTCCTTGTTTGTTCAAATACCAGACCACTGACATGTTGTCTGTCTGAATCGCAATCATACCCAGAGGAAGAGAGTCCTGGAAGTACTGCAACGCCAAAAGTACTGCTCTCATCTCTAGGACATTGATATGCAGATGTGTCTTTTGATCGGTCCATGTGCCTTGGGCTGTCTTTCCCTGAAAATACCCCACCTTATCAGGGAAGCGATCGTGGTCACTGTGGCTGCTGGAGGGGGTAGCACAAATGGGCATCCTATCGTAACATGAAGTGAGGTCAACCACCACTGAAGATCCTTTTTGCAGGAATTTGTGATCATTATCATGTGAAACATGGGAAGCTCTTGGTAAGATCATTGAGTGAACAACAACCATTGTAGTATCTGCATGTGCATATGACCTAGTGGTATGGCTAGAATTGCTGCTGCCATCATACCTAACAATTTCAGAACTTCTGATGCTGGTGCTTTGTTTTTGGATAGTAGAATGCGGACATGCTAATGGAGAAGTAAGACTCTTTCTACTGGAAGTCTTAGCGTGGTGGTGGTGGTGTCCAGTTCTGCTCCGATAAAGATGATATGCTGCGATGGTGACAAGGCAGATTCTTCTGAGTTTACTGTAATGCCCAGCTGATTGCAGAGTGGACTCCCTGGCCTGAATGAGTTGATGCCTGGTGGTGGCAGTAAGGAGTCAATCGTCTAGGTATGGAAACACCTGGAATCCTACAAGTCTCAGGTGAGCCATGACCACTGCCATGCATTTGGTGAACACTCTGGGGGCTGTAGTGAGACCAAAGGGCAGGACTCGAAAATGGTAATGACTGGCTCCCAGCCAGAAGCGTAGATGTTCCCTGGATGGTCTGGCCATTTTTATGTGGCAGTACGCATCCTGGAGATCTACTGAGCACATCCAACTGTCTTTCCCTAAGAAGGGAAGTATTGATTGAAGCGTGACCATCTGCAACTTCTCTTTCTTTACAGATTTGTTTAGTCTGTTGAGGACCAACATAGGTCTCCAGTCCCCTGTCTTTTTTGGAACTAAAACGAATCTTGAGTAAGCTCCGGATCCTGTGTGGTCTGCTGGGACTGGCTGGATGACTTTCTTAGCAATGTCTGGACCTCTACTGTTGCTTGTTCCCTGTAACTGGGTGGAACACCCGGGATTTTCCTTGATGGTGGAGGGGGGGTGTGGTGAAAGGGATGAAGTATCCTCTGGAACTGATACTTTGTACCCAGTCATCGTTTGTTATTTTGAGCCAGACATCTGGGTACAAAGATAAGCAACCACTGGCTGCCTCCAGAGCAGTACAGTCGGGCCTCCTTTCAGGAGTGCTGGTAGGGCTTCCCAAAGAAGTGATCTCTATCGCCCTGGTGTTGTGGACCCCACTGCCGCGAGGGCGGCGTCTTCCATTATTGCCCCCTCCTCTGCCCCTGGAGGGGGGTTCACCACATGTGTCCTGAAAGGCTCTTTGGGCTTTTCGGAACCACATTTCCTCCCTTTGACATACGGGTGGAAAAACGGACCCTGACGGCAGAGTCTTTCCGTCCTGCTCACACCTGGTTAAGATTTCCTTGACTTTAGGCCCAAGAAAGGATGAGCCATCAAAGGGGGTATTCATGAAGGATGACTTGAAGGGCTCCGCGAAGGAACACAAGTGCATCCAGGAGTGTCTCCTAAGAGCAACTCCTGTACCCGCTGTCCTACTCGTTCCATCATCTGCATATGAAATGAGGTGCATGGACGAGTTCACTATAGAACTGAGGGTAGCAAGCTGGGTGGCAACTTTGTCTGTTGCTGCTGCAGCTACTGTACCCTGAAGAGCATCTCCCAGCTCTTTAAGAAGCTCTCTTTGTAGTCTGGTAAAATGGGTTAAATAGTTAAGTGAACAAAGAGCAAAAGTCGCTGAACTAAACATGCGCTTCCCATAGCTATCCATGATCCTGGAGTCTCTGTTAGGAGGATGGATAGACGAGGAAGTTTCAGACATTTCTTTTTTGGTGGCTGCCTCCATCACCATGGCATCAACTAGCACACCTTTTGTCAAGAAAGATTTATCTAGGGGGACAGAAATTGACTTATTAGGCCTCCTAGAGACAGGCTCCATACTATCCGGAGACTCCCAAGCCCTTCGTGAAACCAGCTGCATCAACTCATCAAAGGGCTGAGACCCAAAAGCCTTCAGGAGGACTGACTCGTCCTCAGTAGGGTTGGTGGACTGCCAGTCATCCCTCTGCCTAAGGATTTCCAGTATCTCAGCAAATGAGTTATCCTCAGAGGAGGACCGTGGGGACCCTTCTGATTCATCCAAGTCAGTGTCAGATGTTAATGACTCCTGAGGGGAGTCCAAGTGTTGCCTCTTACACACACTCTTCCTGGGAAACTCATCAGTGGGAGCTTCTGAGGAGGTCTTGGAAGAGCATGGGCCCCCCCAATGGGGCTTCCTGAGGCTCTGGGTCTCTGCGCTTAGCAATTATCTGTGAGGCAGAAGCAGACACAGGCGCTTTAGGGGATGAAGATGCCAGACCCGAAGTTGAGGATGTCTTGGGAGACATAACACTCTTCATGGCTTCGAAGGCACATCTGCTCCGATGCGAAGGGACTGACTGTTCGGAGGAAATCGCCGATCCCCTGGCATCGGGACAGTGGGCTCCGAACCTGAGTTTGGAGCAGAGCTCTTCCGAGCCAAAGCTCCAAGAGGCAAAGTCAGAACTGACAAGTCAGTTCGACTATCCTCCCCGGACCCGACCAGAGAGCATCAGCTCCTAGAGTCCTCGATTGGCACCATAGACTTCAGAGTGAACAGAGCCGAAGACACCGGAGCCGATGTCGGCCCCAAAGGCTCCACAATCAGCAAGTCCAACTCCTCCGGCTCTAAAGGACTGGTATGGCTCGGAGGAGGAAGAGATATAGCTGGAATAAAGGTCTTCGGCTCCGAAGCCACCTGGGTCGGAGCTGATAATTTGGCAGAGGCCGGTGCCTGTAGAAGCTTCTGCACCACCTGATCCACATCCAAATCAGATAGGCTAACAGAAGATTGAGATGATCGGACCGATGGTACCGACTGGAGAAGAGATGATTTGGGTATTTCGGATACCGGTTCCAAAACAGGGACCAGCTCCGAGAAGACAGTTGGCTCCGAGACATGTGGCGCCTATGTCACAGACTCTCTAGATTTTTTTGAATCTCCAGAAGTCTTGGAGGACTTTGAGGACTTACTAGATCCGTCTTGGTCACACAAAGCCTCCTGGAAGGAAGGTTTTAACAAACCCCTATCAATAAGCTTCCTTTTTCTCTCTTGGAGGATTCTAGAGGAAAAATAATGCCATATAGCACATCTCTTGTAAGTGCAAGGCACCCAGGCAGTATACACAATTCACATGTCAGTCTGTAACTGATATCTTCTGCCCACATTTAGGGCATTTTGTAAACTCTGACTTAGGGCGTTTGCCCTTGTCATCCTCAGAACTTGAAGCTAAGCAGGCAAAGTAGATAGCCCATAGCCCAGCAGGACGGTATGTCAAAGGTGACATGTATAAGGCCCTGGGTCTCTTCTGTAATGGAGAGAGGCATCAGGGAGTAGTTAGACTGGTAGAATCAGTGAAGGGGAATGGTGGGTGTGAAGGAGTACTGCAACATGGAAGAGAAGGACATCTATGGTTATGGTAAGATTTTACACAATCTTCAAAATACGAACCAGCCAGAAAAGGAATACAGCTTACTTTAGTTTCACCAGTTTATTTGACGAAATAAACAGCAAGTCACTCCAGCACATATATCAAGATAAAACATCAAACCACGAACTCCTTAAACACGTAAAATCAGCAATGCAGAAGCTCCTCAAACACATAAACGCTATGTCTCCACACTTGCGTTTTCGTTTCTTTCACTTCCTCAGATGTGAATGAATACATTGTGTTAACTCCTTCATTTTTATATTTACTCACTAATTAAATAATTGATAATTACCTTAATTTAATACTATAATCAAAATCACATTTGCTGTAACCATTTTGTGTTGTTTTTCATTTCATCCTTATATGGCAATCGGAATTTGATATTTTATTTTATTTTCTTATGAATCATTCATGTATGAAATACATATTTTCTAAAAAACATCTTATTAAGAATATACTTGTTAAAAACTTATAAAATTGATCCCTTTAATAAATTTTCTACTTACTAAATAAAAATTATGTAAACCTTATTTAACTCATTCACCCCGAGTGCCTTCTCATGGCGCCTGTGCCTTTAAGGCTGAGCGCGCCATGAGAAGATACAGTTTTCTAGCCACCCCCCCCCCCCCCGAGTGCTTCCACAAGCGAGACAAAGTGTACTGCTAATTTTTAGTGCAACTTAATGTAAAACACTCTGAAATCGTAACTAAATATGTAATTTATCATATCTAGTTACGATTCAGTGTGTTTTAACATTAAGGTCACATTGAAGTTTTTGCAGAAAAAGCGTTTCCAAAAGTTCTTGCTAAGCAAGTGGTGGTAGCCAATCGGATTCTTGCATTCCGAGCCACCACTTGCATAACACCTCCACCCCATACCCAAGCTTCTTTTGTTCGCTCCTAATAAATAGTGGGTCCAGCAGCAGGTAATTCCTTCTTTTTGCGAAGAACTGGAGATTTTACCTGCTACTGGATCCTCTATTTTACAGACAAGGAATTCACGGACCGCCATATAGGCATTACGAGGAGTTCCCGTTCAGCCACTGCAGTTCGAGTTCCCGGTCAGCTAAGCACAGCAACTACCTTCTCTTCCTGCCGTTCCCTACCCAATTGGTGAGGTACTGTACTTGTTTTTTCCTGTACTTGTTTTTTTCCTGTAATACCCAGTGGCAGATTTAGGCATGGGCACGTGCCGGTCCCTTTGTGTTGTTTTTTTTTTTTTTTTAATAAGTTGCCTAAAATTGAATATAGTCTTGTAAAACAACTTGCGTCTAACTATTGCTGTGCTGCAGGAAAAGATTATCAAGGTGCTAGAATGTAGTAGGCGCAACAACTCAGCAATGTATGTCCGTTTTGGATATCTTCAGTAATAGTGTACAGGATTACACCATTTAGCAAATCATCATTGATTGCTTTCAGTTACAATTCATTCCAAGACCAGTATACATTTGCTTACTTTATTTTCAAGATTTGGTACAAGTTATAGGATCGTTCAGGAAAAGCAAAAGTATGGTTGCCTAGGCCATAGCATCATAATTCTGTAAAATCTCCCTGCTGAAAACAAAAAGTCAAAGGAAACATTTGTCTTGTTACTGTATATACAATTAGCAGTGGCGGTCGAACACCTCACGAGCAGCAGCTCGCAGCACAGAGACGCCAGGACTCGCGCAGACGGCAGGCTGCACTTTCTTTTCTCAGCAGTATGTCCCTGGACGGACGGCCCTTGGTGACGCAGCCGGTTAATGCTCATCTGGAAGTCGCTGAATGGCCATGTCGCAGACGGTGGTGTCTTCAGTCCAGCTCATGTCCCCGGAGCTGGGGCACCGTGTACCCAGTACCGGAAACAAGGACAAGTTTGGGTTCTCTTTTCCATTAAGTCCGGTGACACCAGCCCCTCTTGCTAAGCAGTCATTACCAATAGGGAATCATGTAGTACAGCCCACCCCTGGACTTGGAGGGGGCTCACTTTCGCTGGGTATAGATGTGCCTTTGCAAAGGTAAGTGCTGAAGTTTGGGACTGTACTAGTAAACGATGTGTTATGAGCTGCAGTGGATGTAACCCCCTCAGCAGGTGTGCCTTTGACAAGTGGGATCGTTTTATTTTTATACTGTTTCATAACTGCACAAATGTTACAGTGTTATAAAGTGTGAAAATGTATGTAGAGCTGGACGGGGGTATGCAGGACCAGCCTATAATGGGCAGGTGACCCTGAGACATCGAAGGTGTTGGCAGAGGCACGTCGTCTACTTTGATGCAAGTGCACTTAGCTAGGTGTTGGATTCACTGGACTGGATTAGCTGTAGAATTTAAAACTAGGATTAATTTAGAGACGTTTTCTCAGATCTCACGGAGGTTCTGCATGGAGCGACAATGCATATCCGAATCTTTAGAATTATTTGTATAATCCTGACAGGTTTGGCTGGGGATGCTAACCATTTCTTCCACAGAAAGCACTTAAGTAGGAACTATTATAAACTGCCTGCCTAGTAGTATTCTGTTGCAAAATAAGAGAGTAAGATTTAGGAAATGTTGGTGATATTGACTGAGAAATAATTTGCAGACATCTGTGCATGCATTACCAGTAAACTACAAAAACTGCACAAGTTGGGTGTAATTATGTTAAAATTGGCAAAGTTATTGAACTCAGTACGTAGCATTTGGTGAACTAAGAAAGAAAGGGAACACAGGGAGCCATTTTCACTTTTTGTAGTAGAATGGTTAGCCTGTCAAGAGAAGAAACAGGACAGAGCAGATGTTGATCACTAACTGCAGGACTGGGTAGGTTAGATGACTTTCTAACTGGAATCGTTTACTCTCTACGATACAGCTTCATCATTGGTGGTATTGATGTGTTGTATGTAGTTGGCATAGTGTTCTCTCCACTAATTTAATCTTCTTTAGTTCAATGATAACTATCTAGTAAGAACCTGGATACTATTTTTTAGCCACTAGTATACTTGTATTATCTTGCTCTAAACTTTGTATATAGTTTTGTGTTATTTTACTGTTAAATGTATATAGTATCTTCTATATCTACGTATTGTTTTTTTTATGTAACAATTACTTATTGGCTGTTTGTATCTGTCTTGGAGCTTTTCTCCCCGGGCCTCTACTGAAAATGGACATATATCCAGCTGGACTAGCCCGGTCAACAAATGTAAAATAAAATAAAATAAAATACTTTAATCACTTTTCAAGGAAATGTTCCCATAGGTTTATAAATTAATAGGCTCAGAGATTATTACTGGGTAAATGGCCCTAGGAGGCCTTTTTCAAGTGTAGCCATGCTTTCCTATAATGAAATAACAAGGTGAATAACCCAGGAGCATATAGATGGATTTGGAGTCGCTAAGGATCGGTGTATCTCGAAGGCTGAATGGTGTTAGCAATGGTGTTGGCAATTAGCGTTACTAACTGTTTGACGGAGCCGCTAAGGATCGGTGGATTAATGTGCTGGATTTGAATGTCCTTTTGTAAATGCTACGTGCTTATGCATTTATGTGGTTACCTGTGAAAATGTTATACTTGTGTTTGTAAAATATCCTTTAGCTAATTTCTGTTTACTGTGGTGTCTGAAACCCCTTGCTAATTATCTGTTTGTATGCATGTGTTGGTACCATAGTGCTGTACTGACTTATGGAATGTGTAACCATGCTGCACTGTCAGATTGACTTGGACTGTGTGATTATACAGGGATAGTATAGAAAATGCACTGTTCACTGCCATGATCTGTGTGCACAGCTATAAATATATAGTCTATGACAATGAACATGCATTGGGCTAAACTGCCTGCATGCTTATGGTGGACTTAATTGCATACAGTGGTAAAAAAAAAAAAAAAATGTTTCCAGTTCTTTGAATGCCAAGTACATTTGAGTTTTGTGCTTTTTCTCCAGATATGTGCCACACTGTAGTGAGGAAACACTCCTCAGTTTGAGTTATTTTTCATAATATTTTGGTTGGTATTTGTTGTGGGCAACCGAATTAGGTATGTGCCAACAGGGAATGCATATATTGCTTGGGAGCTACCCATTTATATGCAAATTATACCATTGATGCAGGCTTCAACATCAGGGCACTCAAACACAAAAAAAGTAATTTTGAAGGGCCGTCTTCCTTCTTCCTCTATTCCAGCTGGGGGTCAAAACCCCTCTCTAAGAAATTTGACAAAGGGAAGCCCATCTCTGCTTCTAAAGACAGAGCTAAAAAGAGATCTCCGGATCCTACAACGTCTTCAGCTCCATCTTCAGAGCCATTTCCAAAAATTGTCATTAAAAGAAAAATGGATCCCACTGCTTTGAAAATGAAATCTCCTTGGATCTGGTCACCTCTTCATTTGCTGGGTCTGATGCCTTCTGAACTCCCTTCCTGTTTTTGCAGGAATCTCAACATAAGCACTTGAGGCCACCATCCACTAGCTCCTCACTCAGGTCTTCCCAGGAGTTTGTCCTAGAGTAAAGTGGAATGGATCCATGAGCCTGCACGTGACTAGTCCTTTAGTTTCTCCTTCTCCCAATTCAACCTGTGGATGTTTTTCGTCTTTCACTGTTGCAGTCATCACACTTGGGTTATCTGCCTGCAGGTAGCCCTCAGTTGGCCCGAATGCCAGAGCCACCCCTCTTCTCTCACCCTCTGATCCAAACAGTTCCTGAGAGGAGCTAACAATTTAAGACCCCCAAGGAGAGATCCCACTCCTGCCTGGGACCTTAACTTTGTACTAGAGAAGCTCACACTTCCCCTTTTAAGCCTGCTGCTATAGCAGAGTTAAAATTCTTCTCTTGGAAAACAGCCTTACTGATAGCCTTCACTTCAGTAAGAAGTTTGTCGAGTTACAGGCCCTTATGGCTGTGGAACCCTTCATTATCATTATCTTCCATACGGACAAAGTTTCCCTCGGGACTAACCCATCTTTTATGCCCCAGGTGGTATCCAGTGTGGCTCCATCCATTTGCCAACTTTTTTTCCTAATCCTCAGAATAAAGGGGAAAGGATCCTGCACTCCTTGGACGTGCACAGACAGCTCAGGTTCTACCTTGACAGGACTAAACCTTTCAGAAAATCTGACCAGCTGCTAGTCAGCTTTGCTGCATGGGCAGAGGGCAAGGCCATTTCGAAACAAACCATTTCTAAATGGATAGCACACTGCATCCATTTCTGCTACAAACACCATGGAAAATCTACCCCACAGGGGATCAGGCCTCATACCACTAGGCCTACCTCAACCCCTACAGCTTTTCTCAGGGGAGTACCTACCAGGGACATCCTGGAAGCTGCAACCTGAGGTTCTGTACATACCTTCACCAAGCATTACCACTTCCCTGAAAAGCTTCATATGTGATATTAAAACTTTGACAAGTTGTCGGTTTTAGTACAGGAGAGTTTTTTTTTTTACCTCAAGTTAGAGTTGAGGATGGTACAAGATCAGGAAGCTATGGAAGGTGTCTAATTTAATGTAGCTATAGTTCTGCTCTCTACTACAGCCAGTATCAGAGACAGCAATTCAGGTAATAGTACTTGCAGTTACAGTCACATAAGCCACATATCCCGGACATTGATATAAATTGCAGCATTAATTATGCCATTGAAGACCCAGTCCCATATAGACTAGGAAAACCTCTGTACTACTGTGTGTGAAATAGTAGACAAGAATTTTGAATTTTTTTAATGTAGCTTAGTGTGTTTGTATGCCCTCTGTAATTCATGGCTTGCTTTTTACCTAGCAGTTTCATACTAGTTTTCAGAGATTTGCTTCAAACCTTCTGCCCCCTATTATTTTATTTGGCAGGGCGTCAGTGCTCAGGCAGAATGTTCTGCAGAATGTAGTCCTTGGTTATTAGTAGAAGGCTTTTGGACAGAGCTTCATTACCAGCATAACGGGCAGGCTTGTTTCATGTGTAGGCTATGATTCAGTTTACTGAAGAGCAGAACTGGCTTGCTATCCAAGTGTGGCAGAGGGCGAATGGGTATTCGCTTGGAATGTAGGTGGGAGGAAGGGCACAGCAATATGTAAGTGTTGTACTATTTGACTGACTATGGCCTTATAACAGATAATATATAGCAATATAGCAATATGTAAGCAATATGTAAGTGTTGTACTATTTGACTGACTATGGCCTTATAACAGATTGTGACTGTTGCATAACACCTGCAGAAGGTAATGTAATGAATGTCAGCAATTATCACCTGTGTCTGGGCATGCATAACTTTGCAAGTCATTAGCACAGTGCACCATGCATAACTTTGCAAGTCATTAGCACAGTGCAGTTACAATATAGTGCTGAGTCATTGTCACTTTTCAGGTAAAACTGTCAGCAGCTGTCACTGTTATTCACATAAGCAGAAGTCGTTATCACATTGATGAATGCACGACTAACATTTGGCTCTTTCTCCACTTGCAGTGATTGCAGTATACCCCCACCCCCTCCACACTACTTTCAAATATCATGTATAAAATTTCAAGAAATATCAGCAGTCTAGGAGGAAAATTGTAGACATTACATCTTCAATTGCTGTTTTGCTTGAGAAAGTCGCTGGAATAAAAGGATTTGTGGTGTACTTTATGAATTATTTGAGTATATATTATTATTGACTGCCTTGCATCCTCTCATTTGACAGAAATTCATATTTTTTTTTTAACTAAGGCAATGACAATATCCAAACTCATGTGTTGTATTTATTTGAGACTATTCTGCACTGCGGTGGTAAATTATTTCCTTTGCTTTTGAACTATGAAGTCATTCTGTTGCGTTATTTATTATAGTATTTCTCTTTTATTTATCATTAAATATATACCTCCCTTTGTGAGTGAGATCTGTTTGGTGAGCCAAGTAGGGTGTAAAGTAGCTGGGGAGATATATATATATATATATATAGACACATTCAGGCAGAGTTGGGATCGAAATCTTTTTATAGCTAAGTAGTTTGTGTGTGAGGCTGCATGGTGGATAGCGAGGTTTCAAGACAGTCATTTTGCCATCTGTTCACTGTTATTTCAAGGCTGTTAGATGTATGCATTATTATCATTGGTTTTGTATTATGAATCTTTAATGTTGTTTTATAATGATAATTGATAACAGACCTCTTGGGAATCTTGTAGAATAGGAGTGGTTTCAAACTTTCTGTTATCTGTTGTGCTTGTTCTGTAATAACCTGTTGGTGGTTTACTTGCAGTTGCAGTGCTTTGTATGGCTAGTTAGGGTGTTCCCTGAAATGTATGTATAGTTTGTTGCTGAAGTAAAGTAAATGCATGCTATTTTTCTTTATTCACTGGGTGGATGGGTGACCCAGCAGTACACCATTTTCTGGCACAACCAGATTAATGCATGAAATGCCAACAGCAAAGTTTAGATCTCCATTACCAACTGTTTGGCCATTTGGAATGTATGTTGTCATCTAGGCTGACTGACTTGATTGGTACATGCCCCAAAGATGTTTTGGAACAAAAAAAACACTGGTTATTGGAAGCTCTGTGACATCAGAATAAACACAAGAGGATCGGCTCCGAACCCATCCAGCAAGAATGAATGCGAGATTGACAACTTGACATTTACTGGTTTTCTTATTGTTATTCTTGGTAATGTTCTGTAGTCCCATAATGACATAAAAGTGTGTCATATCATATGGGACTGTAGCTATTGTATACAGGCTTTATTTTTCTTCAAATGTGGCAAAATTAGCAAATGGGAAGCTACCGTTGTGTAAGTAATGAGGTTTCCTAGTTATTACTGCTACTTATGAGGAGTACACCAGTATATCAGTTGTGGTATAATTTTAATTGTTGCAGTTTTTTGCAGGTCAGAAAGGGAGGGGAACTTCATTTGCGTAGTAGATGTGCTCATTTTTTGAGATGAGTACCTTTATGTAGTAAAGGTGGTCATTGTAGTGGTCTGTTGTAATCACTTTTTGCTTGCTTATAATACTTCCGCAGATTGGTCATTAATTAATAATTTGATTACTGGTGATATGGTGTTATAGAATCTTGAACTGCTTTTATACGTGGCCTTCATTGTCTACTTTATATTTTTAGTTAACATAATAGAAATTGTATTTTTTTTTCAGTTTGGGCATGGTATTGGGCATTATATGGTTGTAATAATGTTTGGTGTTTGGCATTAGATAAATTTCAAGTGCCTTTATTGGTCATAATACTAAGTTAGAGACTCTTTCAGTTTGTCATTTTGTAAATTCTGTTAATCAGTTATTCCGAATAGACTTTTGTGATGGCTTACTTTTCTGGGGATACTGTTAAGATTGTTTGAGACTTTGCTGTACACACTGAATGATTTTGTTGGATTAGTTCTTTCATATAGCTTGCTCACATAAAGCTGAATGGCATCTGGACTATTACAGAGGAAGCTCAGCTGGCATGGTTTTGACATGTACTAGATACTGTGACATGGTTTTGATGTTTACAGTGCAACTTTTTAACTAATTGTTAATGCTTTGTGCCATGCTACTACTGCTTGAGTAATCATGTTATAGTAACTGTATAGATGTGTGCACACAGAAGTGCCCAGGAAATCCTGGATTTACGCTGTTGAACTTGTCTATGATGCGAGAGTGGGGTATTGTGACGAAAGCTTTAGCCAAGTCCAGGTATGCTGTATGGACTGCTTTGGCCTCTTCAATGGCTCTAGTGACTGTTTCGAAAAAGTCAACCAGGTTCAAAAGGCAGGATCTGCCCTTTACAAAGCTGAACTGGGTGGGATCAAGTGTCGAAGTCCTCAATGTCTCTGAGTTCCATAATGATTCTTTCCATAGCTTTGCAGACCAGGCTGGTTTAAGGTTATGGGGAGGTAGTTACCAGGGTCTGTAGAGGTGCCTCCTCCTTTGTGGAGTGGGACTACTGCTGCTGTACGCCAGTGTTAAGGTACATATCCTGTAGTAAGGCAAAGGTTAAATAGAAATTTGCACTGAACCAGTGTGCCAGAATGTTGGCAATATCTGTGGGTTCAGTGTACTTTTTGTCATTGTGAACTACTTCTGAGCATATCTGAGGGTTTCCGCCCAGCTTTCTAACATAGCTGAAGAAGGCCTTGTGGTTATCTTTAGTGTCCATAGCGATTTTCTCTCAAAGTTGGCCTTGGATGTTTTTTATGAGAGAACATAGCTTTCTACTACTGCTGATCAGAGATGCCTTCTCTTTGTGGGATTTTGCTCTGTCGTGCAGTAGTTTCCTTTTGTTGTACAATTTGTTTATGGCTGGGGGCCACCAGTCAGGACGCCTTCCCTTGGTGGAGAGGGTCTTGGTTTTATTTGGGATTGCATGATCCATGTATTCTTGGAGATGTACGTAGAAAGCATTTGTGAAGGATTCTGCATTGTGGGATGTGGTTTCCACTGGCCCAGTCGGAAGGATACCATCTCAGTTATAAGAAGTGTGAAGTCGGCTTTTGAGAAGTTTTTCACTAGTCTTGTATTGTGGGTGGAGGTGGGATCTGTATATCCAGGGATCTGTATATCCAGGGTGATTAGTTTGTGGTCAGATCTCACTAGTGAGGGGTATACTTCCAGTGTGGAGCACTTTGTCCCCATGTTTGTGATTATCAGGTCTAGTACAATATCTCACC
The DNA here is from genome assembly GCF_019279795.1 of Protopterus annectens. Classification (NCBI taxonomy): domain Eukaryota; kingdom Metazoa; phylum Chordata; order Ceratodontiformes; family Protopteridae; genus Protopterus; species Protopterus annectens. Next base: position 1,743,477,158 of record NC_056728.1, read on the forward strand.
TTTGTTGTAGAGGTGACTATCTGTTCCATTGCATTGGAATTTATGAATTCCAGGAACCTTTGGCCTAGGGTGTTAGTAAGTCCGTGATTAACTGTACTACTTAGACTGATTGCTTCATGTCATGATTGAAAACAATTATGCATTTATACTGGGCATGAGTCTACTCTGTGCTGCAAGAGGAACGCACTCATTTCTAGACTCCCTGAAATGTGAATAAAGTCAGAGCATTCTGGTTGCTGGTTAGTATCTTACCAGGGCATCTTTTTTAATCTTTTTCATTTTTTTACCTGAATTTAGAGAGCCAGCTCACCTAAAAGTATTGTCACTTCTATTGTGACTTCTAGTGTTGCTGATCTGAGTGAGCAGAACGGTGCGGTTATAATACATTTATCATTTGTTTAGATACGAAGATCAGAAGTAAAGCTTAGATGCATGTAGTGCAGACATTTTTTAGATTCAATTAAATTACTAAAGGCTATACTGATCTGTTAATTTTTTTCTTAATTTAATGTCTGTGAACGAGTATTTAGCTATGCTAGTAAGTAGAAGTGCAGAAAAAAATATTTCTGATAGCATTAGAGCATGGCCTAGTTTGATTTTTTTAAAGGAGGGCAGGAAGGATTTAATTTTGCAACAAAGCCCTAGTCTTGAATGCATGGATGAAGATGGGCAGATAGTGGGTTTATTCTTTTCCAGGTTACTGTAATTTTATCAGGCCAGTTGCTTCACTATAAATGTATTTGATTTGACTGTATTTCTCCCCTTTTGTTTGTTCTTGGAGAAAGAAGTATTGTGAGAGGGAGACATAGGAAGCGGAAGGGAGATAAATGTACATCGGTGATGCAGTCTTAGGTAGTACTCAAAACAACATGCATTTATCTTATTTCATTTGCAACCACCCCCAAACATTTGTGTATATATATATATATCTATATATATATATATATATATATATATATATATATATATCTATATATATATATATATCTATATATATATATATATATATATATATATAGAAATATAGCGATAGGTGCATTGATTTTCACGTGCCTCTCTGCAGGTATATTACATCAGAATGTTGTATTGCATTGTGTTTTTCAGGTGTGATTTCAAGTGTAAAGCAACACAGCCACCACCAAAGATGCCATCTGTTGAGGAGAAAGCAAGCAGCATTTACCTGTTGGGTGAGGAAACTGACTGTGATGGTTGTAGCAGTGGTTCAGACAATGGTATGCACCTTGATGTACCACATAATGCCAACCAGAGTGAAGATGATGATTATGACTCGGATGATGACATTCCACTCGCACGTCTGCGTGAAAAGGCCATTGCCTGTGATAAGGATGATGCTCCTGTACCCGCCGTTCCTGAAAGACCACTACCAGTTGCCAAAGCAGACCTGACCAGTAATTATAACAGTGACCAAGACAGTGAGGATGAGGTGCCACTTGCACAACTAAGGAAGGTGCCCACACACAAGTTGGCCACACACTATGGCCACCAAGGGCATTCAGAGTATGACACAGATGATGACATGCCTTTATCTGTGTTCACGAAAGCACCTGGTCTAAATGACACAGCTATGCAGTCCTCCACAGTGCATGGCACTGCAACTGCTGATAAGGGTGTGGATGTGCCTTCGACTGTGCATGATGTGGGAAGTAGTCCACAGTTTGGTGATTGTGATGGAGATAATCCTCTAGATATGAGTCCAAGTAGCTCCTTGTCAGAGACTGATATGGGTGTGCCTCAGCAGGGAACATGTGGCAACAGTTCACTACCAACTGCAAGCAGTCCAGTTGCTACTGGCATTCAGAGAGCATCATCTCTCAACCCTTCAGCCTTTCCCATTTCCAGCTGTTCCTTGCGACCCAGTCAGGTACGCCGAGCATGCCCACCACGTAAAATCACGTGGGAAAATCATCTTCAAACTTTACACATTGAGGAATTTGTGGGGCCAGTAGGACCAATAGATCACTTGGGCTCAGATAGCACAGAGATGGACTTCCTGAATTTGATGTACCCAGAGGAGCTATACACCTGTATTGCTAATGAAACAAATCGCTATGCTGCACAGAGGCAGGCCGCAGCAGGCAAGGTTGATACGCGGTGGAGTCCTGTGTGCCCAGGAGACATACGCACATTTTTAGGTGTCAGGATATACATGTCTATTGTACATGTTCCTGAATTGAGGCAGTACTGGGAAACGCACCATGTATATGGTCGCTTCCCAATAGCAGAGTACATGACCAGAGATAGGTTTGAAAAAATTCAGCAGTACTTCCACTGCAATGATAACAGCCTGAGCCTACCACATGGTGCTGTGGGTCATGACAAGCTTCATCACGTACGGCCAATACTGGATGCAGTACTTCATGCATGCAGGACACGTTACAATGTGCATCGTGAGGTGACTGTAGAAGCCATGGTTGGCTTCCGTGGACGCTTGACATTTAGACAGTTTATGCCTGGTAAGCCTGAGAGGTATGGCATTAAGGTGTGGGTGTTGGCAGACTCAACCAATGGGTATGTACGTGAATTCCAGGTATACACTGGAAAAACAGAGCAGAATACAGAGGTCGGGCTGGCACACAGAGTTGTAGTTGACTTAACTAGGGGACTGATTGGCAAGAAGCATCACATTTACTTTGATAACTTCTTTACCTCTGTTCCACTAGCACAGCAATTGCTGAAAGATGATCTATACTGTTGTGGAACCATGCGCACCAATAGGTCACGATGGCCTCTTACATTCAACAGACAGGCCATTGGAAAAGCAGCTCGAGGCTACTACAAGCAATTGCAGAGTGGACCACTGCTAGCTACTGAATGGAAGGATAGCAAACCAGTATTCCTCCTGTCAACTAACTGTAACCCAACCTTGCCAGTCTCCAGCACATACAGAAGAAAGCGTGATGGAAGAAAGACATCAGTGCCATGTCCACCAGTTGTAAACATGTACAACAGTTACATGAATGGGGTGGACAGAGCAGATCAGCTGAGGACACAGTATCCCAGTGCCAGAAAGGCCCGCAAATGGTGGCTGCACTTGTTTTGGTTCTTATGGGATGTGGCCATTGTCAATGCTTTCATTATATTCCGTGAAAGTATCAGACATCAGCAACTATCACGTTCTGGACGTATTATTCCGGCAACACAGTTACAGTTCCGAAGGAACCTAGGCTTGCATCTACTTGCCAGTTACACAAAGAGGAAAAGATGCACTGAGATTACTGTCCCAGAGGCTGTGAGCCGATTTGAGCATGGCTCTCACTTTCCAGTGAAATGGCATAAATCAAGATGCAAAAACTGTGCCAGCAAGGGTAAACGTGCTGAGCCATCATGGGGGTGCCCAACTTGCAAGGTCAACCTGTGTGTTGAATGCTTTGGAGAGTACCATGGCCATAAATTTCTCCCATAGTGCTGTGGGCCTTGGGTGTGCCACTGTGATGTAATGGTTCCCTCCGGCAAAGGACACATGCAAAAAAACACAGCCTGGGTCAGTCTAAGCCTTTTGACATGTTGCCTTGATGTAGCTCTCCACTCAGTCTCCCTCCCTCCCTTCAGGTGTAGTCAGTGTATGTAGGTCAGGGCAACAGGGTTTACATTAGCTCCTCCCTTCTGCCCATTGCAGAAAGGACACATGTAAATAGAACAGGCAGAGGTAAAGCAGAGTGCCTCACCTGCTTTTTCAGTGTACATGTGCTCTTTCTGTGCCCCCAGGTCAGTTAGCAGCCAAGCCCTTCAGCACGAATGCCAGGAAGGTCCCTCTTCACTTTTGTTTTGCCAACTGCTCTTAGGTTGCTGGGTGCATCACAGGGGGCATAGCCAGCCAGCATGGATCTTGTGATCCACCGGGATCGCACTTGGGAACCTGGAGACTCTACAGCACAGTCCCATAGTGCTGCTGTCCTCGGTAAGCATGGGCTTGGGTGTGCCACTGTGATGTACTGCAAAACATGCAAAAGACACAGCCTGGGTCAGTCTTGGTCTTTTGACATGTTGCCTTGATGTAGCTCTCCCTCAGTCTCCTCCCTTCCGTGTAGTCAGCATATGTAGGTGAGAGTAGTAAATGTATGAAGGTCAGGACAGCAATTAGTGAGTTACTTCAGTCCCTCATCCCTTAGGTCCATTGCTGAATGGGCACATGTAAAGAGAAAAGGCAGAGGTAAGGCAGACTGCTGCCACTGAAGGAGGTCATGAGACCATAGTGGTATCAGCAGTCTGAGGGCAGCCGGCACAGCTATGGGACACTAAAGGTAACCAACATCTGGAGCCCCATGCCTGTCCTTGGCATATTAGTGGAGCGCGGTCCTTACCCTGCTTTTTCTCTTTACATGTGCCCTGGCTGTGCACCCTTGTCAGTATCCACCCATGCTTTATTTCAGATAAGGTAAGACTGTCTTCTGCTGTTCTGGGAGTCACTGGAAAGGGAGCAGCCAAAACCTTCGCTGTCCCATCGCCGAATATTGTGTTGCTGGGTGCATCACAGGGGCATAGCCAGCCAGCATGGATCTTGTGATCCACGATCGCACTTGGGAACCTGGAGACTCTACAGCACAGTCCCATAGTGCTGCTGTCCTCGGTAAGCATGGGCTTGGGTGTGCCACTGTGATGTACTGCAAAAACATGCAAAAAGACACAGCCTGGGTCAGTCTTGGTCTTTTGACATGTTGCCTTGATGTAGCTCTCCCCTCAGTCTCCCTCCCTTCTGGTGTAGTCAGCGTATGTAGGTGAGAGTAGTAAATGTATGAAGGTCAGGACAGCAATTAGTGAGTTACTTCAGTCCCTCATCCCTTAGGTCCATTGCTGAATGGGCACATGTAAAGAGAAAGGCAGAGGTAAGGCAGACTGCTGACACTGAAGGAGGTCATGAGACCATAGTGGTATCAGCAGTCTGAGTGGGCAGCCGGCACAGCTATGGGACACTACAGATAACCAACATCTGGAGCCCCATGCCTGTCCTTGGCATATTAGTGGAGCGGCGGTCCTTACCCTGCTTTTTCTCTTTACATGTGCCCTGGCTGTACACCCTTGTCAGTGTCCACCCATGCTTTATTTCAGATAAGGTAAGACTGGAAGGGAAGATGTTCACTGGTTCAGAAGGGATGGTATTCACCTAACTGAGGAGGGCATTGCATTCTTCTTGACCAACCTCCACAATGGCGTGAGGAGAGCCATGCATGATTGTGAGAAGAATGGAAAACACCCATGACCAAGTCGGACCAATATAGTAAGTAAAACACTATTATGAAATGTGTTATGTAAAATTTATTTCTCTGAGCTTGGCAAATAACTGTTATGGAAATTATGATTTTTTTTTTCATATTTTGGTAAATAACTTTGCAAGTGAGCATCTGAATGTGCCAAGTAATATCTCATTTTGAAGACAGTATTGTTGGTTCTAATATGGTAAAAGAATTGTGCCAGTATGTTTGACACATGTGCAGATATCAAAGTTTGTTTGAGACTTATGGTTATGGAAATTATAATTTTTTTCATATTTTGGTAAATAACTTTGCAAGGGAGCATATGAATGTGCTAAGTAATACCTCATTTTGAAAAGATTATTTATAGTTCTAACATGGTAAAAGAATGGTACCTGTATGTTGTACTCATAGGCAGATATCAGAGTTTGTTTCTGACTTAGGTTATGGAAATTATGATTTTTTTCATATTTTGGTAAATAACTTTGCAAGGGAGCATCTGAATGTGCCAAGTAATATCTCATTTTGAAGACAGTATTGCTGGTTCTAATATGGTAAAAGAATTGTGCCAGTATGTTTGACACATGTGCAGATATCAAAGTTTGTTTGAGACTTATGGTTATGGAAATTATAATTTTTTTCATATTTTGGTAAATAACTTTGCAAGGGAGCATATGAATGTGCTAAGTAATACCTCATTTTGAAAAGATTATTTATAGTTCTAACATGGTAAAAAGAATGGTACCTGTATGTTGTACTCATAGGCAGATATCAGAGTTTGTTTCTGACTTAGGTTATGGAAATTATGATTTTTTCATATTTTGGTAAATAACTTTGCAAGGGAGCATCTGAATGTGCCAAGTAATATCTCATTTTGAAGACAGTACTGCTGGTTCTAATATGGTAAAAGAATTGTGCCAGTATGTTTGACACATGTGCAGATATCAAAGTTTGTTTGAGACTTATGGTTATGGAAATTATACTTTTTTCATATTTTGGTAAATAACTTTGCAAGGGAGCATATGAATGTGCTAAGTAATACCTCATTTTGAAAAGATTATTTATAGTTCTAACATGGTAAAAGAATGGTACCTGTATGTTGTACTCATAGGCAGATATCAAAGTTTGTTTCTGACTTAGGTTATGGAAATTATGATTTTTTCATATTTTGGTAAATAACTTTGCAAGGAGCACCACATTGTGTGAAGTAATGCATCATTTTGAAGACAGTGTTACTCCTTACAACATGGTAAAAGAACTGTGTCTAGGCACTGTACACACGTACAGATATCACAGTTTGTTTAGTCTTGTACAAATATGAAAATTATACATTTAGAATACTTCTCATTATTATGCCCATATCTTTGAGGGAGCATGGTAATCACACAAATGATGCGTCATTTTGAAGCTGACATTCAGATGCACAACTTCTACACTGATATGTAGGCTCTGTCTGTTACAGGTGATGAGATATTATGCTTTGTTTATTTATCAATTATGAGAAATAATATACTAATCATATTTCTGTGAATATCTCATGAAAGGAGTGTCACACAGTTATGGTTAAAGTATCATTTTAAAGCTGACATTCATACTAACAAATTAAATTCAAATTGTATGGGTCTGCATGGTACATAGACCAAGATATTGTGCTTTGCTTTTCCAAAAAATTAAAAAAATTGCACAATATCAGCATTCCTTGCCAAATATTTCATTATGACTTTGATATGCACTATCAACATTTACACTGTTGGAAAGGTCAGTGTCTGCTGAACAACTTTCGCGTTTACACTTTTAGTGTAGCTCTTACAGTTAAAGAGTTATGAGCATTTGTTTTCTGTATAGTATTACAAATGGATTTTCTGAAAACGAGCTCAGGCTGCTCTGTTGTTCCTATGGTGGAATTCAGCAGGCAACTTTTCCTGAGCTGCTCTGGAGTGAATGAGTTAAAACTTCATTTGCTGTTCTATAGCATCCTCTAGTGGTCAAAAATGATTTTCCTTTTGTAAAATGCTGTTTAAATATATATTTTTATTTTAAACTATTACCCTTCTAAAAAGCTGTTAACCTCCTACATGCCATCAACCTTTCATTAAATAAAATGTATATAAATACATAAATTATTCAGATCTCCTAATTTGTCATAAAATTAATTCCCACTAATTGCACATTTTATTTATATTTATAATTTAGCTGCCCTTATTTTTAGCACTGGGGCTAAAGATACTGTGTTGTTTAAGCCTGGTGGGTTATATGCCTCCAATTGGAGTTGCCATAACAATTCCTTGTATTCTATTGTTTCCTCCCATAACCCACCTCTAGCACCCTTCTCTACAACTTCCAATACATAAAAAGTAAATACTGCCTCTACACATTTCGTTTCATGTCTGTAAAGAGCATTATTAATACATTTAGTTTTGATTTCGTAGTTGTGCTCATAAATTCTATTTCTTAATTTTCTTTCCGTCTTTCCGACGTAAAAAGCTTCGCACTTTTTGCACCAACTCAAATAAATAATGCCCTTAGTTTGGCAGTTAGCATAATTGTTACTCTGTATTAAAATGTCCCTACTTCTTATGTATACTATATCTCTAGAACATACAAAGGAACATTGGGAACAACTCCCACATTTAAAGGTACCCACTTTTCCTTTACTCTTTTTGTTCCACTTTGTTTTTGCTTCGAAGAAGTTTTTTAGATTCTTACCTTTCCTATATGTGCATTTCAAAGGGTGTTTAAATAAAATGTCCAGGTCTGAAATTTCCCCAAATCTTTTCCATTCATTTTCTACCATTATTCTGATTTGGTTTGCCTGTCCGCTGTAATCCAGTACAAAGTTATGTCCCTCAAATTCATCACTTCTATTATTTATGTTCTTTACCATTGTTTTTACACAACTATTCTGTGTCCTTCTATTCCTATTGCACTATGTTGCAGTATTATTGCTGTGGAAGAGTACCACAGCTTAGTTTGATAAAAGGGAGGCAAGATGCAGAAGATAACACCACAAAGCCTTATAGGATTGCCCTGGCAAATCCTGCACATGCTTTGGAGATTTGGTCCAATTTGTAATGTTTGGTGAAAGTGTGGATAGTGGGCCATGTAGCTGCTTCCATGCCTTTTTGGAAAGCCTTGTAAGTGGCCACTACTCTTTTGGAGTGTACCTTAACCCTAACTTGAGGGGGTTTTCCATGGTGAGAGTAGCAGAAACCGATTGCCTTTCTAATCCAAGATGCAATGGTCTGTTTGGTGACTGCCTTGCCATATGCCCTGGGGTGGAAAGATACAAAGAGTTGTTTGGATTTCCTAATGTATTTATAGTCTTGTCCAGGTAAAATTTCAGTCGCCTATGGACATCTAGGGAGTGGAGTATCCTCTCTCCTTGGTTAGTGGGAGAGGGAAAAAATTGGGTAAATGAATGGATCAATTTAGAGATAAGAAATTGACTACCTTGGGCATGAAGGAAGGGTTAGTTCTCAGTGTGACCCTGTCCCTATGAAAAATGGTGTAAGGTGATGCCATTAAGGCTTGTAGCTCGGAAACCCTTCTGGCAGAGGTAACAGCCACTAACAGTACTGTTTTGCAAGTACAAAACTGTTAGAGAGGCTGTATTAACTGGCTCGACGGGGAGCAGGGTGAGTTCTTCCAAGATGAAGTTTAGGTCCCATGGAGGAAGAATAGGCTTCTTAGGTGGTCTGATGTGTAAGACCCCTTTAAGGAAGAGTTTCACATGTAGCCTGGCTAACAAGGGAGTATCTAGAGGTAAGCAGGCTGATAATGCGGAGAGGTGCACTTTCACTGATGAGTAGGAAAGTCCACCCTTTATAAGTTGACACATATATGAGAGGACTAGGGGGGTGTCAGCCTCGTAAGGGTCCCTTTCCTGTCCCAGACACCACTGAGTAAATCTTTCCCATTTGGTAAGGTATGATTTTCTAGTAGTGGGTTTCCTGGCCTCCCTCAGGACTGATAGCACGTCCTCTGAATAGTGGTGTCTGAATGGAGTTAGTAATTTATCACCCACAGAGTCAGGGATAGCATTTGCAAGTGTGGGTGTAGGAGAGTTCCTTTGTCTTGACTCAGAAGGTCCACCTTGTGGGGTAACTTGCAGTGATTGCCCTTGGCTAAATTGTATAGAAGGGGGAACCAGTGCTAACTTGGCCAGTAGGGAGTCACTAGCAAGATTTTTGGTTTGTCCTTCCTGATTTTCAGAAAGACTTTCTGAATCAGAGGGAAGGGGGAAGGCATACAGGACCTTCCCCTCCCAGGTGAAACTGAAGGCGTCTACTCTCCAGGTTTAGGGGCAGTAAGCATTTGTGCAGAAGGTCTGCAAAGTACAGTTTTGTACCTACCATAAATGTAGATGTTCGAGTGATGATACTGCTGCAGTCATTACACTTAGGTTATCCTGCAGTCAGGCTTCCCGCAGTCGGCCAGAGTACCAAAGTCTTGGTCCGGCGTCAGTTGCTGTCGCCTCCTCCCTGACATCAGTGCGACAGGGGTATACAAGATGCAGCCGACACTATTTTCTTCAGTTTTTCTTGCCCCAGATGTCAGGTGCCCCCAAATAGGTAGGCAATTCAAATTGCTACTAAACAATACAAAAGAAAAGCAAACAACCATTTTTAGTTACCAGCAAATATTCCCCATAGGTAATAAAGGGTAGATGCCCTAGGTAAGTACCAGAAAGTAAGAGAGGAAGGAGGGAGGGTAACCTGGACTGCAGCAGTGTCAACACTCGAACATCTACATTTATGGTAGGTACAAAACTGTACTATGTTCATCGTGTTACACTGCTGCAGTCATTACACTTGGGTGGAATCCCAAAGCTGAGGTAGGGAGGCTGGATCTATAAGGCATTAGGGGTGGCTATAAGGCCCTGCAGTACAGGAGTGGCAAAGCCAGCTCTGGATTTGGAGTATAAAGGCAAATGGTAATGTTTGTGAAGGTATGCACAGAACTCCATGTTGCTGCTTCCAAAATATCCTTGGTAGGCAGTTGAAGTGGCTGTTGCCCTGGTGGAGTGAGATCTAATGCTGCTAGGTACAGGTTTCCCATGGTGGGTATAGCAGAAATGTATACAGTGTACAGTGTCCTATCCATTTAGAAATAGTCTGCTTTGAAATGGCTTTTCCCTGTGCTCCTGCAGCGTATGCTACCAATAATTGCTCAGATTTTCTGAAAGCTTTGGTTTTGTCCATGTAGAAGCGTAACTGTCTGTAAATGTCCAAAGAATGTAGAAGTCTCTCCCCTTTTTTTCTGTGGTTTTGGATAAAAAGTTGGCAAGTGAATAGTTTGGTTTAGAGCCATACTTGATACCACCTTTGGCATAAACGTAGGGTTAGTTCTTAAAGACATTCTGTCCTGGTGGAAGATGAGGAAAGGTTCCACTGCCATTAGTGCCTGTAATTCTGAAACTCTTCGTGCTGATGTTATTGCCAGTAGCACAGCAGTTTTCCAAGAGACGTATTTTAATTCTGCTGTGTTAGCTGGCTCAAAAGGAGGTAGAGTTAATTTTTCCAAAACAAAGTTGAGGTACCAAGTTGGTGTAGGTGCTCTACGGGGTGGTTTTATGTTTTTAGCCCCTCTGAGGTATTGTTTGAGCAAAGGATTAGAAAAAATTGGTAGATCCGTGTTGTAATGAGCAGAGATAGCTGAGGTGTGGATCTTGATGGATGAAAAAGAGAGGCCCTTGTCCAGCATCTCAGTTAAGTATTGCAGTGTCTGAGGAATGTTTGGGACAAGAGCGTCCAGGTTGTGCGCTTGGTTCCAGGCACAGAATCTCTTCCATTTATCCGAGTATGCTTTCCTGGTGCTAGGCCTTCTGGCCTCCAGAATGACATCCACAACAGCTTTGGAGAGAGGCATTGCTTGCTTGACTAGGGAATTTTCCATGCAGCTAGGTTTAAAGTCTTTAGCTGGCTGTGAAGTATCTGATTGTTGTGCTGTGTCAGCAACTCTGGGATTTGAGGCAAAATCCAGGGTGGTTCTTGTGCTAAGTTCTTTAAGATTGGGTACCAGTGCTGCCGTGGCCAGCCTGGTGCAATCAGTATAATTTTTGGCTCTTCCTGCCTGGCTTTTATGAGTACCTTTGGAAGGAGAGGTAAAGGAGGGAAAGCGTATACTTGCAGTTTTTTCCAGCTGAATGAGAGGGCATCCACTTTCCATGCTTGTGGATGGTAGCTCCTTGTGCAGAATTTCTGTAATTGGCAGTTATTTGGGAAAGCAAACAGATCTATGTCCGGGCTCCACCATTTTTGTGTTATCATTCTGAATATTTGTGGATTCAGTTCCCATTCGTGTGGGTCCATAATGTTTCTGCTTAGGTTGTCTGCCAGTGTGTTTTTCTCTCCTGGCAGGAATTGTGCTTGCAGATGAACTTGGTAGTTTAGAGCTGTGTTCCATAAGGTCATGGTTTGCCTGCAGAGGGGGGGTAGGAGTGTGTGCCCCCTTGCTTGTTTATGTACCGCATAACTGTGGTTTTGTCTGTCTTTAGTAGTAATTGTCCTGGATGCAGTAGGTCCTTGAAAGCTATAATAGCATTTTGTACAGCTAGCATCTCTTTTTGACTGATGTGGAGATGTCTTTGCTCTGTGGGCCACTCGCCCTGGATACATTTTCCTGCCATGTGTGCTACCCAGGCGTAATCCGATGCATCTGTTGCCAGTGTCTGCTAGGCTGTGGGTTGAGTGAAAGGCTGTCCCTTGTTGAGGTGACAAGCTTGTGCCCACCATCGAAACTCCTGCTGTAGGCAAGGAATTAGTGGTATAACTGTTTCCAAACTTTGACAGTGTTGAGACCATATGCTCTTTAGGTACCATTGTAGTTTCCTCATATGCAGTCTGGCATATGGAATTAGTAGTATGCAAGATGTCATGTAGCCCAAGACCTGCAGAATTTTTCTTGCAGGGAGTTGGGTCTTTGTTGCCATTAATTGAATTAATTAAATATTGAATCAGTTGTCCTTGCTTGTCTGGCATGGGATAAGCCACCTGGGCCGTTGTATTCAAGCTGGCACCCAGGAATATTATCTGTTGTGAGGGCACTAGTTTTGATTTATTTTCATTTACTGTGCACCCCAGGCAACTTAATAACTTTTTTACGTACGCCAGATGCTTTAGTAGAACGTCTTTGCTCTCTGCTTGAATCAGACAGTCGTCCAGGTATGGATAAATTTGAATTCCTTTTTGCCTGAAAAATGCAATTACTGGTGCCAGGCACTTTGTGAAGACCCTGGGTGCAGTAGATAAGCCAAAGAGCAGTGCAGAGAATTGATAGTGCATTGAACCAGCTAGAAATCTCAGGTATCTTCTGCAGTTTTGTCTGATAGGGACATGCAGGTATGCCTCTTTGACGTCCAAAGTCACGAGCCAAGCTTTCTTGCCCAGCATGGGAAGAAGCTGCTGTAGTGTCAACATCTTGAATTTCGGAACATCCAGGTAAGTGTTTAGTGTAGAAAGCTCCAGAATGGGTCTCCAGGCTTTGTCCTTTCTGAGATCCAGAAAGAGTCTGGAGTAAAATCCTTGTCCTTGTTCCTGTGGTGGTACCTTTTGAATAGCTCTCAAGTCCATGAGTGCTGTAATTTGTTTTTGAGCCTCTGCCCATTGATTTGGTGGTAGATTTGGCATTCCTTTTAGCCTTGGCAGGGTGTGAAAATGGAACCTGTAACCTTGAGATACAATGTTGAGAACCCATTTGTCTTTGGTGATGCAATGCCAGTTGTGATAGAAAAGTGCCAGTTTTCCTCCTAAGGGGGCTGCCAAGACAGAACTGTTTGGCAGCTGTAGTGGAAAGTCATTGAGTCTGTTTTTTATAAGGTTGAGGCCTGTCTTCCCCTTCTTTCTGGCCTGGTGTGCCCCATTGTCGAGGCCTGTAAGGGCCTTGTGTCTGACCTCTACCTCTTGGACGTCTGTATCTGCCCCATTGAGGTCTACCTATGACTGGAAAGGACCAATTCTTTGATGGCCAATTTCTGCTAAAACGAGGAGGCTGAACCTGTAAGAAATCTTTCACCATTTGCATAGATTTTCCTTATCCTCCATCTTCTTTAATACCTCCTTTGCCTTAACTCCAAACAGCACATCCCACTGCAAAGGTGCATCCAATAATTTGACCTTAACATGATCTGGTAACATATGTTCTTTTAACCAAGCATGCCTTCTAATGACAGAGCCTGTAACTGCTGCTCTACAGGAGGCCTCTAAGGAATCAAACCCACATTGCAAAGTGTGTTTTCCCACTTGTTCAGCTGCATGCAATAAATCCTGAATTTCTTCTAAGTTAGGAGGATCTGAATCTGGAAGCATCTTTTGTTTCAACTGAGACATCAAAAATTGCTGATATTTTAGCATGTGAAACTGGCAATTCAAGGCTCTCATTGATAAAGTTGCAAACGTATATACCTTCTTTCCCCATCTGTCTAATGCTCTGGAATCTCTGTCAGAGGGAACTGGGTTTTTTGCTGATGAGGCCTTAATCCCTTTGGGTCCCTGAGAAATAGTTTCAGGGTCAGCAACAGGGATTTTGTACAGGAATTTGTGAGAGTCAGGGACTCAGTAATATCTATCAGGTTTAACTGGGGCTGGAGGTAAGGAGTCATGGTTCAAACTGGATTCAGTGTACACATCATCCACAATGTCAAAAACTGGTGGGATAGCAAGGGGTCTATGTTGAGGCAATAAAAGGAAGTCTCTGAGCCTTTTCTTGGATTCTGAGTAATCCTGACCTTCCCAATGGAAATGCTCCCTCATGGTATGTAAGGTCTCCCCAAAGGAGTAATCCTCAGGCGGAGAGGCTGATGAAATTGATTCCTCAGCATCAGAATCCTCATAAGGGGGTGAAGAATATCCTAGGTCCGAGGAAGAGTCTGAGGAAATGGACACCTGGTCAGAAGATTCATAGTCTGCATCCTGTCTGGGCCTTTTATCAGGAGGGGGATGGGACCCTCTGATCAGGGTGATTAGGTCCTTGGCCATTTTTAGCATTTATTTCTTAGGCATGGAAGCCTGTCCTGGAGAAAGTTGTGTCTGTTTCTTTGCTTTTAAGGGGGGCTTAGACTTAACAGAGGGTTTAATGGTTAACTGGGTAGGTCTGAAAACACCCTCTGTAACTGTGGATTGCTCAGCTACTTCGGTTCCCTCTGTAGGTTTAGAATCGGTAAGCTGAAGACCTAGAACGTCCGAAGGCCCAGCCAGCTTGACGTGGGAGTCGGAGGCGGTCTGTGGAAGTGGTCGTCAGGGGCTGCGTAGGCGCCTCGCTGAAAACCGGAGAACCGGCGACTGGCCTAGAAGAGGCCTCGCCATCAGTTTTGAGCTTCGAATGCCTGTCCTTGTCCTTGCGCTTTTTATGCATTGTGGTTGTCGGAATTTCCGATGGCATGGTGTAATTGAATTTTCTACCAAAATAATGTCGGGCAAAATCAAACCGACGTTTAATAGTGCGCTTGTTAAACCTAGCACAAAACAGACAACCAGTGACATCGTGATCAGGGCCTAGGCATGGAATACAATAGGAGTGGAAATCCTTATGAGGTATTTGCTTCCCACAAGAAATACAGTCATTAACTTTTACTGACATCGGTCTGAGGCAAGAAAAAGTTTCCTCAACGGGGTACTTAGCTCTTTTAGAAGACTTCAGTTCTGGATTCGGAATGAAAATCTCAGGAGTCGACTGGCACTTGCGAACTGCTTTGGGCACCTCGCGGCAAGAAAGACTGAAGAAAATGGCGTCGGCTGCATCTTGTATACCCCTGTCGCACTGACGTCAGGGAGGAGGCGACAGCAACCGACGCCGGACCAAGAGTTTAGAACTCTGGCCGACTGCGGGACTGCCTGACGGCAGGATAACCCAAGTGTAATGACTGCAGCAGTGTAACACGATGAACATCTGCCTGTTCTGGGGGAGGCAAACAGATCTATTTGTGGAGTGCTCCACCGGTGGACTATGTCTAGGAAGACCATCCTGTCCAGCATCCATTTGTGTTGTGGAGAGGATGTTCTGCTTGCTTGTTGTCCTGCGAAGGGATGTAACTGGCTTGCAGGGATAGGTTGTGTTGGGATGCTAGGTCCAAAATTAGTAGGGCTAGCCTGCACAATTGGTATGCCTTGGTACCTCCTTGTTTGTTGATGTACCACATTACACTGATATTGTCCATCATTATCAGAAGAGGACTTGGTAGCAGTAGTGGTAGGAAGGTCTGTAGAGCTAAAAGAACTGCTGACATCTCCTTTACACTGATGAGTTTGGTTATCATGGGAGGTTTCCACTGGGCTTGGACTCTGTAAAAGTGCAAGGTGGCTCCCCAGCCTGAGTCTGAGGCATATGTATGCAATATTTGTGTGGGTTGAGGGGGCTGCAGTGTAAGCCCCGGGTTTAGTTGTAATTGTTGGATCTACCAAATGATTTCCTTCTTTAAACAGGGAAGAAGGGGAATAACTTGTTCCAAGTGATTCTGGTGTTGTGACCAGATATTTGTGAGGTATCACTGCAGTTTTCGCATATGCATTCTGGCCAACAGTAGCATGGGAATGGCTGCTGCCATCAATCCCAGGAGTCAAAGGAATTGTCTTGCAGTGACTGTCTGGGAGAACAAGACTTCCTGGAAATGGGAAGTTAGAGATAGAACCTTGTCCTGTGGGAGAAAGGCTTTAATTCGTTCTGTATTGATTCATCAACCTAGGAATATCTTTGTTTGGGTTCAGGGAGGACTTCTTGAGGTTTGGGGTGAACCCTAGACTTTGTAGAGGGGACATAGTGAAGTGTAGATGCCTTAAGAGGGAATCTTTGGACTGTGCTAGGATAAGGATGTCATCCAGATATGGGTAAATCTGGATTCCTTGGATCCTGCAGAAGGCAATGGCTGGAGCTAGGCACTTTGTAAACACTCTTGGGGCAGTGGATAAACCAAAGGGCAAGGCCATAAATTGGAAGTGTGAGGATGGGCCAGAGAAATGCAGGAAACGTCTGTGTGAGGCCCTGATGGGAATGTGCACGTAAGCATTTTTAAAGGTCCTAGGTGACCATGAAAGCATTTGAGAGTATGAGGGGTAAGAGAGTGGGACGTGATAGCATTTTGAAGGTGGGTACCTGCAGGTAAAGGTTTAGGAAGGAGAGATCCAAAATGCATTTCCAGGGACGGGAGTAGAATCCCTTTCCTTCTTGTCCTGTGGGAACTGGCTCTATTGTGCCTTGTCATTACAGGTCTGACAGAATTTGTGGAAGATGGTTGGTTTTTTTGGGGGAAATGGAATGCCCTTCCAGGTGGGAATTTGTTTTCAGGATAGAAAATACCCTTTTTGAATAATGGTTAATACCAGTCTGTAGTGATTTTGTGCCAGAAGGGGAGATAGTGGGTAAGGTGAGCTGACAGGGGCAGATGGGTAAGGCAGTCATGCATTATTAGGACCTCACCTGTCCTGAAAGGGTTGTCTAGGCTGAGGAGGTGGGTCAGTAGGCCTGAATGAGGAATGTCTTCTAGTTCCTCTTTTGGGTCTGAAGGAGGAGGCAGCAGAATGCTGGTTACGCCTAACAAAGGTAGTCTTAGCTGGGTAGTTCCTATAAAATCTGGGTATAGGGGATACCAGGAGAGGTTTTATATCCTGTAATTCTTTGCTTTTTTTCTTGCAGATTCTTAAACATGTCTGCAGATTGCTTTCCAAAGAGGAAGTTGTAATCCAGGGGGGCGTCCAAGATTTTGGATTTGAAGTCCTCTGGCAGATTCTGTAGTCTAAGCCAGGAATATCTCCTAAGGATAGATGCTGTTGCTGCAGAGCGAGCAGAAGCTTCTGCAGCATTGTAGCTGCATCTTATAGAGTGTCTAGCCACTTGTACGGCTAAGGACAATTTGGAGGCGATATCCTTCTTAACTGGATTGTCAGGGATTGAAGCCAGCATAGAAGTGGCTTGGAATACTAAGTCCAGGGCATACTTGGACATGTGTGTTTGATAGTTAATGGCTCTGAAGACCAAAGCGGAGGAAGCATACATTTTCTAGTCTATTCTATCCATGGATTTGCTATCTTTTTCCATGGGCAATAGGAAGGCAGAAGGTAACAACCTAGACTGTTTATCAGGGGCAGTGGCAATCACTGCTGGGTCTGCTAAGGGTGGCTTTATAAAGAATTTGTGTTCCTCTGGCACCTTCTAGAAGTGGTCTGGGTGCTTAGGCGCAGGAGGCTGTGAGTTAGATGTTCTTGAAGCTGCAGTAAAGGCATCCAAGTATGCTGGAAAAACATGAGGTACAGCTGTAGGGGAGGGGGACGCCACATGCAGCAGTTCAAAGCATCTTTTTTGGGTTTCTGTCATTTGGGAAGTATCCCATTTGAAATAATCTTTCATTTTGGTGATGGTTTCACCAAAATGCAAGGTCTTCAAGGTGGAGAACACCTTCCACAGAATCCTCATCAGGAGAATAATATTCCTTGGGAGAAGCACTCTGGGATGCATAAGAGATGGGTTAATCCGAGGAAGAGTAGGAAGATTCATGTTCTTCTTCAAGGAGGGGAGCCATGGGGATGGAAGAAGCAGAGGGAGGCCTATTGCTTAGCAGAGGCAATGTAGTTTTGGGTGAGAGAGAAGGCCTAAGAGGCATAGAAGCCTGCATAAGCGAAGAGGTGAAGGCCTCCCAGTCTGGAATGGCGTTAGAAGCAGGAGTAATATGTTTTGTTTTATGCCTCTTTTTGGTTGGAGTGGCCTTAAGAGTCGGTCTAGAGCCGGGTTTGGCAGCGGCTGTATCAGAGGTCTGGGTCCCGTTCGAAGGAACCATCAAATCTGGTTCCCCCTCGACATAGACAGGCATCGGTGTCTGAGAAATCTCCATGGACGTGCCGGTCAGCGGCTGTGCAGCGGCCTCTGCGACAGAGGTTGATGGAGCTGATGGATCCGCCGAGCTCTCAACTCCTACATTGGCAGTTGGTGGGGCGTCTGGGTCGAAGCAGCAGGTGATGAAGGTCTAAGCATCTTGGCCTTCTTACGTGGAGATTCTTGGGCAGCCTCCGAAGCGGGATCCACCCTGAGCGCCAGTCGTTTGAGGCACTGATTTTCTAAGTAAAGATTTAAAGCTGCAAGGCGGCTACGTAAGGTCTTACGAACAAAAGATTTACAAATAGGGCAGGCGTTATGGTCGTGTTCCCAGCCTAAGCAGAAAATGCATTTGTCATGGGCATCCTTAAGGGGAATTTGGCACCCGCATTGGCACTTTCCCTTTTTCCCTGACATCAGCTGAAAGCTACAACAACCAAGCCTAAGCAATGCGAATGATCGGTAAAATATTCAAAATGCAAAAACCCAACGGGTTACTTATCAATAGTCAATCCGATGTCTGGAGAGCGATCGTACAATGCAAAGTCGTCTGCAGATGAAAGGTTCTGAGGACTGTGCGCGCAGACGTCACACATAGGGTCCCTGATTTATGGCCCTACCTGTGATGTCCCACGCAGCTGCAACAGCCAAGCTGAAGCTTTTGTATAGGAGCCCCACACCAAGAATACTGCAACATAGGAATAGAAAGACATCCTGTCTTTAGGAAAAAAAACAAAATCCTGTCTGGCTTGTAAGGAATGGATTCTACTATTTCTGGATCCTTCTAAGTCAAATAAGATAGTAGGTTGACTAGTCTGTCCACTTGAGGATCACACAAGTTGTAGACAGACCTGCACCAAAAGCCTAAAGAAACACCAACTCCTCCAGAAAAGGGACACAGGTAAACCAGCCTCCACTCTGTCTGAGCAATTCAAGGAACTCTGAAGGAGAAGTCATAAAGAGAATATTTAGGGGACCCTTCTCCTTTTAAGTTGGGGTGTCTTCACTGGAGACTTCTGACAGTAATCTAAATGTCACTGTTTGCATTTCTGCTTCTTGTGTTCCTCCAAAAAGGCAGGAGAGGGTACACCAGAACAGAATCAGAA
Source organism: Protopterus annectens (assembly GCF_019279795.1). NCBI lineage: Eukaryota > Metazoa > Chordata > Ceratodontiformes > Protopteridae > Protopterus > Protopterus annectens. Next base: position 1,743,496,272 of record NC_056728.1, read on the forward strand.
GTAAAAGGGAAACCCATGTCTCTGGTTGTCTCAAGAACAATTGGTACTGGCTGCCCTGAGGACAGATGAGGTGCCAAGGATCCAGAAACTGTGGCAGTCCAGACTGGATCCAAGAGAGAGAGTAGGCTGCCTCCTCCCTCGAATGGGACAGAATATTTTCTCAAACATCAAGGCTGAAGCGGTCATGAGGTAGGCCCTCTTGGATCTGAGCACCCTGAAAGAATTCCATCCCAGAACACCACTCTGCTAGGATCCAAGAATGCTGCTGAAGAACAGGTGTGTAGAGCTGATTTTCTGAAAGACAGGGAGGGCTCAGAAAACTTCAGAGTTGACCTCAATCCCTGGGGCTCAATGCCAACCGCTGGGCCACAGGTCCCATACAGATGCAACATGATCGGGAGTAGAGTGGGTCAAAGATATAGTCAGAGTTAATGATATCCAGATCAGTGGCTCTGACAAAGAGGCCACAAGGGAATACCCAGATCCAAAACAACCAGATCCAAAAGATGGATCAGAGAAGGTGAAATAATCCATGGGGGGGGTTAAGGTCTCACTGCCTCTGTGATGGGGGAGCAAGAAGAACAACTAACTGAATCCCGACCTTCAAGAAGGTCCTCATTATCTTGTCCAGATCTGCTTTGGATAGGCTCCTAGAGGGCTACACTGACCAAAAATATGAAGCTGCTAAGGGCGGCCTTAAGGGAGGGTTTTTTATATATTTACATTTGTTTACTGGGGTAGTATACTGATTAATATTGAATTTCAGTCTCAGCCTAGGCTGCTGATCAGATCTTGAGGGGGAAACTATTCCAGGGGAAAACAAAGGATCAGACATTTTCAGGAAGGCAGGGGACCAGATCCAAGCATCCTGAGCCCCAAGCCACTGGAGCCATATCAGATGTGAGGGTCAATGAATCCTTGGGATCCAGTCACTGCATCAAAGACTGATCCAGAGAATGCAGAAAGGGTCTCTGGACCTATACTTAGTGAGGTCTCTGTCCTTGTCCTTATCTTAAGGCCTATCTTTCCTAGGCTTCGCAATCACTTTCTTGGAAGAAGGTTAACCTGACACTGCAAGAGCAGAGTCTACTGCTTGGGCAAGGATAAAGCCCTTCAACACCAACTTTGATCACAGTCTGCCAATGCCCTAGGTCCAAAGGACTAGCAGCCATCACATTCTTCATCCAAGACTGCAAAGCACAAACAATAAACACATTTGACATGCAGGTTTTGTGGTGTAATCTTATGTCCACAGGCCACATATTTCTTAAAGCCTGCAGCCTCATTCGCAATCTTGCATGCAAGCATTCACACAACACACTTAAGAGAAAACGGCAGGGGAAAGTCTACAAGACCACCAGTTGAAAAGCTGTCAGAAAATTGACAGCTAAAGTATAGAACAATACCCAAAAATAATCTCTTAAATCCTTCTTGCTAGTATTAACATATTTAAATATGTATAAAACAAGAGACTATACAGAAACCAAAGGCAAAGTGGTAGTCTAGAGGACTTTCTGAAACTTCTCGGAAACTGACTTATCTGTTATCATGAGCACAGGCTTGGGAATGTGTCCATCGTCTAGTGCATCAAACAGGATCTGGAGACAGTAGGGGCAGCAGTGCATTATGGGATTAGGGAGGAGCTTGAGCTTTTTAAACTAAGTTTAGTTGCTGGCCTCATATTCATATGGACCCAATATATACATCTGTTGATTCAAACAGAAAACACAACCATAGTTCTCAACCTTCCATCTCTAAAATGAGGAACAAATGGGAAACTGCGGAACACATACCAATGCCTTACTAACAACTTCAACTAGAAAGGTTACAGGATGGTTAAAATATGCTGGTTTTACTTGTAATAAAGCTCTTTTAATTAATATAATTCATTTCTACTTACTATGGATATCAGTTAAATTCTTTACACTGAATGTGTGACAGACCCTTTCAATGTGGAACTTTGAGGAACGTGAACTTTTTAAGACACCAAATGAGGTATGTTCCTCATAATGAGATACACTTGAGAGGCATGAGCACAACATCAGATCCACTATTCACAGTTTAAGACAGGAAGTGGACCACAAAACAGCAAAAATAGCCTCTCCCGATTACAATATAACAAAGATAAGGACGGGGTGGACTCAGAGAAAATAAGTACGACTCTTCATTTGTCATGACTTTTGGATCCAATACATATTTGATCAGAGAAGTATTAAATAAATGTTACATTATGTAAAAATGATTAGTTGTCTGCTGAAATATTACCAGACACATGTAATATGGTGTTTAGAAGAGCTCCAGCACTCTTTCTTAGTTTCTAAGAGGTCATAAGGAATCCCAGTGCATTTCTAATTTGGCCAACATTGATGGTACAGCCATAGTGGGATGTAGATATTGCAGGTGTTATGCTCTTTTGTAAATTTGTGATTAAAGCACAGAATTCACATACATATATCTTTGTTCTTCAAATAAAACTAACAGAATATTTAAGCATAACATATTTGGAACACCTTGGTGACATCCAGTGAAAAAAGATAAGTAATGCCCTATGCAAACATACCTCAAAACATACAACTGCACATTTTACATTTATTTTGATCATTAGAATTGCACACAAATCCTCAAAATATGGGAACATTTCTACAATGGGGCCAGGCCAGGTCCAGTGGGAGGAAGGCCTCCCTGTTGTAGACGGAAGCAGTAGTTTACAAAAATCACAAAAACTGATCAGCCAAAGAAGAGCCATAAAGATGATTAAAGTGGACTGTTGAGGATAAAGTAATTATGTATTTTACTATTATGCAAAAAGCCCAGAATTTCCAGACACAAGATATACAAAATGATTAAGAGAGAAATTAGAGGAAAGAAAAATCCACACTGTCAGAAGCTTCAAATGAAAATGTGTGTTCATTAATACGACAGATTTGTGAAAAACAGTATATAGATTAAGAAACTTTGATCTGTTTAGAAAAAGAAGCTTCTGAGGAAGTGTGAAAAAATATAAACAAAACTATGGATATTTGAAAAATATAAAAAAGAAATATGACCATGGGAAAGAAAGAGAATTGATATGCTGTAATATTTATGCAAAGGAGAAAGCCAAATTAATCAGTATAAAGAAGGTAGCCCCAAAGATATATTCGAAGAGAAATATAGGCAAAGGCATCCAGATATAGAACATTTCACAATAAAAAAATAATATCACAAAGAGGGAATACAGAAAAGAAGATTAGTAAAGTAGAAGTTTAAAAAATAGTAGCTGAAGTTTTGCAGTGCCTCTGAAGTGAAATATTTGGTATAGAAGGTCTAAATACAGGTTACATTGCAGCATGATGGAGTGAGTCCCCAAATTTAGGAGAAGCAGGAAGATCAGGAGACATCTGAAGAAGAAATATGGGCATAGGAAAGAAAAAAATTAATATGGTGTAATATTTATGCAAAGGAGAAAGCAAAACTAACCAATACAAAAAGAGCAGCACCAAAGATATTTGAAGAGAAATACAGGCAAAGGAATCCGGATATGGAAAACTTTACAATACAAAAAATAAGGAGACAAAGAGGAAAAGTAGAAAAGGAGATTAGTAATGGAGAAGTTAAAGAAATAGAAAATGAGATTATGGAGTACCTGCAAAGTGAAAGATTCAGTGTTGAAAATCTAATTTAGAAAGCACCACAACAGGATGGAGCAATGACTATCCAAAGTAAGGGGAAAACAGTGGAACAGGAAGCAATTGGTCAAGTGCCATAAGAAGACATTTTGAAGCCTTCGACAGGAAACCAGTATAAACGTTCACTTGAAGCTAAATATCAAGGGAAGGCACATGAAACTGTAGAAAGTCTGATGCAGTCAATGTTGACGAGTGATAGGCCAGTGAGTTCCAATATGACAGAGCAACGGATGGCACAGGATGAAATTGCTGAGAATGTGTCACAAGAAGATGCTATAGAATGCCTGCAGAAAATGGAAAACAAGGGATGTGCCCTCAGTTTGGAAGAAAATGAGCTAAGAGAAGAGTTGCTTGACTTAATAGACACAGATATATTAAGATCAGTGAAAGAAATAGACTGCTGAAGGTCAATAAAACCCCAAAAAATCAGAAGTCTGATAAAACAAATGAACACAGTATTCAGCACTGTCCATAATGATCCATGCAATATAACAGAAGTAAACAGGATATATTACTGTGCAGCTAAATTAATAACTGATAAAAGTCTACCACAAGAACACAGGGTAGTGAGGGAAAGAAAGAGGAGAAATTGAATACCATCATGGAAGTATCGGATAGAGAAAACTATAAAGAAATTAAGACAAGAAGTGTCACTGTTAAAAGAATACAGAAGAGGGAATAGATCAACAAAAATACTAAAAACCATAGATGTGATAAAAGCAATGCACATTATTAGAACAGACCAGGATCTATCATGCACTACCGCAAATAACAAACTGAAAGGCATAATAATGTGGCCAGACTGCTGCACTGGGGATTGTGCAAACATTATGACACTGAAGTGGCTGAAAAACTCTGGAAACACGAGCCACAAAGCATCACAGAAAGTGATGAAGTTTATATCACATGGGATCACCCATTACCAACAGTTCAAAAGATAGATGCTAGAAAACCAGATATAGTGGTCCATGAAAAGAAGACTGAAGTGACATTGATTGCTGAAATTGCCACACCCAGAGACTACAGTATGCTGCGTACACAGAGACACAAAGTCAGAAAATATCAAGGATCTGCAGGGAGAAACTAGAGCAATGTGGAAGAAAGAAACCCAGACAGTTCCAATAGTAGTAGGAGTAATGGGTCTTATGAAAAAAGACTCTACAATCGTATTTAGATACGCTACCAATCCATATAACCCCGTACGAACTGCAGGAGGAGTCATTACTGGGCACACTGCGGGTGCTGCAAAGAGCACTTTTGGCTGACATCAAAGATTGAAACAATACTAATTTCATGAACTTTAATTGTACTTGGAATTAGGAATGGGGTCCATTCCCGTCATGGTATTAGAAACCCAAAAGATTTGGAGAAATTAAAAAAACAATTAAATAAATAAATAAATAGCTGCTCCTGAAAAGATGTATGGTGTTTTAATTACCCACAATACTTTGCTGATGTATGCAAGTTATTGGCAATACCTGACAATCTTGTGGGAATGGTCACAAAGAAACACCAAGTCAACAGTGAAACTAAAACATCAAAAAACATGTCAGTCTTTTTCATGTTCAAATCACTTGCAGCTGTATCATCAGGAGTATGTCCAGAAATGGAATTAACGGTAAAACACAGATGTACGAAAAGTGTAACAATACATGTTACTACATCATTCTTTATAGAAGTGATTTATTTCTTTGTGCAAGTCAATTTTTTTTCGTGGTTATTTAAGGTTTTCAATTTTACATTACAAAATGTGTTGGAAAATGATTTTCCTATTTTTATTCAGCATCATGTGATGTCCTTCTATACAATTACTGCAGTATTCATCATAGAAGGGATGTCTTGCCCCTGGCAGCCAGACGTTTGACCAGTGTGTGTATATATATATATATATATATATATATATATATATATATATATATATATCTATATAAATACAGACACACACATACATACATACACACACACACACACAGAAATATATATATATATATATATATATATGGGTGTAACTGAAATGATCTAAACATCTGATCGACTGTAAAATGATAAACAGTAAAATTTCTGAAAGTAAAAAGCTCTACAATGAAAAATAACTAAACCGTAAAACGCTGACAAAATTGGAGTTATACTAAGAAAGAGTATATATTTCTCCACTGTTGTGCAACTTCTGAGTTGGTATATATAAATTAGCAGGGAGTGTGGGGGTTTGCACGAGGGCTTCTCCAGTAAAAAAAAATTGAGAAAATGTGGGTCGACTAAGTCATTTCCTGTGTGGCTAGATTTTTTTTTTTTTTTTTTTTACAGGGGCAAGCTACCATGCAGCCCCCATGTTGGTGGTTGCACCCCCACACTCCCTGCTAGTTATACATACTAACTCTGAGATTGCAAAACAGTGAGGAAAGAGCATAAATCCTTTCTTTGTACAAAAAGAAGTTATTACTCACCATAATGTTCCATCTGTGTTGTCCATTTTCATTCTTCCTCAACCATTGGGTTTGGATTCGACTAGGCCACTTTTTCTAGGTTGTGAAACACTGAAAGCTCTCAAGCTCCTCTCTTACCCAAAAGCACTAAAACCCCCTCCTTACTTCAGATCTTGTTTGCAGTCCTTCAAGCTAACCAATTACAGAAAGGAAGATAACAGTATCTGGAGCTCATTAAAGGAAATTGGTTCCTACAGCATCACATTATCCTTCCAGAAGTCAGACTGGGGTTTGAGGGAGGGAAGTTGAGGAAGATTGAAAAATGGACAACACGGATGGAATGTTACGGTGAGTACATAACTTCTTTATCTGATGTTGTCAATTTTCATTCATTCCTCAACCATTGGGACACAGTCCTCAGCTACCTAAATCCCAGGAGGACTGTAAGGAAGGATATTCTTGTGCACCGCTGAGCCAAATGCTGCTCTTCCCCTAGAGACCAGATCTAATCTGTAATGTGCAATAAGTGTCAGGATTGGCCAAAGCTGCAGCTGCGAAAATATCATCCAAGTATGATCTGGATAAACAAAAACTGAGGAAGTCACCACTGACCTGGTGGAATGAGCTTTTGAAGGTTTTTGCAAGGACAAATACAATCTCTCATACACAAATGAAATACAGTCAGTCAATTATTTAGATAAAGTCACTTCAGTAACTGGTTTTCCCAATTTTGTTTCTGAGAAAGAAATAATTGATCTGATTTTCTGAACACTTTTGTCCTATGTAGATAAAATCGTAACTGTGAACATCAAGCAGATGCAGCAAATACTCTTCTTTATTTGAAAAATTTGGAAAGGAGATTGGGAAATTGATTAATACTGGATTCTTACACCACCTTAGGAAGGAAGGATGGACTGGTTTGTAGGGATACCCTGTCCTTATGAAAAATCAAAGAAGGAGGCTTAGATGATGGTGCTTGAATTTCTGATATTCTTTTAGCAGAGGTAATCACTACTAAAAATAGTTTTCCATGTCAAAAATTTTAAATTGCATTTAGTTGATGGTTCATTTAGTGGTTGAGTTAATGACTGTAAAAGAATATTTAAATCCCATGAGGGAAAAGGATCTTTAAAAGGGAGTCTTAGAAGAAAGGATCCTCCTAGAAATGCTTTACAGACTTTGGAAAATGCCAAAGATGAATTACTCCTTCCCATATGAAAATTAGAAATGGCAGCTAGTTGAACTTTAATGGTAGAAGAAAGTACAGTTGTGTACACCTACCATAAATGTAGATGTTAGAGTGTCTTCACTGTTGCAGTCATGACTGTAGGGTTCTCCCCTGCCGGCAGGCAGCCCTCGGTCGGCCAGAATCCCAAAGTCTGGGTCTGGCATCGGCTGTACAACCATACTCCCTGACGTCAGAGCACCAGGAGTACAAAGGTGACAGCCAACGTCATCTTCTCCAGTTTTTCTTGCCCCAGATGTCAGGAGTCCCAAAATGATAAAGGTCCCATACCCTTTGCAAATACACCTCAGAAGAATGGTGAAAAAAGGAACCATAAAAAAGTAAAAATAAGAGGGGACAGGTGGGAGGGAAACCCAGACTGCAACAGTGAAGACACTCGAACATCTACATTTATGGTAGGTGTACACAACTGTACTATGTTCATCGTGTTTCACTGTTGCAGTCATGACTGTAGGGTAGAATCCCAAAGCTGAAAGAAAGGGAGGTGGTCATAAAGAAGAAGGGGCGGCTAAAAGGCCCTGCAAGACTGCAGAGGCAAAGCCTGCCCTAGACTTAGAGTAGAGAGGTAGATTGTAGTGCTTAGAAAAAGTATGCATTGAACTCCAAGTTGCAGCTTCCAAAATGTCTTTGGTAGGAACACTCCCCTGAGGAAGGCCGCAGAAGTGGCAGCAGCTCTGGTGGAATGAGTCCGTATACTCCCTGGGATTTGCTTTCCATGGTGTGAATAACAAAATCTGATTCCATAAGCAATCCATTTAGAAATGGTCTGTTTTGAAATGGCTTTACCTTGGGAACTTGAAGCATAAGAAACAAACAATTGTTCTGATTTTCTGACGTCCTTGGTTCTGTCCAGGTAAAAACGTAATTGTCTGTGTACATCCAAGGAATGTAAGATCCTTTCCCCTTTATTTTGAGGAGTGGGGAAAAAAGTTGGCAAGTGGATAGTTTGATTTAAAGCCACTTTACAAACCACCTTAGGCATGAAGGTAGGATTAGTCCTCAAAGACACCCTGTCTTGATGAAAAATAATATATGGTTCCACAGCCATAAGAGCTTGTAACTCTGAAACTCTCCTGGCAGAGGTTAGGGCTAACAGGATAGCTGTCTTCCAAGATAAAAACTTGATGTCAGAAGAGGCAGCAGGATCAAAAGGAGGCAAGGTTAGTTTTTCCAAAACATAGTTGAGATCCCAAGCAAGAATGGGAGGAGATCTAGGAGGTCTTAAATTCTTAGCTCCTCTGAGAAACTGTCTCATGAGCTGGTGGGAAAAGATTGGAGGGTCTGTATTATAATGAGCCGAAATAGCAGAGGCATGTATCTTAATAGAAGAGAAACAGAGACCCTTATGTAAGAGATCTGTCAAGTAAAGTAAAATTGAAGAAATGTTCGGAAGAAGAGGATCAGAATCCTGAGTCTGCATCCAGGAACAAAATCTTTTCCATTTTCCTGCATAAGATTTTCTAGTGCTAGGACGTCTGGCTTCTAAAATGACATCCATAACCTGCTTGGGTAGGAAAGAAGAAATCAAAGGCCCTGGATTAACCAGGCCGCCAGGCTGAGAGTGCTGACATGAGAGTGTAGAACCTGACCCTGATGTTGGGACAGAAGGTTCGGAGACTGAGGTAAAATCCAAGGGGGCTCCAGACATAGGTTTTTTAGAGTTGGGTACCAAAACTGCCGAGGCCAATTTGGGGCCAGCAAGATTATCATCTTGGGCTTGTCCTGTTTTATCTTTAATAATACCTGTGGAAGAAGAGGAAGAGGCGGAAAGGCATATCCCGAGAGGTTCCTCCAACTGAATGATAGGGCATCCACTTTCCAAGCTTCTTTGTGGAAAGTCCTGGTACAAATATTCTGTAGTTGATGATTGAGATGGGATGCAAAGAGGTCTATATGAGGACATCCCCAGACTGCTGTTATCATCCTGAATATTTTGGTGTCTAACATCCACTCGTGTGGATCCGAAAGGTTTCTGCTCAGACTGTCTTGCCAGGATGTTTTGCTTCCCTGGTAGAAATTGAGCTTGAAGGTCCAGATTGTAAGCTAGAGCTGTGTTCCACAGATCCATGGCTAGTCTGCAAAGAGGGTAGGAATGAGATCCCCCCTGCTTGTTTATGTACCACATAACTGTGGTGTTGTCTGTCCGTATTAGTAGTTGTCCTGGTTGTAGAAGATTCCTGAAAGCCATTAGGGCTTTCTGAACGGCTAACATTTCCTTTAAATTGATATGCAGGTGCTTGTGATCCTTTGTCCAAAGGCCCTGCAGACAGTTGCCCTGAAAATGGGCTCCCCAAGCATAATCCGACACATCCGTGGTTAGAGTCTGACTGGCAGGAGGCAGACAGAAGGGTTTCCCTTTGTTTAGAGTACACACCCTGGACCACCAAAGAAATTCCTTTTGAAGGCAAGGCAGGACGGAGATCAGTATGTCTAAACTGTGGCAATGCTGAGACCATACACTTTTTAGGTACCACTGTATTTTCCTCATGTGTAGTCTTGCATATGGTACGAGAAGGATGCAGGAAGCCATGTAACCCAGAGCCTGCAGGAATTTCCTTGCAGATAGTTGAGTTAAAGTTGCCAAGGTTTTGAAAGTTGAAGCCAGCTGTAATTGTTTTTCGGATGTCAGAAATGCCATCTGGGTTGTGGTGTTTAGAAGAGCACCCAGAAAGGTTATCTGCTGTGAGGGTGTCAAATTTGACTTTTTTATGTTTACAGAAAATCCCAGGAACTTGAGGATGTTTTGTACAAACTCTAGATGCTGGAGTAAGACATCCTTGCTGTCTGCCTGAATTAGACAGTCATCCAGATAAGGGTAAATTTGAATCCCCTTGAGTCTGCAGTAAGCTACTACTGGAGCCAGGCATTTGGTGAAGACCCTGGGTGCAGTAGACAATCCAAAGGGCAGCGCAGAGAATTGAAAGTGCCTCGATCCGGCCTTGAACCTGAGGTATTTTCTGCATTCCTGCCTGATGGGAATGTGTAAATATGCCTCCTTTAAATCCAAAGTTACCATCCACGCATCTTTGGATAGCATTGGAAGTAGCTGCTGTAGAGTAAGCATCTTGAATTTTGGAATTTCTAGAAAGGTGTTCAAGACTGACAGATCCAGAATGGGTCTCCATGAGTTTTGCTTCCTGGGAACTAGAAAGAGCCTTGAGTAAAAACCTTGTCCCATCTCTGAAAGTGGAACCAGTTCTATGGCTTCCATAGCCAAAAGTGCTTCCACCTGGTTTAAGGCCTCTGTCCATTGATGTTTTGGAAGGTCGGGCCATCCCGCTTGGTCTTGGCAGGGTATGAAAATGGAATTTGTAACCTCTTAAACCCACATCCAGAACCCACTTGTCTTGGGTTATAGGAGTCCAATTTTGATAAAAAAAAGAGAGAGTTTTCCTCCGAGGGGGGCTTCCAAGCAAGAAGTTCCTGCAGCCCAACAGAGGGAGTCATTGAGTTTGTTTCCTATGAGTTTGTGACCTATCCTCTCCTCCCCTAGGGGTGGAAGCAGTCCACTGTCTTGGTCTATAAGTGGCTTGTGTTTGAGGCCTTCCTCTGGAGCATCTATATCTACCCCTCTGAGGCCTGTCTGAAGTGGGAAAGGACCAATTTTTAGAAGGCCAATTCCTGCTAAATCTTGGTGGCTGCACTTGTAAGAAATCTTTAACTGTTTGCATGGATTTCGCCTTATCCTCCATCTTTTTAATCACCTCTTCAGCTTTTGATCCAAGCAAAACATTATGCTGAACAGGAGCATCCAATAATTTAGCTTTTACTTGTTCTGGCAAATTTTGTTCCTTTAGCCATACATGCCTTCTAATGACTGTACCAGAGGCAGCAGCCCTACAAGAAGCCTCCAAGGCATCAAATCCACAGTGTAAACCATGCTTTCCAACTTGTTCAGTGGCATGCAATAAGTCATGTAATTCCTTATCTGCATAGGCAGAAATGGAAGTAAGCTTTTGTTTTAAAACAGACAAGAGAAGTTGCTGGTATTTCAGCATATGAAACTGACAGTTTAAAGCCCTAATGGACAAAGTAGCAGAAGTGTACACTTTTTTGCCCCATCTTTCTAAAATCTAGAATCCTTTTCAGTGGGAAAGGGGTTTTTGGCAGAAGCGGCCTTAACTCCCTTAGGACCCTGAGAAATGGTTTTAGGGTCAGCAGAAGGGTTCTTGTATAAAAACTGGTGGGAATCAGGAACCCTGTAATATCTATCAGTCTTAACAGGAGCAGGAGGAAGAGAGTCAGGGGTTAAGTTAGCCTCCAAAAAGGCATCATCCACAATATCCAAAACAGGAGGAATAGCCAGGGGGCTACGTTGGGGAAGAAGAAGAAAATCCCTTAGTCTTTTCTTAGATTCCGAATACTCTTGTCCTTCCCAGTGGAAATGTTCCCTCATTTCATGCAAAGTTTCCCCAAAAGAGAAATCCTCAGGGGGAGAAGCTGAAGGAATGGATTCCTCAGCATCAGAATCCTCATAAGGAGGGAAAGAATATTCCTGGTCAGAAGAAGAAACTGAAGAAACAGAAGCCTGATCAGAGGAATCATAATAAACATCCTGCCTTGGCCTTTTATCTGGAGGGGGCTGTGAACCCCTAATCATAGTAAGTAAATCCTCCGCCATCTTGAGTAACTGTTTCTGTGACTTGGGAGCCGGTTCAGAAGAGGCCTGTGTTGCAGTCTTTGGTTTTGAAGGAGTCTTTGCCTTTGTCTTTGGCTTTGCCTTTATAAGAAGCTGAGTAGGCCTAAAAACCCCTTCGGAAGCCGGTACCTGCACATCGGCTCCGGACCCATCCGAAGGAGCATTGTCCGAAGGTCCTGCCATTGAAATATTTAAAGGCCTGGTTGGCTCCTCATGAGAGTCTGTTTCGGCCATCAGTTCTGAAATGGCCGACGACAAGGGCTGCAAAAGCGCCTCACTGACGACGGCGAACCTGAAGCTGGCTCCGGTTGTGCGCTATCATCAGATTTGGACCTCGGAGGCCTGTCTTTATCCTTGCGACGTTTGTGAACTCCGGTAGCGGGAACCGTATCCGACATTTTGTAGTTAAAGCACCTACCGAAGTAATGAAAAGCAAAATCGTACCTGCGTTTAATTGTACGTTGATTGAATCTAGCACAAAACCGACAACTAGCTACGTCGTGGTCAGGGCCTAAGCAAGGAATACAGTAAGAATGAAAATCCTTATGAGGTATTTGCTTCCCACATGAAATACAATTATTAACTTTTTCTGACATCGGAGTGGAGCAAGAAAAAAGTTTCCCCAACAGGGTACTTAGCTTTGAGTGGAGAATAAAGTCTTCGGACTGAAGTTTTATCAGGAAAAAATTGTCAGGAGTCAGCCGACCGGCACTTGCGAACTGCTATCACCGCAAGGCAAGAAAGACTGGAGACGATGGCGTCGGCTGTCAGCTTTATACTCCTGGCGCTCTGACGTCAGGGAGCATGGTTGAACAGCCGACGCCGGACCCAGACTTTGGGATTCTGGACGACCGAGGGCTGCCTGCTGGCAGGGGAGAACCCTACAGTCATGACTGCAACAGTGAAACACGATGAACACCTAGCTCCTTCGTTAAAAAAATGAAGTTAGGAACACAAGTACTTTGGGAAATGGAGTGGAGAAAGAATCAATGTCTTTCTGCAACAGCCAAAAAACAAATCTTTTCCATTTAATTTAGAGAGTTTTCTAGTGGAAGCTTTGTGGGATGGTGGAAGAATGTGATGGACAGGTGAGGAGAGCCTGGTCTGTCTTGCTGTCAGAAGAATTGGAGAAACCACATGGTCAACTTTAGGTGTAAAACATTTGGCTGTGAGGCCAATAAATAGCAATGAGGATAACTGTGCTCTTCAATCGAAATGCTGTCTTAAGAAATTTGGGGATTAGATGGGTTGGGAGAAATGCATATGATGATACCGGGAAACCAGCCGTGGAGAACTGCATCTCTCTGTGACTCTCCCTGTGGGGGGATCAGGGCAAAGAACCTTCTGCACTTGTTGTGGCGAGATGTAGAAAGATCAAGTCAAGGTTGGTCTCATTGATCGAACATCTCTTCCTCTACTTTCATGTTGAGAGTCTACTCATGAGGCATTAGAATGCAACTGCTCAATTTGTCCACTGTCACGTTGGATTTCACAGGGATGTGCTTTGCTATCAGAAAATGACTGGATGAGATCGCCCACTGGCACACTTTCAAAGCTACTCGACAAAGGGGTAAAATTTTTTTCTTCATTGTTTGTTGATGTACCAGATCACTGATATATTGTCTGTTTGAATCACAATGGTCCGGGACTGGAGAATGTTTTGGAAGGCCTGCAATGCTAGGAGGACAGCTCTCATCTCCAGAACATTGATATGCAAATTGGCCTCTTTGGGGGACCATGTGCCTTGGACTGTCTTTCTAAAGAAATGCCCGCACCCCACTCATTCAATTGGGAAGCTCCATGGTCACTACGGCCTTGGGCTGAGGAAGAGTGAAGTAGTGACCTTGAAGAACTTGAGAGAATTGAATCCACCACAGTAGGTAATTTTTGCATGCCTGAGTTATCCTGATCTGGGTGAATAGAAGATGGTGGAGGATAGACCATTGAGTTGCTAGAGTCCACTGAAGGATTCTTATATGGTATCTTGCTAACGGAACCAGAATTACTGTAACAGGCATTGACCCCAAAGCCTGAAGAATCTTTCAAGCTGAGAGGAATTTTGAAAGATCTTTTTGACATGTAAACATATTGTTTGACTCCTTTGCAGAGGAAGAGGGGCTGTCAAGGAAACTGTGCTGAACAAATCTTCTATGAATACTTGAGCTGGTCCCAATTGAGATTAGTTGTGATTGACAGTAATTTCCAGGTGAGGACATAATTGGAGTACATAATCTCGAGCCCTGATCCGATGATGTCTTATCAGAGCAGTTATGAGCCAGTTGTCCAAATATGGACATACCCGGAATTCTTGCAGTCTCAAGTGAACTGCTACAACTGCCATGTATCTGGTGAATACCCTGGGGGCTGTAGTGAGACCAAAGGGCAAAGCCCTGAACTGATGATCACTGGCTCCCAACTGGAAGCGTAGGTATCTTCTGAAGATCTGTCAAGCACATCCAGTCATCTGTGTGGAAAAGGCAGAATGGACTGAACCATGACCATCCAAACTTTGTGTAGTGAACTGACTTGTTCAGATTGCTGAGATCCAAAACTGATCTCAAGTCCCCTGTTTTTTTGGCACTGAAAAGAGTCTTGAGTAGGTTCTGCACTCCTTCTGGTCCGGGGGACTTCCTGGATGACTTTTTCTAGCAGGTTTTTTATTTGTAGTGCTGCTGCTTTCCTCTGATTGGGTGGAATATTGTTTACTGTTGAAGGAAGGAGAAGGGAAAAGGAAAAGGGTATTATATAACCTCAGGAAATAATCCTCTGCACCCATGAATCTTTTGTAAACTCTAGCCAGGGTCTCTGGTGAAGGGTAAGCAACCACTGACTGCCTCTAGAGTTGGACACAGTCAGGCCTCCTTTTCAGGAGCGCTGATAGGATCTGTCAGATAAGTTATCTGTAGATCCTTAGTTTTGCGGGCCACCTTTGCTGTGTGGATGGCATTTTCCGTTAGTTCCTCCACTGGCACAGGGGGGAATTCTATTTCCACTTGGATCTGGGAAAGGACCGTGGGACTTCTTAAACCACATTTTCTGACCACCTCATTGATTATTGGAAAAAGTCCTTTCAGGGGTTGAAAAACATATATCCACGGCAGACAGGGTCTTTCCTTCCTGGTCACACCTGAATAATGTGCTCTTAAGCTCGGGGCCAGACAAAGAACTTCCATCAAAGGGGGCATTGACAAAAGAAGGCTTGAAGGTCTCCACAAAATCAAACAGGTGCAGTCAGGCATGTCTCCTAATGGAAATGCCTGTACCTGCTTGTCCTTGAGGCACCTCCAGCAGCTGGCAAGATGAGCATCATGGACGAGTTGGAAATGGACTGCAGGATAGCCAACTGAGAGGCAATCAAACTCTCAACCTCAGAAATAATGGTCCCAGGGAGGAATTTGGTGAGTTCTTTAATCAAGTCCCTCTGGAGTCTGATGAAGTGTGCCAAACAGTTCAGCGACTGAAGCACAAAGGTCACTAAAGCATACACACACTTCCCAAATCTGCCCAATACCCTAAACTCCCTTTCAGGGGGATGAACAAAGGAACTTTGCTCTGCCAATTCTTTGTGGCTGCCGCTATGACCATGGCATCAACTGGTACTCCTTTGCTCCAAAACTCCCTAACCTTTGGTGGTGCTAGAATCCCATCTGGTCTTTTGGGGATTGGCTCAACGCAGTCAGATTCCTTCCATGCCCACAGAGAGACCAAAAAAATAAGCTCATCAGCAGGCAGAGTTACACAGGCGGTAGAAAGGAGCATCAAAGGCTTCTAGGAATACTGCTTCTTCTTGGGATGGGTTATCAGTACACTAACCACCCCTCTGTTTAAGGATCTCACGAATGTCTTCAAAGGAGACGTTATCAGTTGATGATCTTGGGGACCCTTTAACCTCATCGAAATCAGTATCTTCCATGATGGACTCTTGGGGAAGAGTCCAAGTGCCTCCGTTTGAACTTTCTATTCTTAGGGACTTCTTCAGTGGGATGTTCTGGAGAAGAATCGGAAAATATCAATATACCCTGCTGGATGTCCTGGACACTTTAAACTGGCTGTCCATGTGGAAGAGGATAATGAGACTCAAGATGCAAACACAAGCAAGTTTGGGAAGTTGGATCCGAGGAGGTTGGAAATGTCCTTTCCCTTGCAGGAGAAAAAACTATCTACTACCTCAAAGATGGAATGCCTCAGACAGAAAGAAATCGATGGATCCAAGAAGACATTCTTCTGGATCATTGGCTCCTTCTGGCCCAAAGGCAAACCACAAAAGGCAGGAGTCAGAGCCAAGTTGTCCATTGCTGAAGCTCTGAGGGGATGAGACTGCTCTGATAACCTTGGAGTCAACGTCCTCATCCTGGATCCGGCGGTGATGCTATGGCTCTGGGAGTCCTCAGACTGTAACACACTCAGAACAGATGCATTCAGAGATCGCATCAGGTTAACAGATATAGCGATCCTCAAAACTGATATGGGTGGATCTAGGATGCCTTGGTCCAAATGCTCTAAAATCACAGGATGAGTCAGAGGAGAAAGGATTGGAGGGGGTTGTGCTGATAAAGGGCTCTGGACCCGATGGGGTTGGAGCCGGAATAACCTCCATTTGAATTTGCATCAAGAGGAATTTTCTCATCATCCTATCTACATTTTGTTCTGTCAGACTTCTGGATGATCGTGAGGACAAATCAATGGAGGAGGTCCTGGAATGATGATGCCTTTTAAGGAATGGGGATGGCAGCCAAGAAGTAATTAGATCCAGTGTCGGAGATTGGATCCAATGCTCACTGAGCTTCTGAGGATCCCAAGGGTTTAGAAATTTTTGGAGGAGGTGCCACACTCAAAGCCGAGGAGCTCAAGTGGTCCGAGGGCTGTTTTTTAAGGGTTTTTTTTATCCACTCTCTTGGGGGGTTGAGCTCCAGATGTTGTCTCAGATGTAGAAGAAGTAGGCAATAATCTTTGTAGAATAAGCTTATTCCTATGGTCTATAAGAATTCGGGGATAAAAGACTTGCAAATGTCACAAAAGGAATCTAAGTGGGCTAAGCCCAAACAATACACACACATGAGTTGTGTGTCACATAATGCTATTTTATGGCTGCAGGCCTTACATTTTTTAAAACTCAGTTGCAGTTGTTTTATGTCTGTTACTATCTTAGTTGCTTCTAGTAAAGATGGTTTAGCCTTTGATTTTTTTATTTTCTAGTAATTGCTTTTTTAGCAGCCATCATAATTAGACTCAGCATGGTCTTACTGTGTCTAGGCAATTCAGATTCTGTATCATTGCTCAAAAAATCATTTCCATAGTTACTCCAATTTGCTCACCCATTACCTCTGACAGTGTAGACTGCAGGGAATCTTTAAAGTCTACCAACTCAATACACTCCCAGAAAATGTTTCCAGTTACCTCTTTTTTCCCCATCACACCTACAACATGTGCTGTCTACCTGAGGAAAAATTCTTTGGAGCCTGCTTGGGGTATAAAAATACCTATATAAATACTTCCACACAAAGATCCTAAATCTAGATGTTGTTGCATATTTGTGAGACATACATATATCCTCCCACTGTTTCTTTGTGAAATGCTTATCCAAGCTCTCTTTCCAATCCTTCCAAACCTCCTCAGATTGATTTTTATAGTTATCATGCAGAATACTTCATATGCTCTATTAATTATTCCTTCCTTAATGGCAACTTCTGTTCTAGATTTTACCAAAAACTCTACCAGTGCTAGTCTTTTGTTTAGGATCCCCCTATTTCTTTCTCTTTGCCTATACTCCGATACCAATCCTTGATATGGAAGGCAATCTATAACCTGCAGTCCAAATAAGTTTTTGGAGTCTACCCATTCTATTACCTTTCCCTTTCTAGTTATTTGCTCCCAATACATTGGTTCCTTTGCCAATTTTCTCCAGTAAATTCCTGCGCCCTCTTGCCTATTGTCTGTATCCCAATTGCAGTCATCCCTATCGGCAGAATCTCCTTTCTCAATTCCCATATTGGTTTAGGTCTTAGACTACCTTCTACTACTTCATGAATATAATATTCTGTATGATTATTGTTGTTCTCCTTAAAGGTCTGCATCCAAAATCCCAGACTCTCCCTGCTGCTTGAACCCCCGTTTCATCATCATCTGTTTCCACTTATGAATTCTAGTTTTCAGTTTGTGCTATGTACAGGAGCCTTAACTGTGTTGGTCTGAAATACCCCTTCAACTCTGGTAATGCCAATCTGCCTTGTTCTACTGGAAGAATAAGCTTATCACACTTGACTCTTGCCGTTTTACCCTCCCATATAAAATTCTTCAGCTCTTTATTAATAACTATCCACAATTTTTCTCTGGTTGATAAAAATATGCCTGACCTGTGTATAAAACTAAAGGGACTAAAACATTTTAACTGCTTGCATCTTACTATCAATATCCATATAACAGAGCTTCCATTTCCTCAGTTTTTGTATAATCTTTGGTTTAGTCTCTTCTACATATCCTTAGTTGCTATACTGGTATAATTTTTAATCCATACTCCTAAATACTTCATTTTCTCATGTCCCCATAAGTATGGATATTGCCAAACCAATTCAGATGTGGGTACATAATTTACTACTATTGCTTCTGTTTTAGCTTCATTAATTTTATAAAGTACAGTTGTGCACACCTACCATAAATGTAGATGTTCGAGTGTCTTCACTGTTGCAGTCATGACTGTAGGGTTCTCCCCTGCCGGCAGGCAGCCCTCGGTCGGCCAGAATCCCAAAGTCTGGGTCCGGCGTCGGCTGTTCAACTCTGCCCACTGACGTCAGAGTGCCAGGAGTATAAAGCTGACAGCCGACGCCATCTTCTCCAGTTTTTCTTGCCCCAGATGTCAGGAGTCCCAAAATGAAAAAGGTCCCAAAACCTTTGCAAATACACCTCAGAAGAATGGTGAAAAAAGGAACCACACAAAAGTAAAAATAAGAGGGGACAGGAGGGAGGAGACTGCAACAGTGAAGACACTCGAACATCTACATTTATGGTAGGTGTACACAACTGTACTATGTTCATCATGTTTCATTGTTGCAGTCATGACTGTAGGGTAGAATCCCAAAGCTGAAAGAAAGGGAGGTGGTCATAAAGAAGGAGGCTAAAAGGCCCTGCAAGACTGCAGAGGCAAAGCCTGCCCTAGACTTAGAGTAGAGAGGCAAATTGTAGTGCTTAGAGAAAGTATGCACTGAACTCCAAGTTGCAGCTTCCAAAATGTCCTTGGTAGGAACTCCCCTGAGGAAGGCTGCAGAAGTGGCAGCAGCTCTGGTGGAATGAGTCCGTATGCTCCCTGGGATTTGCTTTCCATGGTGTGAATAACAAAATTTGATTCCATGAGCAATCCATTTAGAAATGGTTTGTTTAGAAATGGCTTTACCTTGGGAACTTGAAGCATAAGAAACAAACAATTGCTCTGATTTTCTGATGTCCTTGGTTCTGTTCAGATAAAAATGTAGCTGTCGATGTACATCCAAGGAATGTAAGATCCTTTTCCCTTTATTTTGAGGAGTGGGGAAAAAGGTTGGCAAGTGGATAGTTTGATTTAAAGCCACTTTGGAAACCACCTTAGGCAAGAAAGTCGGATTAGTCCTCAAAGATACTCTGTCTTGATGAAAAATAATATAAGGATCCACCGCCATAAGAGCTTGTAACTCTGAAACTCTCCTGGCAGAAGTTAGTGCCAATAGGATAGCTGTCTTCCAAGATAAAAACTTGATGTCAGCAGAAGCGGCAGGCTCAAAAGGAGGCAAGGTTAGTTTTTCCAAAACATAATTGAGATCCCAAGCAGGAATAGGAGGAGATCTAGGAGGTCTTAAGTTCTTAGCTCCTCTGAGGAACTGTCTCATGAGTTGGTGGGAAAAGATGGGAGGGTCTGAATTATAATGAGCAAAAATAGCAGAAGCATGGATCTTAATGGAAGAGAAAGAGAGACCCTTATGTAAGAGATCCGTCAAGTAAAGTAGAATTAAAGTAATGTTAGGAAGAAGAGGATCAGAATCCTGAGCCTGTATCCGGGAACAAAATCTTTTCCATTTTCCTGCATAAGATTTCCTAGTGCTAGGATGTCTGGCTTCTAAAATGACATCCATAACCTGCTTGGGTAGGAAAGAAGAAATCAAAGGCCCTGGATTAACTAGGCCGCCAGGCTGAGACTTCTGACATGAGAGTGTAGAACCTGACCCTGATGTTGGGACAGAAGGTTCGGAGACTGAGGTAAAATCCAAGGGGGCTCCAGGCATAGGTTTATTAGAGTTGGATACCAAAACTGCCGAGGCCAATTCAGAGCCAAGAAGATTATCATCTTGGGTTTGTCCTGTTTTATCTTCAATAAAACTCGAGGAAGAAGAGGTAGAGGTGGAAAGGCATATCCCGAGAGGTTCCTCCAACTGAATGACAGGGTATCCACTTTCCAGGCCTCTTTGTGGAATGTCCTGGTGCAAAAATTCTGCAGCTGATGATTTAGATGGGATGCAAAGAGATCTATATGAGGACATCCCCATACTGCTGTTATCATCCTGAATATTTTGGTGTCCAGCATCCACTCGTGTGGATCTGAAAGGTTTCTGCTCAAACTGTCTGCCAGTAAGTTTTGTTTCCCTGGTAGAAACTGAGCTTGAATATCCAGATTGCAAGCTAGAGCTGTGTTCCATAAATCCATGGCTAGTCTGCAAAGGGGGTAGGAATGAGATCCCCCTTGCTTATGTACCACATAACTGTGGTGTTGTCTGTCCGTATTAGTAGTTGTCCTGGTTGTATGAGATTCCTGAAGGCCAATAGAGCTTTCTGAACGGCTAACATTTCCTTTAAGTTGATATGCAGGTGCTTCTGATCCTTTGTCCAAAGGCCCTGCAGACAATTGCCCTGAAAATGGGCTCCCCAAGCATAATCCGAGGCGTCCGTGGTTAGAATCTGAAAGGCAGGAGGTAGACAGAAGGGCTTCCCTTTGTTTAGAGCACATGCCCTGGACCACCAAAGAAATTCCTTTTGAAGGCAAGGAAAGACAGGAATCAGTATGTCCAAACTGTGGTAATGCTGAGACCATACACTTTTTAGGTACCACTGTATTTTCCTCATGTGTAGTCTTGCATATGGTACGAGAAGGATGCAGGAGGCCATGTAACCCAAAGCCTGCAGGAATTTCCTTGCAGATAGATGGGTTAGAGTTGCCAAGGCTTTGAAAGTTGATGCCACCTGTAATTGTTTTTCGGATGTCAGAAATGCCATCTGGGTTGTAGTGTTTAGAAGAGCACCCAGAAAAGTTATCTGTTGTGATGGTGTCAAATTTGACTTTTTGATGTTTACAGAAAATCCCAGGAATTTGAGGAGGTTTTGTACAAAGTCTAGATGCTGGAGTAAGACATCCTTGCTGTCTTCCTGAATTAGACAATCGTCCAGATAAGGGTAAATTTGAATTCCCTTGAGTCTGCAGTGAGCTACTACTGGAGCCAGTCATTTGGTGAAGACCCTGTAGACAATCCAAAGGGCAGCGCAGAGAATTGAAAGTGCCTCGATCCGGCCTTGAACCCGAGGTATTTTCTGCAATCCTGCCTGATGGGAATGTGTAAATATGCCTCCTTTAAATCCAAAGTCACCATCCATGCATCTTTGGACAGCATTGGAAGTAACTGCTGTAGAGTAAGCATCTTGAATTTTGGAATCTCTAGAAAGGTGTTCAGGACCGACAGATCCAGAATGGGCCTCCATGAATTTTGCTTTCTTGGGACTAGAAAGAGCCTTGAGTAAAACCCTTTTCCCATCTCTGAAAGAGGTACCAGTTCTATGGCATTTATAGCCAAAAGAGCCTCCACCTGGTTTAAGGCCTCCGTCCATTGATGATCTGGAAGGTTTGGCCATCCGCTTGGCCTTGGCAAAGTATGAAAATGGAATTTGTAACCTCTTAAAATCACATCCAAAACTCATTTGTCCTGGGTTATTTGAGTCCAATTTTGGTAAAAAAGAGAGAGTTTTCCTCCGAGAGGGGCTTCCAGGCAAGATGGTCCTGCAGCCCAACAGTGGGAGTCATTGAGTCTGTTTCCTTTGAGACTGTGGCCTGTCCTCTCCTCCCCTAGGGGTAGAAGCAGTCCATTGCCTTGGTCTATAAGCAGCTTGTGTTTGAGGCCTCCCTCTGGAGCGTCTATATCTATCCCTTTGAGGCCTGTCTGAAGAGGGAAAGGACCAGTTTTTTGATGGCCAATTCCTGCTAAATCTAGGAGGCTGTACTTGTAAGAAATCTTTAACTGTTTGCATGGATTTCACTTTATCCTCCATCTTTTTAATCACCTCTTCAGCTTTAGATCCAAACAAAACATTATGCTGAACAGGAGCATCCAATAATTTAGCCTTTACTTGTTCAGGTAACTTTTGTTCCTTTAGCCATGCATGTCTTCTAATGACTGTGCCAGAGGCCGCAGCCCTACAAGAAGCCTCCAAGTCATCAAATCTACAGTGTAAAACATGCTTCCCAACTTGTTCAGTGGCATGCAATAAGTCATGTAATTCCTTATCCTCTGCACAGGCAGAAATGGAAGTAAATTTCTGTTTTAAGACAGACAAGAGAAATTGCTGATATTTAAGCATATGAAACTGACAGTTTAAAACCCTAATGGACAAAGTAGCAGAAGTGTACACCTATTTGCCCCATCTTTCCAAGGCTCGAGAATCCTTTTCAGTAGGAATAGGATTTTTGGCAGTAGCGGCCTTAACACTTTAGGACCCTGAGAAATGGTTTCAGGGTCAGCAGTAGGATTCTTGTATAAAAACTGATGGGAATCAGGAACCCTGTAGCACCTATCAGGCTTAACAGGAGCAGGAGGAAAAGAATCAGGGGTTAAATTAGCCTCCGAAAAGGCATCATCCACAATATCCAAAACAGGAGGAATAGCCAGGGGTCTTATGTTGGGGTAGAAGAAGAAAATCCCTCAGTCTTTTCTTGGATTCTGAATATTCCTGTCCCTCCCAGTGAAAATGTTCCCTCATTTCATGCAGAGTTTCCCCAAAAGAAAAATCCTCAGGAGGAGAAGCTGAAGGAATGGACTCTTCCGCATCAGAATCCTCATAAGAAGGAAAAGAATATTCCTGATCAGAAGAAGAAACTGAGGAAACAGAAGCCTGATCAGAGGAATCATAATAAACATCCTGCCTTGGCCTTTTGTCTGGAGGGGGATGAGAACCCCTAATCATTGTAAGTAAATCCTCCACCATCTTGAGTAACTGTTTCTGTGACTTGGGAGCCGGTTCTGAAGAGGCCTGTGTTGAAGTCTTTGATTTAGAAGGAGTCTTTGCCTTTGCCTTTGGCTTTGCCTTTACTTGAAGCTGAGTAGGCCTGAAAACCCCTTCGGAAGCCGGTACCTGCACAGCGGCTCCAGACCCATCCGAAGGAGCGTTGTCCGAAGGTCCTGCAACAGAGATATTTAAAGGCCTGGTTGGCTCCTCATGAGAGTCCGTTTCGGCCGTCGGTTTTGAAATGGCCGACAGGGGCTGCAAAAGCACCTCTCACTGACGACGGCCGAACCTGAAGCTGGCTCCACATGTGCACTATCATCAGATTTGGACCTCGGAGGCCTGTCTTTATCCCTGCGACGCTTGTGAACTCCGGTAGATGGAAGCGTATCTGACGACATTTTGTAGTTAAAGCGTCTACCGAAGTAATGAAAGGCAAAATCGTACCTTCGCTTAATTATACGTTCATTGAATCTAGCACAAAACAGACAACTAGCTACGTCGTGGTCAGGGCCCAAGCAAGGAATACAGTAAGAATGAAAATCCTTATGAGGTATTTACTTCCCACATGAAATACAATTATTAACTTTTTCTGACATCGGGGTGGAGCAAGAAAAACGTTTCCCCAACGGGGTACTTAGCTTTGAGTGGAGAAGAAAGTCATCAGACCGAAGTACGTAGAAATATTCCTCAGGAGTCAACCGACCGGCACTTGCGAACTGCTATCACCGCATGGCAAGAAAGACTGGAGAAGATGGCGTCAGCTGTCAGCTTTATACTCCTGGCGCTCTGACGTCAGGGAGCAGAGTTGAACAGCCGACGCCGGACCCAGACTTTGGGATTCTGGCCGACCGAGGGCTGCCTGCCGTCAGGGGAGAACCCTACAGTCATGACTGCAACAGTGAAACACGATGAACATCCTGAAAAAGGTTTGAAACTGTCTAAATATGTTCCACAGCACTATGTCCCTTTCTGGTTTTGTCAGGTATAAAATAATGCCATCTACAAACAGAGCCAGCTTTTCTTAACTACCATACCAATTATATCCTTGAATTTCTGAGTCCCTTACTGTCTTTGGCAGTGGTTCTAAATATAATGCAAACAACAAAGGAGAGAGAGGACATCCCTGCCTGGTTCCTCTGCTCAAGCAGAGATCATCAGAGAGGACCACACCCACTTTAATTTTCTTCTCCAATCCTTCATATATCCTCATAATCAACCTTATAATTTTATCAGGGAATGCAAATGCCTCTATTGCTCTGCTCAAAGTCCCAGCTTACTCTGTCAAATTCTTTCTCTGCATCAAGAAGCGCTAGCAACAGTGGTATTTTCTTACATTCTGCTTCCCTCAGGACCATCAATGTTCTGTTTATGTTGTCAAATGTTTGCCTTCCCTCCACAAAACCACACTGATCCATAGCTATCAATTTTGGCATCACTTATGCCATTCTTTTAGCAATTATAGACATAAATACTATATAATCATGGTTTAGTATTGAAATGGGCCTGTCTGAAGCTGTATCTGATGGATCTTTACCCTTTTTAGGTATTACAGCTACTACCACTTTCTTCCAGGATATTGGTACTTCTCCTCCTATTAAAATACCATTAAACACAACCTTCCAGATCTTTATCAATTTTCACCTCTTAGCTTCCAAACTTCCACAGGAATATCATCTGTTCCTGGGAACTTTCCTGTAGATTGGTTATACATCACCATTTTATCTCATCTCCTCCTATCCTAACTGTTAGTAATTGAGCCTCATCTACCTGTAACCTTGGCATATTTAATTCTTCCATAAACATTTCCATTTGTACCTTTTCTTGATTTCCATATTTTTCTGCTTTATACACACTTTCACAGAATCTTTGTTATCGGCTCCCTAAACTTGGTGACAACCCTTTCTGCTTTCTGTTGTCCGAGTCTTTGTGCCAAAAGTTTTTGCGCTCTAGAGTTATCAAAAAAATTTGCTTAACAGTAGTC
Source organism: Protopterus annectens (assembly GCF_019279795.1). NCBI lineage: Eukaryota > Metazoa > Chordata > Ceratodontiformes > Protopteridae > Protopterus > Protopterus annectens. Next base: position 1,743,521,461 of record NC_056728.1, read on the forward strand.
TTTTTAAACTCATGCATATTATCAAGATACTCCCTTTTCTGTTTAGCATTCTGCAGTCACTCCTCTTCTTGTTTTGTGAGATTCCCCTATTTTGTAATAGTTTAACATTTGTCAGGCCCTCTAGTAATTCTTGTTATTTATTGACTGTATCCCCCTTTCTTTTATTTCCACCCTATTTTTAAATTCCACTTAAATTTTATCCCACTCCCTAACCATATTTTCAGAAGAAATTTCAGTCTTCTGTAACATCGCATGAATGATTTCCACTGTCCATTCCTTAAATTCCTCTCTTTTCAACAAATAGGTGTGAAAGTGCCAGTGTCTCATTTTTATTTCATTACCCTGTGTTTTTATTTTAATTACTGGTCAATTATCTGAAATAGCTATTGGGTACGTATCAAGACCTTTAATTAAATGCACATGTTCCTGTGAAATGCAAATTCTGTCTAGCCTAGCCCAGTTTTTGCATCTTGGGGAATAATATGCAAATCCATTCCAAACTCTAGTACTGAATTCACATATTCTATACCAAATATTTTCAGAAATGTCTAACAATCTACACTCCTTTTGTATATTTTCCCTTCTGAGCCCCCCAGGCACATTTTCACTGTTGCAAATCAAATTCCAGTCCCCACCAATAAGTAATATTCCTTGCTGAAAGCAGATTATTTTTTCCAGAATTTTCTTAAGCTCCATTATAGCAGTTTTTGGTGGACTGTAAATACATGCCAGTGTAATCCTTTGAGCTTGCCAGCAGCCCCTTAGTACTACAAATCTGCCATTAGTATCTTTTATATTTTCTTCTATTATTATTGGAGCTCCTCTTGTAATTAATGTACTGGGGATGCCAGTGCATTTTTTTGTGCCAGTCCCAAGCCCAGATATATGTGGAGGGTTGCATCAGGAAGGGCATCCGGCGCAAAACTTAGCCAAATAATTCATGCGGACACCAGTAAATATTTACATACCGGATCGGTCGAGGCCCGGGTTAACGACGACCGCCACCAGTACTGTTAGTCAACAGAGTGCTGGCGGAAATTGGGCTACTGTTGGCCAAAGGAGGAGTAGAGGTGGGAGGCATGGCCGAAGGCAGGAAGAGAGGAGAAAGGCTAGGACTGTGGTAGTGAGGGTCGGAACTTTGAAATGTTGGCAGTATGACTGATATGAGGAGCGAACTAGCCGATATGATGGACAGAAGGAAGGTTGGTATATTGTGTGCGCAAGAGACCCAGATGGAAGGGGAGTAAGGCTAGGTGTATCAGAAGTGGGTTCAAATTGTTTTATCATGGTGTGGATGGGAGGAGAAATGGCGTAGGAGTTATCCTGAAGGAACAGTATGCTAAGTGTGTTTTGGAGGTGAAGACAGTGTCGGATAGAGTGATGTTTATGAAGCTGGAAATTGATGGTGTAATGATGAATGTTGTTAGTGCATATGCTCCACACGTTGGGTGTGTGATGGATGAGAAAGAAAAATTTTGGAGTGAGTTGGATAAATTGGTGATGACTGTACCCAAGGGTGAGACAGTGGTGATTGGAGCAAATTTCAATGGGCATGTTTGGTGGAGGGAACAGAGGGGATGAGGAAGTGATAGGTAGGTATGGTGTTAAACAAAGGAATGGAGAAGGTCAGATGGTAGTGGATTTTGCGAAAAGAATGGACATGGCTGTGGTGAATATGCATTTTAACAAGAGGGAGGAGCACACGGTGACATACAAGAGTGCAGGAAGATGCACACAGGTGAATTAATCTTATGTAGGAGGGCCAGTTTGAAGGAGATTGGAGACTGTAAAGTGGTGACTGGGGAAAGTGTAGTTAGGCAGCATAGGATAGTGGTTTGTAGGATGACGTTGGTGATCAAGAAGAGGAGGAGTGTGACGGCAGCACCAAGGATCAAATGGTGGAAACTGAAAAAGGGTAATTGTGAGGTGGAGTTCAGGATGAGTTAAGACAGGCATTGGGTGGCAGTGAAGAGTTACCAAATAGCTGGGTAACTACATCAGAGCTAGTAAGGGAGATGGCTAGAAAGGTTCTTGGTATGACATCTGGACAGAGGAAGGACGACAAGGAGACATGGTGGTGGAATGAGGAAGTACAGGAGAGTACACAGAGAAAGAGGTTGGCAAAGAAGAAGTGGGATTGTCAGAGAGATGAAGAAAGTAGACAGGAGTATAAGGAGATGAGGTGCATGGCAAAGAGAGAGGTGTCGAAGGCTAAGGATAAGGCATATGAAAGGTTGGATACTAAGGAGGGAGAAAAGGACCTGTACCAATTTGCTAGACAGAGGGACCGAGCTAGGAAAGATGTGCAGCAGGTAAAGGTGATAAAGGATAATGAGGGAAACATACTCACAAGCGAGGAGTGTGTGTTGAGGAGATGGAATGAGTACTTTGAGGAGTTGATGAATGAAGAGAATGAGAGGGAGAGAAAGTTGGATGATGTGGAGATAGTGAACCATGAAGTACAATGGATTAGCAAGGAGGAAGTAAGGATAGCTATGAAGAGGATGAAGAATGGAAAGGCTGTTGGTCCAAATGACATACCTGTGGAAGCATGGAGGTGTTTAGGTGAAATGGTGGTGGAGTTTTTAACCATATTGTTTAATGAAATCTTGGAAAGTGAGAGGATGCCTGAGGAATGGAGAAAGAGTGTTTTGGTACCGATTTTAAGAATAAGGGTGATGTGCAGAGCTGTAGTAACTACAGAGGGATTAAACTGATCAGTCACAGCATGAAGTTATGGGAAAGAGTAGTGGAAGCTAGGTTAAGAAGGGACGTGACGATTAATTAGCAGTATGGTTTCATGCTGGGAAAGAGCACTACAGATGTGATGTTTGCTCTGAGAGTGTTGATGGAGAAGTACAGAGAAGGTCAGAAAGAGTTGCATTGAGTTTTTGTAGACTTAGATAAAGCATATGACAGGGTGCCTAGAGAGGAGTTGTGGTATTGTATGAGGAAGTTGGGAGTGTCAGAGAAGTATGTCAGAATGGAACAGGATATGTACGAGGGTAGTGTGACAGTGGTGAGGTCTGCGGTGGGAGCGATGGATGCGTTTAAGGTGGAGGTGGGATTACATCAAGGATCAGCTCTGAGCCCTTTCTTATTTGCAATGGTGATGGACAGGTTGACAGACGATATCAGACAGGAGTCCCCGTGGACTACGATGTTTGCAGATGACATTGTTATCTGTAGTAAGAGTAGGGAAAGTACAGTTTTGTACCTACCATAAATGTAGATGTTCGAGTGTTCACACTGCTGCAGTCATTACACTTGGGTTATCCTGCCGTCAGGTGGTCCCGCAGTTGGCCAGAGTTCCAAAGTCTTCGTCCGGCGTCGGTTGCTGCCGCCTCTTCCCTGACGTCAGTGCACCAGGGGTATATAAGATGCATCCAACGCCATTTTCTTCAGTTTTTCTTGCCCCAGATATCAGGTGCCCCCGAGTAGGCAGGCAATACATATTGTTAATAAAAAATATACATATAAAATAAAAACAATACCTTCAGTTACAAGCAAATACACCACAAAGGTTGTATAGGATAGAAAGGTATAGATAACTCCAGCTAGTTCAGAGGGGATGGAGGGAGGGTAACCTGGACTGCAGCACTGTGAACACTCGAACATCTACATTTATGGTAGGTACAAAACTGTACTATGTTCATCGTGTTACACTGCTGCAGTCATTACACTTGGGTAGAATCTCAAAGCTAAGGTTGGGTGGCTGGTCTATAAAGAGTTAGGATTGGCTATGAGGCCCTGCAGAACTGCAGTGGTAAATCCTGCTCTGGATTTAGACTAAAGAGGCAGGTGGTAATGCTTGGTAAAGGTGTGCACTGAACTCCAAGTTGTAGCCTCCAAAATTTCCTTGGTAGGTAATCCTCTGAGAAAGGCTGTTGAAGTGGCTGTTGCCCTGGTGGAATGTGGCCTAAAGTTATTTGGGACTGATTTTCCATGCTGTATGTAGCAGTTACGAATACAGTATCCTATCCATTTGGATGTAGTCTGCTTTGAGATAGCCTTGTCCTGTGATCCTGCAGCATATGCTACAAATAGTTGCTCAGTTTTCCTGAAAGCCTTTGTTTTGTCCAAGTAGAAGCGTAGCTGCCTGTGTATGTCAAAAGAATGCAGAAATTTCTCCCCTTTATTCTGGGGGTTTGGATAACAAGTTGGCAAATGGATGGTTTGGTTAAGAGCCACACTAATACCACCTTTGGCATAAAGGTAGGGTTTGTCCTTCAAGAAACACTGTCCTGATGAAAAATTATAAAAGGTTCCACTGCCATTAATGCCTCTAGCTCTGAGACTCTTCGTGCTGAAGTTACTGCCAGGAGCAGAGCGGTTTTCCATGATAAAAATTTTAGATCGGCTGTATTGGCTGGCTCAAAAGGTTGTAGGGTTAGTTTTTCCAAAATGAAATTGAGGTCCCAAGTTGGTGTTGGTGCTCTCCGGGGCGGTCTTATGTTTTTAGCCCCTCTGAGGTACTGCTTTAGCAAGGGATGAGAGAATAAAGGAGGATCTGTATTGTAATGTGCTGAAATGGCAGAGGCGTGGATCTTAATTGATGAGAAGGATAGTCCTCTGTCCAGCATCTCAGTTAAGTATTGTAAAATCTGAGGAATGTTTGGAACAAGAGGGTCAAGGCTTTGAGCCTGGTTCCAGGCGCAGAATCTCTTCCATTTTTCTGAGTAAGCTTTGCTGGTGCTAGCCCTCCTGGCCTCCAGAATGACATCCATAACAGCTTTAGAGAGAGGTGTTGCCTGTTTGACTAATGTATTTGCCATGCAGCCAGGTTTAGGGTTTTGAGCTGACCGTGCAGGATCTGATTGTTTTGTTGAGTCAGAAGGTGTGGAATTTGAGGCAAAATCCATGGTGGGCCTTGAGCTAAGTTCCTTAAGATAGGGTACCAGTGCTGGTGTGGCCAGTCTGGAGCAATCAGGATCATCCATGGTTTTTCTTGTCTGGCTTTTAGGAGTACCTTTGAAAGGAGAGCCAGTGGCGGGAAGGCATAAACTTTTAGGTTTTTGCAGTTGAACAAAAGAACATCCACTTTCCATGCTTGTTTGTGATAAGTCCTTGTGCAGAATTTTTGTAGTTGGCAATTCAGTGGGTAGGCAAAAAGATCTATGTCTGGGCATCCCCATTTTTGTGTTACCATGCTGAAGATTTGTGGATTCAATTTCCATTCGTGAGGGTCCATGATATTTCTGCTTAGATCGTCTGCCAGAGTATTTTTCTTTCCTGGCAGGAATTGAGCTTGCAAGTGAACTTGATACGTTAGAGCTGTGTTCCACAAGGTCATGGCTTGCCTGCATAGGGGATAAGCATGAGTTCCCCCTTGCTTGTTTATGTACAACATTACTGTGGTGTTGTCTGTCTTTAATAATAATTGTCCTGGATGCAGAAGGTCCTTGAACAGCCAACATCTCTTTTTGATTGATGTGAAGATGCATCTGGTCTGTGGTCCACTTGCCCTGAATGCATTTTCCTGCCATGTCTGCTCCCCAGGCTTAATCCGAAGCATCTGTTGTTAAAGTCTGCCTGGCTGTGGGTAGGGTAAAAGGCTGACCCTTGTTTAGGTGACATGCCTGTGCCCACCATCGAAACTCCTGTTGTTGGCAGGGAATCATTGGTATTACTGCTTCTAAACTGTGAGAGTGTTGAGTCCAAACACTTTTTAGGTACCATTGTAATTTCCTCATATGCAGTCTGGCATATGGTATTAGTAGTATGCAGGATGCCATGAATCCCAGGGCCTGCAGAATTTTTCTTGCAGGGAGATGGGACTTTTTTGCCAGTAATTGAAAATATTGAGTTAGTTGAACTTGTTTGTCTGGCGTGAGGTAAGCCATCTGGGCCGTTGTATTTAAGCTGGCACCCAGGAATATAATCTGTTGTGAGGGCACTAGTTTTGACTTCTTTTCATTTGCTGTGTACCCTAGAGAAATTAGCAACCTTTTTACAAACGCCAGATGCTGTAGAAGAATGTACTTTGTCTCTGCTTCAATGAGGCAGTCGTCCATGTATGGATATATTTGAATTCCTTTTTGTCTGCAAAATGCAATTACTGGTGCCAGGCACTTTGTGAAGACCCTGGGCACAGTAGATAAGCCAAAGGGCAGTGCAAAGAATTGGTAGTACATTGTACCAGCTTTGAATCTGAGGTATCTTCTGAAATTTTGTCTGATAGGAACATGCAGGTATGCCTCTTTGAGGTCCACAGTAACAAGCCAAGCCTTCTTGCCCAGCATGGGTAGAAGCTGCTGTAATGTCAACATTTTGAATTTCGGAATATCCAGGTAAGTATTTAGAATTGAAAGGTCTAGTATGGGCCTCCAGACCTTGTCCTTTCTGGGGACCAGGAAGAGTCTTGAGTAAAATCCTTGTCCTTGTTCCTGTTGAGGTACTTTTTGAATAGCTCTCATGCCCATGAGGGTTGAAATTTGTTTTTGTGCCTCTGCCCATTGATTTTGTGGCAGGTCTGGCATTCCTTTTAGCCTTGGTAAAGTATGAAAGTGGAACCTGCAACCTTGAGACACAATATTCAGAACCCATTTGTCTTGGGTGATTGTTTGCCAGTTTTGAGAAAAAGTGCTAGTTTTCCCCCTAAGGGGGCTTCCAAAAGGGAAGTGCTTGGCATACGAAGGGGAAAGTCATTGTGACTGTTTCCTGTAAGGTTGATACTTGTCCTCACCTCCTTTTGGGGTTGAGGTGCCCCACTGTCGTTTGTCTGTTTGAGCCTTGGGGTTGAGATCTGCCTCTTGGGTGTCTGTATCTGCCTCTCTGTGGCCTGTCTGACACTGGAAAGGACCAATTCTTTGTTGGCCAATTTCTGCTAAATCGAGGTGGATGTACTTGTAAGAAATCCTCGACTGTTTGCATAGATTTAGCTTTATCCTCCATTTTTTTTAACACCTCTTCTGCCTTAATACCAAACAAGGTATCATGCTGTAAAGGAGCATCCAATAATTTTGTCTTAACATGATCATGTAAACTCTATTCTTTTAACAAAGCATGCCTTCGAATCACAGAACCTGTAACTGCGGTTCTACAAGAGGCCTCTAAAGAATCAAAACCACATTGCAGAGTATGTTTTCCCACCTGTTCAACTGCATGCAACAAATCCTGCATTTCTTTACAATCAGGAGCTTCTGAGCTAGCAAGCATTTTCTGTTTTAACTGAGCCATTAAATATTGTTGGTACTTAAGCATATGAAACTGGCAATTTAAAGCTCTTACTGCTAAGAGTTGCAGAAGTGTATACCTTCTTCCCCCATCTATCCAAAGCTCTGGAATCTCTGTCAGAGGGTACTGGATTTTTTGCAATGGAAGCCTTAACCCCTTTTGGACCCTGGGAAATAGTTTCTGGGTCAGCAGAAGGGTTTTTATAAAGAAACTTGTGAGAGTCAGGGACTCTATAATACCTATCTGGCTTGGCTGGTGCAGGGGGCAAAGAATCAGGAGATAAGCTGGATTCAGAGAACACATCATCCACAATATCTAGCACAGGCGGAATAGCCAGGGGCATGTGCTGAGGCAATACAAGGAAATCCCTGAGCCTTTTCTTGGAATCTGAGTAATCCTGACTTTCCCAATGGAAATGCTCCCTCATGGTATGTAAAGTTTCCCCAAAAGAATAATCCTCAGGAGGAGAGGCTGAAGGGATAGATTCTTCAGCATCAGAGTCCTCATAGGGGGGTAGAGAGAAACTCTGGTCTGAAGAGGAATCAGAGGAAATGGAAATCTGATCAGAGGAGTCATAGTCTGTATCCTGCCTAGGCCTTTTCTCAGGAGGGGGGTGGGAATCCCTGATTAGAGTAATGAGGTCTTCGGCCATTTTAAGCATCTGTTTCTTAGGCATGGAGGACTGTCCAGGAGAATGCTGTACTTGTTTCTTTGTCTTTAATGGTACTTTTGTCTTGGCTGTTGTTTTAATGGTAAGTTGTGAAGGTCTGAAAACTCCCTCAGAAGCCGATGCCTACTCAGCAGCTCCGGACGCATCTGAGGGATTAGTTTCTGTAGGCCCAATACCTTGAGTTTCCAGAGGCCTAGTTGTCTCCACGTGGGAGTCGGAGGCAGCTTGTGGCTCTGAGGTAGCGGGTGTCAGGGGCTGCGAAAATTGTGTTTTTTCGGTATTGCGGTCGTCGGTTGATCCGACGGCATAGTATAATTGAACCTTCAGCTAAAGTAGTGCAAAGCAAAATCAAAACGTCTTTTATAGTGCGTTTGTTAAATCTAGCACAAAACCGACAACTAGTGACGTCGTGATCAGGGCCTAGGCATGGAATACTGTAAGAGTGGAAGTCCTTATGAGGTATTTGCTTCCCACAAGAAATACAATTATTAACTTTTTCTGACATCGGTCTGAGGCAAGAAAATGTTTCCCCAATGGGGTACTTGGCTTTATTGAAGACTTTGGATCTGAAATTCGATTTCGAAAATCTCAGGAGTCGGCCGACCGGCACTTGCGAACTGCTTCTGATTCGGGCACTGCACGGCAAGAAAGACTGAAAAAAATGGTGTCGGATGCATCTTATATACCCCTGGTGCACTGATGTCAGGGAAGAGGCGGCGGCTACTGACGCCGGACCAAGACTTTGGAACTCTGGCCGACTGCGGGACCGCCTGACGGCAGGATAACCAAAGTGTAATGACTGCAGCAGTGCAACAGGATGAACATCAGGAGGAGGAGACCTGGAGAGATGGAGAAATGCTCTAGAGAGAAGAGGAATGAAGGTCAGCAGGACTAAGACAGAATATATGTGTGTGAAAGAGAGGGAGGATATTGGAATGGTGAGGATGCAAGGAGTACAGGTGGCGAAGGTGGATAGGTTTAATTACTTGAGATCAATAGTTCAGAGTAATGGTGAGTTTGGAAGAGAGGTGAAGAAGAGAGTACAGGCAGGATGGAGTGGGTGGAGAAGAGTGTCAGGAGTGATTTGTGACAGACGAGTACCAGTAAGAGTGAAAGGGAAGGTCTACAAGAGGGTAGTGAGACCAGCTATGTTATATGGCTTGGAGACAGCGGCACTGACAAAAAGACAGGAGCTTGAGCTGGATGTAGCAGAGTTAAAGATGTTAAGATTTGCACTGGGTGTGATGAGGGTGGACAAGATTAGGAATAAGTATATTAGAGGGTTAGCCCAGGTTGGAAGGTTTGGAGACAAAGCCAGAGGCAAGATTACGTTGGTCTGGACGTGCTGAGGAGGGATGCTGAGTATATTGGGAAAAAGATGCTAAGGATGAAGCTACCAGGTAACAGGAAAAGAGGAAGGCCTAAGATAAGGTTTATGGATGTGGTGAGAGAGGACATGCAGGTGGGTTGGTGTGGCAGAGCAAGATGCACAGGACAGGAAACAAATGATCTGCTGTGGCGACCCCTAATGGGAACAGCCGAAAGAAGATGATGATGACTCTTCTCTTTTTTGCCTCAAGTATTCTGCTTAATAACCATCCTGAAAACCTTATCAAATTCACAAGTTCAGTTCTTTCCAAGTGAGTCTCCTGGAGCATAACTATTTGCACTCTACATTTTTAATATAGTTCACTACTTTTTTTTTTTGTATTTATCTGTGAGACCATTAACATTTAAAGGCATTATAGAAAGAATCACATTCTTTAGGGATTATTATTCCCACCATTTATATATAACAGCTTTTTCATTAAATGTCTGGGTTCTAGCTTTCATGTTATATGCATGCACCATTTGGCAACTTAGCCTTTTACACAATTATTTCTTGTCATCTCCATTTGGTCACATGTTGCAGAATTTTTTGTTTTATTAAAAATCCTCAAACAAAAATACACACACCCCCAATATCCACTTAATAGTAACACACAAAACTAGGTACATAATAAAAACAAACGTTCTAAACTGACAGTCACACCTACAGGCTAGAGACAACCAAAAAGAAAGGTCATTCGTGCTAAGATGCATGATACAGCCTGTGCTTTCAGTAAGTATTATCTGGTTTTGTCTTATCTTTATAGCTCTCCCAGCTCAGAAAACACCTGAATGCTTTCAGTAAACATTTTCTTCAAGCCATTTCTTTTTATCAGATTGCCTTCTGGTGACATACAAGTCAGACAGAAAATGCTAAGAATACATTGTTTACAAGAAAAAAAAAACATAATATTCAATATTCTTTCCATTTATATGCTTTGTAGTAAACTTACTACTGAATAAATCCTAGGGTTAACCAAATAATTTCCCTATGCAAGCATCTGAAAAAGCACACTAATTTTTCTTTTGTCATGCTCTTTTAACCAGACCCTTCCTCCCTCCCTTTTCCTCCACATTGCAGTGTCTACATTTCTTAAAACTGAACAAGGAAAAAGCGAGAAGGGACAAAAAAAACAAAATCATCTGCTTATATTAGTATCACCATTACATTAAAAAAAGAACTAAGAAAACTTTACTTCACGGATTGCTAAGAAAGTCATGCAACAGTTAAACATTGTCATGTTTTACTTACTGTGACAAACCAAATGCTACCAACCCAGCTAGCTGAAATTTTGTAAATAATTATATGTCACTTGAAAGTATTAATATGATTTATATAAAAATGTGGCACGGCCAGCCCAGCTATCTGGAAAATTTGTAAATAATCATATGTCATTTGCGAATATTACTAATACCCATATGCTGGACCCTCCCCACCCTTCAACCTATTCAGACACCGACCCCAGGCCATCAACTACTACTAACCCTGTCACTACTAACCCCCATACTCAAAAAATGTCATACAAACCCCATTCTCATTTCATCCCATACCTACTGACACCATTAAGAAACTGCTACAAAAACAAAAACCCTGCTCTACTTCAGCTGACAATCCCCCCATACTACCTCAAATTGGCTGCTAACTCAATTGCCTACCCAATCAGTATCCATATAAGTAGGTCTTTATTCCGAATCAGAAGTACCTACCATATGGAAACAATCTCACATCACCCCCATTCACAAAGGAAGCAACTCTTTGGATCCATCCAATTTCCGTTCTATATCCATCGTGTCACCCAGATCTAAAATTCTTGACAGAGGTATCCATCAGCAGGTAATGCAACATCTATCGCAAAACAATCTTTTAACCAAAACCCAACATGGCTTCCGACCTAGCCACAGCACAGCTACGGCCCTATTATCTTTTACAGACACCATGAACAAGGCCAGAGATGCAGGATGCTATATAGCCTCAGTATTCCTTGACCTCTCTAAGGCCTTTGACACAGTGTCTCCCCCATTACTTTTGAGCACACTAACTTAGGCTTCTCACATAACACAGTAAAATGGTTTCAGAGCTATCTCAAGGATTGTAAACAAGCAGTGAAATGGTCCAACAAACTCTCACCCTTTCTCCACAACCGTACTGGAATCCCCAAAGGCTCCATCCTAGGACCCCTACTCTTCAATATTTGCAGAAACAACCTTCACACTGCCTCTCACCTGGGACCCTCATTCAATATGCTGATGATTCCACCATAATCTGCACTGCTCAATCACTACCAGAACTACTCTCAGAAACTCAACAGTCCTTTACAGCAGTTGAATCCTTGCTAAGAAATGCCCAACTCTTTCTTAATCCAAAGAAGACAAAACTAGTACTCTTTCATCCCCAAAACACCTCTCTTGTCACTGATCATTTCAACATCCTTGCATCTGACAACACCGCCATAGAAATAGTGCAGGAAACCAAACTTCTAGGTGTTATCATTGACAATAAACTTTCAATTGACCTCCATATACAGCAAAATATAAAGAAAATTCATCTAAAATTGGGACTCCTAGAGAAACAAACATTTTTTTTACTGCAACCACAACTACCCTTGCAAAAACATTTTTTCGTTCCTCTCTTCACTATGGTGCCCCTATCTTAACTAACTTACAAAATTCTACCCTAAGCAAGTTGGAACAGTGCTACAACAAATTTGCAAAGTTTGCCACAAACTCTAAATATCACACACACCACTGTAAACCACTCCTAGAATTAAACTGGTAAGAACTACCCAACCAACTTGCCTTTATTCAGCTATCCACCTTGCACAACCTGAATTTCAAGCCTACTGCCTGCCTGCACTAGCCAATCTAGTCACACCTTACACACCAAATTGATCCTATGATCAGAAGAAAACCTGGTCACTCTCTGTATTCATACTCTGTCTCTATACATTGGAATTCACTACCTCTAGCTACCAGGTTTATTCCTGGCCTAACCCATTTCAAAGCCTCTTTAAAAAATCATCTCAAAAGTACACAGCTCGGCTCCTGCATAAAGCCTGCCTAATGCTCAGGTCTTCCTCTTTCTCTCATATTTCAATCCCTCTCAGACTGCAAAATCCTAAAACTCTTCTAACTCCTTCTCTGCTTCTATACCATATCCTTAAGCTGCTGCTCAGGTTTTACTGCTTCTATTCTTCTTAACTCTCTCTTGCTATATGTCTGCATCACTTTGTGGTTGCTATTTCAACATCATGTCTGATGAGAGTGACTATTATCGTCTGTAACATTTTAACTATATAGAACTGTTTAGATGTGTAGTAAGATATTACATCTTGGAGCAGTTTGTTCTTTCAACTTATTTTTGTATAGTATTTCTAATGTAATCTTTATTGTATTGGATTATACTGTATTTGTACTGCACTGTATGTGGAGCTTTTCTCCCCGAGCCTCTGCTGAAACAAGGTTCTGTAGACCCAGTCAGAATACCCCGGTAAACAAATGTCAAATAAATAAAAATAAATATTAATATGACCCATAGGCTTATCTTGCAAATGTAAGAGAACTATACGTTATGTGTATATTAAACTACTGGTGCAGAAGTGTGTTGAACTGCATGTTATGTACTGAGTTTCAAGAATGTAACAACACTGCACCTTGCTGGAAAAGAGCAGAAATGTGTATAAACTATACACCTGTGCAAATATGTGTTTTAATGGTGGAAGTTGGAACATACAGAGTTAACTTGCAAAACCTCAAGAAAATAAGTTGAAATTGTTTACAACCGTGCTATAAAAGTTAGTTAATGCAAAGAGGCAGAATGTCTAGAATTGGCGGTTTTCCTATCATCTTGAAACAGAAATAATTAGTTTCAAATGTAAAAGTGTTTAACTGTTTTATGACTTCCAGTTCTAGGCAAACTTCTGAGAGACATGTACCTCTGACAAAGAGGTGCTAAATTCTAAGTTTCTGTTAGCCCTGGGAACTGAAGACAGGTGACAAAGACATGCTGTCATCCCAACTAACCCAGCAGTAATGTGTATTATTAATTTAAGAACTATCTCAGAGAGTGAGTCTGGGCATTTTGCATTTGTCTTTGGACCTGAAAACATCCATCTTCAGCACTTCTCATCTGCATTTGCCTTGCTCTGTAAGTAAGATTTAGGTATAGTATTTCTTTTAGAGATAGATAGGAATATAGTAAATATTAGATTAGATGTTTATTGTATTTATTTGAGACTGTCCTGCAATGCTGTTTTAAAATATTTCCTGTGATTATGAACTCTGTAGTCACTGTGCTGAGTTATTGAGTATTGTCTTGTTTTTTTATTTATTATTATTAAATATATTTAAACCTTTTAATTGTGGCTGGTTTGTTTAGAGATATTTAAGCTCTTAGGGTAGTTGCATATGTATTTGGTGACACTGTACAGGCCACTCCAATAGCCTTGAAAGAATTGGTCACACCATTTGGATAATACTAACATTACACAGTAAGATTGGTCACCCTTTGGGAAGGGCTTTAAAGTAGTTGATAACGGGTTCTGGTGGCAGTGTCAACTACCGTATGGTCTGAGCAGAAGGGGGCATAGCTAGTAAACCTGTGCCAGCCTTTCCCAGGTGTGTGTTTGTGTATAAATCGAATCTCAAAGTGTGTGTGTGTGTGTGTGTGTGTGTGTGTGTATCAGCTACCCGGGCAGGGACATGAAGCACAGGTTGGACAGACAGAGTGCTGGGAGGACTTGACTTGGAACCCTAGCTAAGGACTCAACTCTATAGCTGTGCCAGTGGGGAGTCTTATTGGGGATCTGGAGAAAGAGGGAGAAACCAGCCCCAGATCAATTGGCACAGTGGTATGTTGCTCTGACTGTAGTGCACATGGTCCTGAGTTCAAGACTTGGCAGTGAAATGCATGGTGGTAACACAACATTTTATTCTAGCAACTTTCCAAGATTATACAAGCAATGTTTAAAATGTGTCCCTGGTTTTTGGGCTTTTTCCAGATTTCTTGTGCTGCAAAGTTAAGTTGAGAGATACAGTTGAGTGTCAAGTGGATTTTACATGGAGCCAAGAACTTCAGGGGAAAAGAAGTTTAGTGCTGCTTATGCTGATTCCACTTGCACTGTTAATAGCACAACAGGTAGTGTGTACTTGCTTTTGATGTAGAAGGCTATGGGTTCTACTCACACAGTATGTAGATGCATTGCTGATACTGTACTGTGTTGTACTTTTAAAGGGGGTAGATGCTGCAGTCCTGAGAATGTCCTCTTTGGCAGAGATACCTAGTAATTATGAACCTGTCATCAATTTGCCATCCATTCCCTATTGCAATATTACTAGCTTATCATTTTTAATGTAACATAGGCCATTTATTCCTCAAGGGCAACAGGCACTTTATTTGTAGATGAAATAATGACATATAAAGTTGTTTGCTAGCAGCAACCTCTTCATTAGTTACAGATCTCTTTAATGTGGAATTATTTAGATGACTTTCACTTCTGCGGAGATTGTGCATATTTACTGATACTGGTGGATTGTAGAAGTTTGAGTAGACTTTTATTATAGAAATGTTCTGAATTGAGCAGTTTTGTCATTATTGGTGCATGCATTTTGTTTCATTGTTTACTGGAAAAATGTTCAAAACAATAAATTTAAAACGCTCTCTAACAACTGTACTATACTGTATTATACAAGGAATATAATTTAATACAATCAGGAAGGTGCATCAAAGAACACATGTATGTTTCATGTGCAAGGGGGCCTATGATTTGAAAACAGCCCAATGTTAATGTTTATCTGTCACCGGCCAGATGTATTTTCTTTGAATGTGGGTTTCAATGCTGTTTCAATGAATGTGAGTTTCAAGGGCAGAGAAGTTTTAATGCCAAGTCTATTTTCATTGTGAGACTGCATTGCTTTGTTTAGCAGATGTCTACTAGTGTTTGTGCTGTTTCAGACTTCATACCCTTCAGAAAAATGTATGCTAAAGCAAGACCTGTTATTCTATCAACTATCTAGGTTTATACAAGAGCAAGTTTTAGTACTGTTTGTATGGGCCCCAATATATTTGGCCTTGTCCAGATTTCCTGCATCAAGACATTGAGAGGTATGCGCAAATAAATCGCTTTATAGAATTAGGTATATCCAAACCTCTCAACTGTCTCCTATTTTGGCTAAAAATGTTGCTCTTCCCCTAATAATCCCTCTGCAAAATGGCAATTTTTGAAGAAAACGTGAAGGGTTTCCAATTAATAAATAACTGTAATGATCAGAGTTATAGATTACTTTTATATCAGAAATGCTTGTAGATTCTCTTATTTTGTCAGCTGCTCAACTTAACAGTACTAATATTAAAAAAGTGTCCCTTCTTTGACAGGTTCCCAGCTGTATTGTGTGGCTATTTTATATTTTTAATAATCCATAAAAAACAATAACAATGAGATAACCAGGCACAACTTCTTCATCTGTTATAATAAAAACGTATTTATTATGAGGATAAAACAGGAGGTAAATGCTTTCGCTGAAATAGCTTCATCAGACCTTCAAGGTCATAATAAATACATTTTTATTATAACAGAAGAAGTTGTGCCTGGTTATCTTATTGCTATTGTTTTTTACGGATTACTGATATTCTACTTTTGGCGATGAGGTATTTGTTCCCTGGTGTGTGATTTGTCTTGGCCTATTTTATATTTTTGCATCACATTTTTGGTCCGTTTTTCATAAAATTGTGGTTTTGTGACAAATTAGTGGCAAATCATTAAAGATTGAAGTTAGAAAATAATGACAGACATTTGAGTTTTAGATTTCATACCCTTCAGAAACTACTAACATAGTAATGCAAGACCTACTATTCTATTATCTAAGTTTATAAGAGCAATATTTAAAAATTGTCCTTATTTTTGGGCCTTTGTCCCACTTCTATTTATAGCTTTGTCAGATTTCTTGCTCTGGGTTGAGGTAAGACAAATGTAAGTCAGAGCCATCACAATCAGCCAGAGACATTTCACATTGTGACATACTTGTTGCACCCCACTCCCCCATGTAGTGACTCTGGATGTGTCCAAAGCAAGGCAAGTAGCAGTTATGCAGTGTAAGTGTGCAGAGTATCTCCCCATTCCAGGTAGACACAAGTACTACAGTGGCTTTTCATCTGTCCTTGAATTTGCAGAATGTTCTGGTTTTCTGTCATATTTTTATACTGATTTCTGCTTCTTCTTATTCAGAAAATGCATGCTGTTGCAGTGCCTGTTGCTCTGTGTTTAAGTAGCAATGTTTTAATGAACATCAGGTAAGCTTGTCTGAGATTATAAGATGCAAGTAAGCTTTAATAACCATACTGTTAAAGAATCACCAACACTGAAAGCCTTTTTGTTGTCGCCATGCAGAGAATATTTACATAACTAGATAATGTATAAGCTTTAGGTATTAAAATGCATATGACAGTATTTGTAATAAATGTTAGGATTACAATATTTTCAGAAGCTCATTACATTTGTTGGAGACTTGCAGTTATCTTTGCAGGCTTCACCCGTAAATAAAACAGAATGCCAGTCTACCGTGTGGTCCACAACCTGTGCAGTAATACTTTAAGCAATTTATCTTGAGCTTGTTTCTTGTTTGCTGTTCATTTTTCACTTTGATCATGTTTCCCCATGAAACACGCAGATAGTTGTCATCAATCAGGCAACAGGTCTTTTGGATAAAAACATTTTTACAAGTGGGGGGGTATCAGCAGAGATTGCTACTTTCAGCATGTGACTTGGTACTTTATAAAGCTGAATATAAATTATAATTAGAAATGCAGTGCAAGGAGAACTGGTTTGAGTTGAGTGCTACTTGTTTTTTATACTTGATTTTGACTGGCATTCCGGTAATGTATTTAAAAAGTAATTTATTTTTTCATGACCTTACAACCTTTTGTTTCAATCTAGATATTAAGTAAGCTGTCATTTAGCCAAAGCATTGAAATATTTTTTCTTCTACACTTCATTTTCTCTTGATTGGACTCTCATAATAATAGTTTGACACCCAGGGCAGCAAATTTAATTAAAGTCCCAGTTTTTGTGGTTTTGAGCATAGCTCCACCCCTTTCTAGTTTGATCAGCTAACCCCTTCCCATTGGTCACACCCATTCAGCTGTCTCCTGCAGCACCCCATTTGATTTGGAAGTCACCAGCCACCACTGGATATTAATGGCAGCAAAAGCTTTCACAGTGATAGACAAAACATTCTGTGTATAAGTAAGTGGGCACCTTTCCTTCCATCCTTCTCCCAACACTGACAAAAGCATCTCTCTTGTCCACTGAGAGGACCCTCGCAAGCAGCTACAGGAGTGATAAGGTTAACTCCCAGTCAATAGTGGCTGCACGGCCCCAAGTTTTTATGAGGAAGCTTGTGGTAATTTCCCCTGGCCATTTCCAAAAGAAAGCTGCCTGGGTCACATAAGGGAGTCACCATAATGATCTTAGGGGATTCCTTCACATCTTCAAGTACCCTGGATTTCAGTGGAAAAGCATATAGGAATATTTCTGTCCAAAGAAAAGAAGAGGCATCACTCTTCCAGGCCTTCTTGCATGTAGTCCTAGTGCAAAATCTTGCCAGTTGATTGTTCAGAGAAGGAAGGCAAACAGGTCTATTTCAGAACCTCCCCACAGATGGATCAAAAGACCCCTTGATCTAGTTTCCATTACTGAGGACCTGCCATTGTTTTGCTCAGCTTGTCTGCCAGTTTTGCTCTGACAGAAAGAAGGATTCCAGTAGAGTGAGAATGTGCTGTGAAGCTGTCTATATACTAAAATAACATGGCTGGTCTGCAAGGAGGTCATTCTGACTTGTTGGGATTGTTCCTGGCTTTGGGAGGTTCCAGAATTCTTTTTGCCCCCATTTCTTCTTAAACATCCGTTTACCTGCATTTTGTTTTGGCTACATTCTGTTTTCTTGCCAAAATTAGACACAACGTTACAGAATCCCTTAGAAAATTTGGGAAAAGACTACTGAAAAAAACATAAGTGATTCCCTGCCTTTCATCACACTTTTTGATCACCTCTGCAGCAGAGGGTCCAAAAACTAAATCACTGTCCAAAGGAGAATTTAATCTCTCATTCTTACTATCATCTAAGAGGCTTTGAGAACACAACCAGGTAAACCTCCTCAAAACAGTACCAGTGGTCATAGTGCTTGAAGTGTCAACTGAATCATATATACACTGTAAACAATGAGTAGTGACTTGTACAACTGAAGTAACTAAATTATATAAAATGGATTTTTCTTCACAAGAAGAAACTACAGACAAAACATTTCTTATACTTTCACAATTAGAGAGAATAAACATATGAACTGTTTAAGTGACATCCTGATCCCATGTGGAAAAATGGGAAAAAAAAGGTTGTGGAAGGATGGAAACTTTAACACGTGAGCCCGACAATTCAGCATTCTGAAAATTAATGTTGGAGAAGCATACTCCTTTTTTCACATACTTATCAATAACATTCCCATCCTTATCAAAAAGCATAGGATTGGAATGAATTAAATGTTTAACAGCAGCAGAGTTAACTAAAGCTACAGCTGCTGGGTCAGGTTTGGGAAGACTGTATAAAAACTTAAAAGACATAGAACTTTATATATCCTCTTTGTCTTTTACATGCAGCAGGCTGACCTTCAAGAAATATTAACACTGGATTGCAGTGCATTACAGTCTAGCTGTGTACACTAACAGTGTCATTTTGCTTCTGACACCTGTTTCTTGTCATTAACTAGGAAATCTCTTAGTAAAGGAATCCAGCTGCAGTGTAGTTAGGGTGGAGCAAGGAGAGGATATTTACACTATCTAATAAACCCACAGATTCAAGTTTGATAAGACAATACCTTCTACTTGAGTCTTCAAAAAATATTTGAGGTTTAAATACCCCCTGCATTCCCCATGTGTGTGTGTGTGTGTGTGGGGGGGTCCACACAGACCTATAGCTAGGTTATCTGATGCCCCTGGGCAGCTCAGATCTAGCAACCTCAACTCTAAATTGAGGACCCCCCCAAAAAAAACCCATCAATTCTTCTTTGAAAACTGCAGCAAGCTACTTACTACAGATGGAACATCTTGATCAACATCTGTTGATTATGCCTTATACCGATAACACTTTTACACCAATAGGCAAAGTTTCTCCCCATCACCTTGCATCATTCCCTTGTAGCAATGCCTTCGGAGTCCGGACCCATACCCTCTTAATTCCAATGTAGTCTTCATAATAAATGAGAAAAAAATTCAAGCTCTACAAGTTACGATTGCTGCCAGCACACCAATAAAGACAATGCCAGCAATGTCTTCCTATGGAGGACAACTATCAGAAAGTTACACATCAAGGAACAGATACCAACAACTTTGAACGTATCCACTTTGTCTTCATTGTCCTACACTGGGATAAGTTTAATGTCCTCTTACCTCGTATGTCTGAAGTTTGAATGCTTTCTGAAACTTTTTATTAAACCAGGATAGGATACCTTTAGCATCCCCACCCTTCTCACGCCACATTCTTTAGACTCTCTTTTCAGCCCTGCATGGTAGCATGCATCACTCACACAACTAAGGTATTTACCTCCAAATCTGGTTAACCATGACCTACAGCTCAAAATATTTCCTTTCCCACTGACAAATCACTCAGAACTGTTGCACTATTTATTGAATTAAATTAATTTCTTGAAACCTGCTTTATCTAGTCTATGTCAAAGGGAAGCCACTGCCTATCCTGGAATGCAAAGGACACATGGCACAGAACCTGTTTCAGATAGTATGCTGTTCCACTGCAGGATGCATGCATACACATTCACTCACACACAGGAAAAATTAACTACGGGCAATTAATAGGATCACTTATGCAAATAGCATCTCTCTGGCACAAGAGCAGACAAGAATACAAAAATTGTATCCCAGCCAAGAATCAAACTGGTGGAAACACAGCTGTATGGAACAGAGCCTGTTGCTTTGTGTTTAAGTAGCAATGCTTTAATGAACATCAGATGAGCTTGTCTGAGACTGTAAGATGCAAGTAAGCTTTAATAACCATACTGTTAAAGAATCACCAACATTGAAAGACTTTTTGTTGTTGCCATGCAGAGAATATTTACATAACTAGATAATGTATAAGCTTTAGGTATTAAAATGCATATGACAGCATTTGTAATAAAGGATAGGATTACAATATTTTCAGAAGCTCATTACATTTGTTGGAGACTTGCAGATATCTTTGCAGGCTTCACCCGTAAACAAATTAGAATGCCAGTCTATCGTGTGGTCCATAACCTGTGCAGTAATCCTTTAAGCAATTTATCTTGAGCTTGTTTCTTGTTTGCTGTTCATTTTTCACTTTGATCATGTTTCCCCATGAAACACGTAGATAGTTGTCATCAGGCAACAGGTCTTTTTGGATAAAAAACATTTTTACAAGTGGGGGGTATCACAGAGATTGCTACTTTCAGCATGTGACTTGGTACTTTTATAAAGCTGAATATAAATTATAATTAGAAATGCAGTGCAAGGAGAACTGGTTTGAGTTGAGTGCTACTTGTTTTTTTATACTTGATTTTGACTGGCATTCCGGTAATGTATTTAAAAAGTAATTTATTTTTTTCATGACTTACAACCTTTTTGTTTCAATCTAGATATTAAGTAAGCTGTCATTTAGCCAAAGCATTGAAATATTTTTTTTCTTCTACACTTCATTTTCTCTTGATTGGACTCTCATAATAATAGTTTGACACCCAGGGCAGCAAATTTAATTAAAGTCCCAGTTTTTGTGGTTTTGAGCATAGCTCCACCCCTTTCTAGTTGATCACACCCCTTCCCATTGGTCACACCCATTCAGCTGTCTCCTGCAGCACCCCATTTGATTTGAAGTCACCAGCCACCACTGGATATTAATGGCAGCAAAAGCTTTCACAGGGATAGACACAACATTCTATATAAGTATGGACACCTTCCCTATCCTTCTCCCAACACTGACAAAAAAGCATCTCTCTCTTGTCCACTGAGAGGACCCCAAGCAGCTACAGAGGATAAGGTTAACTCCCAGTCAATAGTGGCTGCACTGGCAACTCTAGAGTGGTCTAGAGAAAAAGAGGGGTCTAAGGAGTCAACTTTGCCCAATGCTGTGTCACCCACATGCAGATGAGACAAATTGCTAGCCTTCTGTGGTAGACTTTTTTATTTTTGTAGCTGAAAGAAGGACTGACTGTAGGACTGGTAGTTTGTACCATGGGTCAAGCTGAAAATTGTCTTTACTGGAGAAACTAAGTAGCGCAGCAGGTGAAATTTTATTAGTATAAAAGTATAAAGTCACTTTTCCCAATACAGACCCAGTAAAAAGCAGTCTAATATACTTTACCATCTGCAAAAAGTAATTAAAAACACAATTTCTCCATGAGGGGGTTGGGGGTGGGATGGGCTAATAAAGGTTTTATAATGTAAATCAACTTTTAAACTGTCAAACTCAAAAGTACACTCCTGTTTAAAAGTACAGCAAAGTCACATGACAGTCAATAAAAACACATATTCCTAGCTTAGCTTAACTTGAGCTGACTAACAGTTTGGCTGCATGGAAGGTGCCCTGAAGGTTGGAAGCTGACAGGCTGTTAGATGCTGTGCAGGAGATAATCCATATAGCTTACACTACTGCAACAGTGATCAATATGAAGAACATCATGGGTTAGTCTTAAGGGATGTACAATCCTTTTAAAGATAAAAAGCTGAAGCTTAGAGATTCTATGAACACAAGTACATGCTACCAAGGAAGGTGCCTCTACAGAAAACAGCAAAGCTGCTAAATGAGCCACCCGACCTTATGGCATTGAGGGAGAAAGTTCTGAGTGCAACCAAAGTGACAAGAATTCAACTGCTGACAGACCCCTGTGGGACATGAGCTTGAGTGTCTGATGCTGGATTGTTCATTTTAAGAAAGGGAGGAGGCTAGGTCTAACACAATAATGATGCCAACTGGTGAGTAGATCCTTGCCTGTTGAACAGACTGTACAGGCTTGTGCTACAAATGTGGTGCTTACATGCCAGACCACTGAACAGGGGAATTGATGTGTGGGAGAATGTTTTTCCCCAATCAGGAAGCTATCATGAAACTAGACGCTGTCTAAGGGGTTAGGGTTAAAAAGGGCGTTTTTTTGGGACCAGCATCTGACCTGCTCCCCAATATCTAACTTTTGCTTCACAGGGAAAAGATGGGCTGATAGGGTTTCCCCAGGGTGGAATGATTGGTCTATAGGGCTCTTGCCCAGCCCAGGGAATGTACATCTTTCATCCCTTGCGGAAATGAATGAGCCAATGGAGCAGACAAAGTGGAGTCATTGGGTAAGACCGGAGAAGAATGGGAAGAGGATTAAAAAAATAACACAAACCAGCATGTATAAAAGTGGGCTAGTGAACCTTCCAATTATGAAGTTATGTCCTAACCAAGATAAGGGGTCTTTGAAGGAAGGCAAAAGGCAGAGTACTTTGAGGAACTGTTTAACTGGCTAATGTTGGTTACCAGTTATGTTCACCAGTAGGTCATGATAGATAAGTGCCCCTGACAGGGGACTGACAGGCAGTTCATAAAAGTTTATGCAAAGGTCAAGATTGTCTGCAAACTGAAGAGGCAGCATCACATACATCTCCACCTTTTACACTTAGCAGAACAGGTCTGATGACAGGAAGGCTTCTTTGCTGCCTCAAACACTTCTGAGCCTCTGGGTGGGAGGTAGAGTAGAAATGCGTGTTGTAAACTACAAGAGAGCCCCTTGATGGACATGGCTGCTTCCTCAAATGAAGTGACTTCCTTGATGTATCTGGTTACTTTCCTGCACTGTGAGGGACCTGATAGTCTGAGATCATACCTCATTAACCAAAACATGGCAATATTTATTTATTTATGAGTCTTCATCTTTTTCACAAGTTTTGCAGCAAGGTGAAGAAACAGAAAGAATGAAGGAAAGGCGCACAAAAATTTCCCCTGAAACAGGACAGAATGTATTCACCACTAATCTTCCCCACCCTTTGCAATGCTGGATAATGAAGATCAGGATTGCACTCTCTCAATTAGTGAAAAGCTTGATCTGCACTGAGCCCCACTCACATAAGACCCTGTACAAACAAGGTTTCCAAACAATCAGCTGAAGCATAGGGCCCACAATGTCAGCTGTCAGCATGATTGCCATCTATGTCTCACTGAAAGAGTCACACATGCTATGACTCTGCAGACAGGAATATGAAAGAGTGCCACACTTTGCATAAGACAATGCTGTCTGTCTGATTGAACCATGACAAGTTATATTCTCAGCCTCCCCGCATAGTGCTTTCAAGCAAGTACACTACTTGTAACTCCATCTCATTTATGTGAAGCCCTCTCCTGTGGGTGTATACTGAACACCTACAAAGTTCTCACCTAAATTTGTGACATGCAGGATGTGTTCACTAAAGTTGCTCAAATCCAGGATGAGATAAGAGCCCCCCCCCAACCCTTTTCATGAGTACATCCATGGCTTTCTTCTGGATGAGAAATGCCTTTTTGGTTCCTATGAGGAGATTATGCATGTCCCAAGAGTTTCAAGGAGAAAGGTTGGCCTCTAAGCAGAACTATCTCCAGGGTAGTACCAAATAACTGTACAAGAAGCAGTTATCCCAACAGAAGAACTTGTAGGTCATTTGTGATGACTTGCAAAGACAAATACAACTTAGTAAACCACTCACTGGACACCTCAAGTCAGTGAGGGCAGGACTGTGACTGCTGTATTACTGGAGTCAACTTTTTGAGCATCTGCAATGGTACGGGGGGGGGGGAGCTAAGGATGCCTGATACTCTGGAGTCTTCTTCAACCAAACAGGAGGCTTTCTCCTTCTGTAAACTGGGCTGACCTGCAAAAAGATGAAATGTCTTGGGGGACAGCATTCTAGAGATCTTCGACTGAGGATTATTCCTTGTTACCAAGGACACAGACCACATCATGGGAACGCCACACAAGAGTGTAGCCAGGCATACTGTTCGCACTTTTAATTTCTAATTTCAGTCACATTATGTCTACAACTGTCTAAATGAATGCCTCCGACCACAGGTGCAATACTGCTAATCTAAAAGCAATATATTTTATAGTTTTAGGGGAACAGCTGAAAATTGTACTTACATTTATTAAGTGCTTGGGAGGCAGCATTTTGAGAGATGTGCCAATTTTTAAGTGATGCGTGTCCCATGCGGCTAACACTAAGAGGTTGTGAGTACAAAATGGAAATTGCTTGCTACACCCCTGCTCCCACCTACCCTTGGGAGAAGAGAATATCAGGAACAACATGCACAAGCCTCTTCTATCTGGCAAGGTATGTTTGGATGACTGGAAGGCTTCATCTTTGCCTTAATTATTTTTAAGATTCCCTCCATTTCCTTACAGGAACACAGGATACAAAGGTTGAGATCCACTGTGAGGTATAGATGACCATCATCCAGCTGAGGTCACCTTCTTTGGCTTTTACTGGTACAGTTTTCTGTACTGTCAGAGACCTGAATGCCTGAAACCATAAGCCTTTCAACAACCACAAGATAACAAATAATGTGCCTTGATTGCCCTCTAAAATGTTTTGATAAGATGCAGAATGAACACTTTTATAGGATGCAGAATGAAGGGGAAATGCATGTAGACATAATGTATCTACCAACAACTTCCACCCTGCTATGCTGACTAAGCAAAATTCATGAAAAAATTGTCATTTTCCAGAATGGTAAAAATGACCACCTCTTCAGTGCCCCCCAAAATAACTTGATTATACAAGATTCCTAAATCCTCAGCTCCAGAACAGTACTGCAGCTGAGTTGAGTCAACCAACACATTTACTCCTCAAAGAATTCAACCCGTAGCAAGGGTGGTTCCTCTGCCCATGTCTCACTGCCCTGCACACAGAAATTTGTCCCTGGAATACATTTGCTTACCAGAGTCCAATTCTTGCAGGTAACACAGCCATATTCTTGTTCCTTACTTGCTAAAGGGGCATCTACACACTTCACTGCATTGACTTAAAGGCTATGTTCCAAGAAGAATTTGTATGCATTATACTTGTGTTTTTGTACATATCCTCTAACCATTATAAAACTTGACTAAAGTGCATTTGGATCATAACAATGGTGATTTATAAACAAATACACAGAGTAGTGAAAGTAATATGTGAAACTAGCAGTTTGAATTCAGATCAAGATCCAGCACTACTGACCAGAAGTGTGCAGTGAGACGGACAGTTGAGAAGAAGCAAGAGATGAGGAGAGTCCAACTGGACTTTCCTAGATTTGGAAATAGTTTATGACAAAGTTCCAAGAAAGCTGATTTGGGCAGTCATGTGATGGTTCAAAGTCCAATACACATTGGTAAAATTAGTCCAGCCCATGAACAAGGACCCAATGACAAGTATGAACAGTATTCAGACTCACATAGGAGTCCCCAGTGAGAGTGGGTGTGCATCAGGATACAACTCTGTGCCCACTGCTGTTCATACTGTTGATAAATTACACTGGCAAAAAGGTAAAAGGGGACAGATCAACAAAGTTGCTTTATGCAGATGATGTGTCACTACAGGCAGACTCTGAATACAAACTTCAGTAAAAGACAGGGGGGATGGAATGCAAAATTCAAGGCACATGGGATAAAAATTATTACAGATAAGACATTTGTAATGGGAGAAATCAGAAGGTGAGAACTGAGACAAGGAAGACAGTGGGACAAGTTAACTTCAAGTTCTAGGGAGGGGTGATTGAGAAGGGAAGTCTGAATGAAGAGGTCAAAGCTAGAATTAAAGGGGCTGCAGCCAACTGGCACAGAGTGTCAAGGGTAGTGTATGACAGAAGAATGCCAAAGAAGCTGGAATGTAAGGAGTAGAAAACATTGGGGTGACCAGCACTATTACATGGTATAGAAATCTGGGCAGTGAATTCAGAGGAGTTGAGGAAGTCAGAGGTGATGGAGATGAAGTGCCTGAGATGTGTAGTAGGATGCACACTGTGGGACAGACAAAAGAAATGAGGACATCACAGCTGAAGCCCAAGTAGGTCCACTTGCAGAGAAGGTCAAAGAAAATAGATTACAGTGGTACGGGCACATGTGCAGGAAAACAGAAAACACTCTGGGGAAGAAGACTGAGACATATAGGAAGAAGGCAAGAAGAAATGGCAGCTTCCAGCAAAGAGATGGATTGCATGACAAAAGACCTGCGACATTCAGGTATGACTTTCAAAGAAGGCAGGACAGTAGTACTGAATCAAGATAGAGATGCAGTGATACAACACCCGTCTACAGGCTGAAAATTAGGAAAAGGGGAGGGTTGAAGATGAAGATTTAGAATAGAATAAATCATGACATACACCTACTTTCTACTGTTTCATTTTAATTATATAGCTACTGCAATGTATAAAATAATTATTTTACTATTTGTCAATCATTAACTTGTTTTAGCTAAGCATGATAAATGTTACTTTGATAATTCTTTTGTACCTTCTGCCCTACTCATGTCTAAAACGGGTCTTTGGATCAGCTTACCTAGCTGGTTAATTACCTAAAACTGCATTTATAAACAATAACTAAATGAATGACTGGCATAAAACCTTGAAAATGCTACTTACCCAGGATGCAGCCCTAATATCACTGATGGTTGTGAGCAAGGCATTTGCAAACTCTTGTTGTCGTCTGTAATACATATATACAAACCGAACAGTTTCTCTGCTGTTTGTTGCAGCAAAGGACAGGAAGGCATCGTATGTCTTAGAAAAGCTCTCTCCTTCTCCTGTAATAAGAACCACACAGTACCTGTGGAGCAGAAAAATAAAACAACTGTTAAATTAACTGAATAAACACACAAACTGAATGCGGTATCTTCAGAACATGTTCACATCACTTTGGGAACATATGAACAAAAATCCTATGTACAGACACAGCATGCGGGAAACTTGAATGATAGCTATGCACTTGAAAGAAAGTCAAACATTTTTTAACACCAACTCCAAATACAGCCCTGTATGGAAATTATCTTTACGGCAGATTACTATATATTTATTTATGTTTGTTTACCTGGGTAGGGTATTGAACAACAGTGATCAATTTCAGGCCCAGCCCAGATTGCAGTAATTATAACAAGTAGTTTAGTTATATAACAAAGGCTCAATTGAAAGTCAAGATTAACATATAACTGCTGCTCTCTATATACAGTTAAATACACTGGACATAAATACAGAAAATGGAGTACAGCAAAGTGCTAAAGAGAAAGTGAAGTAGCAGAAGAAAAAGAGAGAGACTGAAGACAGAGAAGAAGAAAGGAAAAAAGGAGGAAATAACTACATGTTTTGAATAGAAGAGTAAGTTGGAGGGATGGCATGTACATATGTACATGGGATAGTCAAATAAAAGTATCAGATCAAAGCTGAAGGCAACACTGTCTGGCTCCAGCATTTTAAAGAAATGGCTACCCTCCCACTTTATGACAGGTCAACTGTTTCTTTTTTGTGCATCAAGGGTGCGTGTGAGTGAGTGAGAAAGGCCTCACCAAGATTGCCTGAACTGTTATTATCCACTACTGGTTCAGCTTAATCACAGAAAGAATGAGGATCAAGAGAAGAGCCTTAAGTTCCTATGATGGCGTACTAGTTTCCTCACGGGAAGTTTTGCTCTTTGACCATAAAATTTCCAACTGTCATATACTAAGAAACTCCAAGGACTCCCTGTCAGAGTTCTTTCTCCATCAGTACCAAGTAAAAGCAAGTCAAAAATCAACATTCTGAATGTTGTCCACTATTAGAAACACTAATTGTTCACATCAGAAATGTTATTTTCAAACACCTTTATTACACTATTATTAAAGATATGGACATGGTAATTATTTGAAAAGTCGGAATCTGGGGTTTGGCTTTATAGGCTTGAATTTGTCCATAACAGACTTAAAAAGAAAAAAAGTCATGGGCATTCAGAACTGTCATATAGCTGAAACATTTGCATATATGCCCATGTGCCTCTAACACAAACAAAAGGTCTAAGGAATCACACAGTGGAAACTCTTGCTTGGCTAGAGTTTTCTTTAGTTTTTACTGATTGGTTTGTCTGTGTGACATTTTTACTCACTGTTTTATTTTCCCTGAGATACGGACATCTCAGAGTAGGAATACACACACACACACACACATATATATATATATATACATACATACATATATATATATATATATATATATATATATAATAAGTTTGGGGGGGGGCGCCTTGCAGGTGTAGCTGCCACCCGGCAAAAAAGAATTTTAAAGGAGAATATTTGATATTCACTCTTCTGCATCTTTTGTGTGTGTGTGTGTGTGTGTGTGTGTGTGTGTGTGTGTGTGTGTGCGCGTGTTTTTGACATGTCTGTACTTGTCATTACAATTGTAGACATTTCAATATGGAGCCCATAACCACACATACATCAAGAAAAAAAAAAACAAACAACATTCTTTCGTTTTATTTATCTATCCTTTGTTTACTGGGTTAGTCACACTAGGCTAGTAACTTCTTTTCAGGGGAGACCAGAGGAAGTGTTTACACTTACACATGAAATTTGCCCATGGCATTGGGGAACTTCCCTGCTCATCTTGCTCCACTTGTGACCATCTATAAGTGAGTACTTGTCCATGTCCTGTTCCTAGAGCAGTGGCAGTTGGGAGGACTGTGTGCAAGACGGTGGTACTACCAGAAGAAGTGGAGGCGAACACAAGCTCTATGGTACAGATTTTGTTCCAGGAACAATTACTTGAGTTGAAGGAGACTGTTTTATTGAGGGGAATACATTGTTACAACCCTACAGTTGGGAGAGTTGTGGGATGACTTACTGAATGAGATGACAGAGAACCAGAAAACGATGTTTCATGATGGAATATAATCGACAGGATTCAATCTGAAGAAACTGAAAACATTTTGAAGGAAGTGTCACCCACAAGATGAACATACGCAGAGACTGTGTATTTGAGGTGAAGTACAAAATGAAAAGAAAATGTTAAAAGAAAATTCATTTTAAGGGTTCAAAGTAAGAGGAATACTGAAATGGACAGAAATGAGGAATGGGACACAGTTATACAGCCTTTGGGTATCGAGACACATGAGATAACAGCTTTTATTTTAATAAAGAGGCGTTTTGTTATTATTTTTAAGACGCCACAGAAAACGGAAACATTTCTGTGTGAATATGAGAAAAGATAGAATGATAACCCGTGGAATGAATAGGTAGTTAAAGCATTCTTTCGTGAAACAAAAGAAAATACATGTACAATTCCAGGCAGAAAATGAAAGAGCCTTTAAAACATAAAAAAATATTTGTAATGATGTTATGGACATTTCTAAAGTTTTTGATAACAGGGGATTACGGACTGGGAGTTGGGATTGTAATGCAGTTTTGAAAATGCAAAATGAAAGAATTATATACATTACAAGTATTATAACAGTTGAAAGGAACAAGGATGTGGTAAAATACTGGAGACAACCAAGCACGTGTTTTTTTTTTGTGGTAAAGGACATTTGCTAGATGATTGTGATAGAAGAAATGTTATATACAGTGGATATAAAAAGTTTACACACACCTGTTAAAATGCCAAGTTTTTGCGTGATAAAAAAATGAGACCACAATAAATCATTTCAAAACTTTTCCCACCTTTAATGTAATCTATAACCTGTACAATTCAATTGAAAACAAACAAACCTGTTAGGGGAAAAAAATATAAAAAATAAAAAATGTACAATACTCTGGTTGCATAAGAGTGCACACCCTTAAACTAATACTTTACTGAAGCACCTTTTGATTTAATTACAGCAATCAGTCTACTTGGGCACACACCTGCCATCAATTAAAGAGACTCTGATTAACCCCAAATAAAGTTCAGCTGTCCTAGCAGGATTTTCTTAAAGATGGCTTGCACCTGTCACCCTTAGGTTTTCGAATACTGGCCAAGGCTCTTGCCACCCCTATAGTGCCTTTTTTAGGCAAGGCTCAAAGGACAAACCCACCGCTGTAAATAGCACAAGTAACAAAAAACTGAGGGTAATGCTACTCAATGTTAGAAGTCTAAACCTCAAAATGCATGCACTTGAGGCACTCCTCAGTATGGAGAAAATTGATATATGTGCAGTAACAGAAACCTGGTTTAAGGCTCCAGAGAGCACCCCAGCACTACCAGGCTAAAACTCATACCATACATTTCGACCACAGAACCCAGACCGAAATACAAAAGGTGGGGGCGTATATCCATATTCATCAAGGATACCCACACCTCCAGGTTAGTGGCACCGCACAATGCTTCAGAGATCATCTACGTGCAACTAACAACGGGCAAAACTGCAATTCACCACCATGTCCCAGGACCCCCATTCCACGTTTCTGGAAACACTGGAAAACAAAGGTCCTACCAAACACCCTAATATTGGGTGATTTCAATTACGCAAACATTAACTAGGAGAGCTACTCAAGTACTAACTCCCTTGCCCAACATTTCCTAGAATTTATAAACTCAAACGCCCTGGATCAACAGGTCAACACTCCCACCAGGGGTGACAACATATTGGACCAGGTCATCACCAACATTGGCGACCGGTGTTCCATACCAGAGGTTAACCTCTCGCTGGTTACATCTGGCCATAAACAAATCACTTTGGATATCCACATTCCGACCCCCACCCCCGGACAAGGAAACCACCGTGAAAAACTTTTCAAAAGCAAACTTCACATTATTTAAGACCGAGGTGGAAAGTTTCAAAGCCCCCATGCTGAAGGATAACGCTGTCCAAGCTGCAAAATCCTTTACTAATGCATTCTATGGGCACCTACAAGAATGCATGGATCATGCTATCCCAAGCAAAACCAAGACTCACTCCTCCAAGAAAAGGAAACCAGTCTGGCGGACCCCTGCCATAAACAAGCTATACAATAGGAGGAGGAAACTAGTGCAGAAAAAGAGTAAAATCCCAGGAAGAAGGGAAGGCATCCTTGATCAGTATAAGCAAGAAACTATGATCCCTCATAAAATCATGCTAGGCGAGCTTCGAAAGAAAAATTGCCAAGGACTCCAAAGATAACCATAAGGCATTCCTTAGCTATGTCAAGAATCTAAGTAGCAATGCTCAGATCTGCTAGGGCGTTTGAGTTTATAAATTCTAGGAAATGTTGGGCAAGGGAGTTAATACTTGAGTACTTCTCCTAGTTAGTGTTTGGGTAATTGAAATCACCCAATATTAGGGTGTTTGGTAGGACCTTTGTTTTCCAGTGTTTCCAGAAACGTAGAATGGGGGGTCCTGGTACATGGTGGTGAATTGCAGAATGGCACAAAATACACTGAACCGACAGATATCGCCAACATCCTGGCAGACAGGTTCAGTGCAAACTCCATGCCCCTCTCACCCCCAAATGGGTCCATAACCATACCAGAAGAATGTACAGCCCCTGAAATCACAGCCACTCAGGTTAAAACAGCCCTCTCTAAAGCCAAAAACACAGCATCAATGAGACCGGACTGTGTCCCAGGCTGCGTCCTACACGAGCTCAAAGACAAACTAACCCCTCACCTACACACACTGTTCAAACTCAGCCTCTCCATAGGCTACGTACCCATAGAGTGGCGCACAGCAATGGTTAATCCGCTCCACAAAGGTGGAGCCATAACAGACCCTGGGAACTATCGCCCTATAAGCCTGACTAGCTTGGTCTGCAAGGCTATGGAGCGCATCATCATGGAACTCATTAACAGAGACATTGGGAACCTCCAAACACTGGACCCTACCCAGTTCGGCTTTGTTAAGGGCAGATCATGCCTCCTAAACCTGGTGGACTTCTTTAAGACAGTTACCAAGGCTATAGACGAGGGAAAGGTGGTACACACAGGCTAACTAGACCTCGCAAAGGTCTTCGACACTATTCCCCATTCTGGTATTATAGACAAGCTCACCAGCTTGAACATAAACCCCCTACATCACAAGATGGGTTGCCAACTGGCTCACGGACAGAACCCACATGGTGAGAGTTGCGGGTGCTAGGTTAGACTCTAAACCGGTTACAAGTGGCGTTCCCCAGGGCTCAGTCCTAGGACCCCTCCTGTTCGGCATATACTTCTCAGAGGTACAGGCAAGCACAGGAGGACTACGGCTGACCAAGTTCGCAGACGACTGCAAACTAGGGGCTATAATTGACTCTCCGGCTGACACAGACATGCTCCAAAAGGGTCTCACTGAGACGGATACCCAGTGTCAAAATCATGGCCTCAAGCTAAATGCCAAAAAGTGCATAGTCCTCGCCTTTGGAAAAAACAAAGTACCCACAAACTACCACATAGGTGGTAGTCCCCTAAATATGGAAAACGTAATAAGGGATCTGGGGACCCGAGTACATAGTAATCTCTCCTCTGGTAATCACATTGCCAAAGTGGTTAGAAAATCCTTCGATGTGGCCCACCTAATCACAAAAGGGTTCGCATCCAGATCAAAAGAGGTCATTGCGCCCCTCTACTCATCACTCATCAGACCCATCATAGAGTACAACGTCCCATTTGGGATGTACCTTACAAGACACCCGCAACAGCTGGAAAGACCATAAAAGTACCTCACCAAGAGGATCACTGGCCTCAAATAGATGTCCTATGCAGCTAGACTGAAAAAACTCCAGCTGTACTCAGTTACATACTGCTTACTCAGAGGTGATCTCTGCCTGACATACAAGGCCATGTCCAACCCAGAATTGATGGACATGCTCCACCTAAATAAAACCTTATCCCCTCGAGCCACAAGCTCTAGGGATCTAAACCTCACCATAACAATAAATAGGATGTGCTGGAGGGATAGATTCCTGTCCCAGAGACTTCCCATGCTTTGGAACAAGATTCCAATCTACATTAGGCAGAGCTCCTCGCTAACACTCTTCAAGAAAAACCTTGACGAAAGGATGGGAAACAGAAAGTTTACCCCGGGGATCACTTCAGTGGCGCTGCTGGACAGAGGCACAGGGAACTAATCTAAGGGGGTGGTGAAAGCCAACACATTCTGGCTAGGCTTATAAATGCCTTCAGGCAGATAGCCTAGTACCTATCTATGAACCTTACAAAGCATCAAAGGGATCTCATTGTTGAAAGGTATCAGTCAGAAGAAGGGTAGAAATTTCCACAGCATTGAATGTACCATGGAACACAGTGAAGACAGTCATCAAAAAGTAGACAAAATATGGGACAACAGTGATGTTGTAAACAACTGGACGTCCCTCCAAAATTGATGACAAGACAAAACCAAAACCTGGTCGGGGAGGCTGCCAAGAGACCTACAGCAACACTGAAGGAGCTTCAAGAATTTCTGGCAAGTACTGGTTGTGTACTACATGAGACAACAATGTCTTGTATTCTCCATACGTCTGGACTATGGGGGTAGGGTTGCAAGATGGAAGCCTTTTCTTACACAGAAAAACATCCAGGCCCTAAAATTTGCAAAACAATACATCAAGTCTCCCAAAAGCATCTGGGAAAATGTGCTATGGTCTGATGAGACCAAGGTTGAACTTTTTGGCCACAATTCCAAAAGGTACTTTTGGCGCAAAAACAACACTTTGCATCACCAAAAGAACATCATCTCCACTGTGAAGCATGGTTGTGGCAGTATCATGCTTCGGGTTGCTTTTCTTCAGCTGGAACTGGGGCTTTAGTCAATGTGGAGGGAATTATGAACAGTTCCAAATACCTGTCACTTTTGGCTCAAAACCTTCAGGCATCTGCTAGAAAGCTGAAGATGAAGAGGAATTTCATCTTTCAACACAACAATGATCCCAAGCATACATCCAAATCAACAAAAGAATAGCTACACCAGATTTGGAATGGGCCAGCTGGAGCCCAGACCTAAATCCAATAGAAAATCTGTGGGGTGACCTGAAGAGGGCTGTGCACAAGAGATGCCCTTGCAATCTGACAGATTTGGAGCGCTTTAGCAAAGAAGAGTGGGCAAATATTGCCAAATCAAGATGTGCCATGTTGATAAGACTCCTACCCAAGAAGACTTATTCTTCTTTCAGCTTTTTCCTGGTTAGGGGTCGCCACAGTGGATCACCTGTCTGCTCACGATTGGCAGTTGAGTTTTACAGTGTCGAGTTGCCAACCCGGCGCCCAACCTTCCACAGAAGGCACACACATGCACGCATTCACACCTAGGGCCAATTTAGAGTGTCCAATCCACCTACAGCATGTCTTTGGGATGTGGGAGAAAACCGGAGCACCCGGAGGAAACCCACGCAACCACAGGGAGGACATGCAGACTCCACACAGAAGGCACCCCAGCCGAGGATCGAACCAGAGAACCTCTTGATGTGAGGCGACAATGCTAACCGCTGCACCACCGTGGCCGCCCCTACCCAAGAAGACTAAATGCTGTAATTAAATCAAAAGGTGCTTCAACAAAGTATTAGTTTAAGGATGCACACACACAACAAAGTATTAGTTTAAGGGTGTGCACACTTATGCAACCAGCATATTGTAAGTTTTTCATTTTTTATATATTTTTCCCCTGACAGACAGCTACAGAGTGAGATAAAATTAAAGTGGAGTTTAAAAATAAGGTGGAAATAAAAAAGGGAGATATGGTTAAGAAATTACAAGAATCATTTAGATGGACTGGCAAATTGTAAAGTATTGCAAAATAGGGGGAATCTCACAGAACAAGAGGAGTAACTGCAGAATGCTAAACAGAAAATAAGGGATCACCTCAATAATATGCATGAGTTTAGAAAGACTGCTATTAAGCAACTGATTTTTGATAACTCTAGAACACAAAAACTTTTAGCACAATGACTCAGGCAACAGAATTTATAAAGGATGGTCACCAAGCTTAGGGAGCCTACAATAGAAGAAAACAAGGGAACCTGAAGCATTAGAAATATTTTGGAAATTCTATGAAAGTCTACATAAAAGCAGAGAAATATGGAAGTTATGAAAAGGTACGATGGAAATGTTTATGGAAGAATTAAATATGCCAAGTTTAGAGGTAGAGGAGGCTCAATTACTAACAGATAGGAGGAGATGAGATAAAAATGGTGATGTATAACCAATGGACAGGAAAGTCACCAGGAATAGATGGTACTCTTGTGGAAGTTTGGAAGCTAGGAGGGAAAACCTGCTAAAGATCTGGAAGTTTTTTTAAGAGGAGAAGTACCAACACCCTGGAAGAAAGCAGTGGTAGCTGTAATCCCTAAAGAGGATAAAGATCCATCTGATCCAGCTTCACAGAAGACTACCACAATACTAAACCATGATTTTAAAGTGTTTATGTCTATAATGGCTAAAAGAATGGCAGGTATTATTTTGTACCTGACAAAACCAGAAAGGGACATTCTGAGGCAGTTTCAAATCTTTTCAGGAAACAAAATTAATGAAGCTAAAACAAAGGCAATAGCAGTAAATGATGTAACCACATATGAATTGGTTCAGCAATATCCATATTTATGGGGATATGATAATATGAAGTATTTAGGAGTATGAATTAAAAGTGTTTCTGGTGTGGCAGCTAAGGATATGTGCGAAGTGACCACACAAAAGATAATAAAAACTGAGAAAATGGCAGATCTGTTATATGTATATCGATAGTAAGATATAATCAGTTAAAATACTTTTAGTCCCATTAGTTTTATACGCAAGTTAGCATATTTTTATCAACCAGAGGAGAAGTTGTGGATGATTAATAAAGAGCTGAAGGCTTTTATCTGGGACGGGAAGATAGCAAGAGTCAAGTGAGATGAGCTTATTCTTCAACAGAACTATGCAGAATGGGATTACCCAATTTGGAGGAGTATTTCAGAGCAACATAGTTAAGGCTCCTATACATAGCATAAGCAAAAACTATAATTCAAAGTGGAAATGATGAAATGGGGGAAAGCTCAAGAAACAAGGAGAGAATTGGATTTTGGATGCAGACCTTTAAGGAGAATAACAATAATCATACAGAATAGTATATTCATAAAGTAGCAGAAAGTATTCTAAGAGTTAAGCCAACACAGGAATAGAAGAAAAGAGATTCTGCCAACAGGGATGACTGCAATTAGGGATACAGACAATAGGCAAGAGGGGTCTGGAATTTTTTTGAGAAATCTTTCAAGGAAACCAAGGTACTGGGGGCAAATAACTAGAGTGGGAAAGGTAAAAGAATTGGAAGATACCAAGAATTTATTTGGACGGCAGGTTAGAGATTGCCTTCCTTACTAAGGATTGATAGAGTCCAGACAAAGAGAAAGAGAAAAGAAGTTATGTCTTACCATAATGTTCCATCTGTGTTGTTCATCTTCATTCATTCATTACTGACGGGTGTCGGTTCCATCCTTGGATGTGAGTAAGCCTTATTCCAAGCTTGCGCCAACCAAAAACTCTCGAGCTAAGCTTTACCCATAGTGCCCTTCTCCTTGTTACCTCAGATCGAGTTTGACCGTGACAAGAAAAGCAGAGGCTATGCCTGAGCAAGTTCCCTAGAGTGACATTTTGGACCCAGCCAATCCCCCAGGAGCTTCTAGGACGGGGAATGAAGGTGGGATGTAATGAATGAATGAAGATGAACAATACAGATGGAATGTTATGGTAAGACATAACTTCTTTATCTGATGTTATTCATCTTCATTCATTCCTTACTGATGGGACAGAGTCCCTAGCTACCTTATACACCTTGGGTAGCCCTTACGGAAGAATATTCCTCAGCACCATCGAACCAAAGGAAGCTCTTCTCCTGGAGACCAGATCCAATTTGAAATGAGAGATGAAAGGTATGGGGGGGGGGGGTAACCCATGCTGCAGCTGCACAGATATCGTCCATAGATGCCCTTGAATGAAAAGCTATTGAAGTTGCCACAGATCAGGTGGAATGTGCTTTGATTCTGCCTGGTATAGGGGTTTTTGAATGTTGATACAGGAATGTATACCAGGAGTATACAGTCTCTTAGCCATTTGGATAGAATTACTTTAGAAATAGCTTTCCCCAATTTTGGGCCAGAAAAGGCTACAAACAATTGGTCTGACTTGTGGATTTCCTTTGTTCTGTCAAGATAAAATCTCAACTGCCTATGTACATCTAACAGGTGAAGGCAATATTCTCCTTTGTTTGAGATATTAGAGAAGAAAACTGGTAAGTCTATAGTCTGGGTAACTGTGAAATCTGAAACAACTTTGGGTAGAAATGAGGGATTTGTCCGAAGTGATACTCTAGTCTGTCCTTATGAAAAACTATATAAGGGCATTTAACACATAGGGCCTGAAAATCAGAAATATGTCTAGCTGAGGTAATGGCCACTACGAATAAGGACTTCCAGGATAAGAACTTGATATCGCAGGTAGCAGCAGGTTTGAAGGGGGGTGGTGTTAAAACTTGAAGAACTAATGTGAGACTCCATGGCTTGGTGGGTTCCTTAAAGGGCGGTCTAATATGAAATATCCTTTTAGGAAAGTCTTGCAGAGACAATGGAAAATTAAGGAAGAGTCCTTGAAACCATTATGAAAATTGGAGATGGCAGCTAAATGGACATGGATGGTTGATGCTGCAGCTCCCGCTATGAAAAAAATTTACAAATAAT
Source organism: Protopterus annectens (assembly GCF_019279795.1). Classification (NCBI taxonomy): domain Eukaryota; kingdom Metazoa; phylum Chordata; order Ceratodontiformes; family Protopteridae; genus Protopterus; species Protopterus annectens. The sequence continues at coordinate 1,743,559,257 of NC_056728.1, forward strand.
CCATAACTGCATTAACTGCAGCTAAATAAGGATCAAGTTTTCTTTGCTCAGACCATATTAAGAATCTTTTCAACTTTCTAAGGTAAATTGTCCTGGTGAACTGTTTATGTGAAGCCAGAATAATGTCATGGAGTGGGGAAGAAAGATTGTTCTGCCTGGCAATTACTGGAAGTGGAGAAACCAAGCCGTCAGTTTGAGACTGGCAATGTTTGGGTGGATCAACCCTTGGAGGTGAGAGATCAGATCTGGTGTTGGATCCAGGATCCAGGATCCATGGTTTGTCTAGCAGGTGAGGCCAAAGAAAGAGGAACCATACTTGACGGGGCCAATAGGCAGCAATGAGGATCACTTTTTTTTTTTTTATTTCTCAAATGGAGGGCTTTCTTTAGAAATTTTGGGATTAGGGGTAGAGGGGGTAAGTGTATAACAGTCCTGTGGGCCAATCGTGAATCAGAGCATCCTGCGGGAGATCAGGGTGAAATAGTTGATGCACTTGTGGTTTGCTGGGGAGGAGAAAAGATCGCAGCAAGGCTGGCCCCAATGGCTGAAGATCTTTGCTGTTATGGTTTGATTGAGGGACCACTCATGAGGCATAAGGATACATCTGCTCAGTTTGTCTGCAATCACGTTGGAATCCCCAGGAATGTGCATTGCGATCAGAAAGCGGTTGGAATATATCGCCCATTGCCACACTCTCATGGCCTCTCGACACAATGGGTAGGACTTGGTTCCCCCTTGTTTGCTGCTATACCAGACAACTGCCATGTTGCCCGACTGAATGGCAATTGTTCCAGATGGAAGGGCAGAGTGAAACGCTTGCAACGCTAGAAGTACTGCCCTCAGTTCTAGTACACTGATATGCAGATTGGCCACTAAGGGCGACCATGTGGTTTGGACTGTCATTCCCTGAAAATGCCCCCCCACCCCACCCTATCAGGGAAGCATCCGTGGTCAGAGTGGCCTTTGGCTGAGGAGGGGAAAAAGGTCAACTACAAAGATTTGCATCTGGCTTCATCCACCACAAAAGGTCTTTTTTGCACCATTCTGTTATCCATATTTGATAAGATAATGGATGATGATTTGGGTAATACTGAGACAAAAAAAGCCACTGAAGGAGTCTCGTGTGTAATCTTGCAAGTGGGACAATGGTGACTGCCGCAGCCATTGAACCTAGAAGTTACAGGACCTGTCCAGCCAAGGCCATGTCCTGAAAGAGTACCACCTGGAGTTCAGCATCCGGAAGAGACACTTGGCAACATTGGGTACTGAAAGCTGCTCCTATGAAATCTAAGCTCTGAGTAGGAGTCAGGTTGCTTTTCTCCCAATTTATAGAAATTCCCAAGATTTTTGTCAATGTCAGGGTGTAGTTCAGGGCTTTTTCCAGGAGATGCTTGGTGGTGGGGTCAGTGAGGAGTCAGTCATCTAAGTTTGGAAACACTCTGAATGCGTTTAGTCTCAAGTGAGCTGTAACCACTGCCACACATTTTGTGAACACTCAAGGGGCTGTAGAGAGTCCGAAGGGCAGAACCTGGAATTGGTAATGATTGGCTCCTGGCCGGAAGTGAAGGAACTTTCTGGAGCATTTGTCCATTTTTATGTGGTAATACGCTTCCTGAAGGTCCACAGAGCACATCCAATTATCCTTTTCCAGGAATGGAAGAATAGACTGAACTGTGACCATCAGGAATTTTGTTTGGGTGATAAACTTGTTCAGAACACTGAGATCCGAAATTGGTATCCAGTCCCCTGTCTTTTTTGGCACTAAAAAGAATCTTGAGTAGAATCTGGATCCTATTTTGTCTGGTGGGATTGTTTGGATGGCTCTTTTTTGACACAGCTTTTTTATCTCTATGGCTGCTGATTCCCTTTGACTGGGTGGAACGTCGGGAATATGTTTTTGTGGATTTGGGAAGGAGTTCAATGGGATTTTGTAGCCTCGGGTGATTATCCTCTGATTATCCTCTGCACCCAAGAATCTTTGGTTATGCAATGCCAGAATGTTTGGTGCAGGGAAAAAGTCCCCCGACTGCTTCCAGAGGAAAGCAATTGGGCCACTCTTCAGGAGCACTGAAAATGGTTGTCCGGAGAAAGAATCTCTGGACCCCTGATTACGTGGGCCCCCTCTGCCTCTGTAGGGGCATCTTCCACTAGAGAGTTACCTCCTCTGCCTCTAGGGGAGAACTCACCATGTTTGTCACGAAAAGGACCCTGAGACATTTTGTGCCAGATTTTTCCACTCCACTGGTTCCTTCAATAAGGACGCTTGGGGGTGGAGAAATGTGCACCTATGGCAGACAGGATTTTTCCGTCCTTCTCACAACTCGGTAATGTATCCTTCACTTTAGGGCCGAATATGGAAGATGCTTCCACAGGAGCATTAAAGGAGGAAGACTTAAAGGGATCCACAAAATCACACAGGCGCATCCAGGCGTGACGTTTTATGACTACGCCTGAACCCGCAGCTCAAGCCACCCCTTCGGTTGCATGTGATACTAACCGTATGGACAAGTTAAATACAGATTCCAGGGTTGCTAGCTGTGAGGCAACTTTGTCGCATACTCGTCAGATACTTGTCCTGCTAAGGTTCCAGATAGTTCAGAAACTAGATCTCTTTGGAGCGTAGTAAAATGTGCCAGATAGTTCAAAGACCTAATAGCAAAGCCATAAACTAGAAAATTATAACAAAATAAAATAAAATAAAATAAAAAAGCTGTGATGAAAGAGACGGCCGCTCAAGCTACTAGGAAAATATATTTTATTGTGAAGCGCTTTTCGTTTGCCTCCTTTAGCGAACTTCTTCAGACAATGTCACATGATAAAACACAAGCTTATATACACATTAAAAATAGCAATTATGACAAGCTGTTCCCAATTAGCGTAAATTGAATGATAAACTAACATTTAAAATATTAAATGCATTCAAAGTATAAATAAAACCGAATGACAAAAATGAAAATAAAAATAAGTATAATTAAATTTAAAGATAAATTCCTACTCCACTGGATACTAGAACCGAAGTGAAGGTGAGCAATAATTCTTTATTGTATCCTGACATTTCATCTTGGGTTTCTGAAAGTTTCTCGTTTAGTACTGTTGCTAACCGAGTACAACCGTGTTGCAGGGGTAGTATGGATGAAGTTGTTGATATTGTTTCCAATTTAAAAATTCAAATCCAAAGGAGACCTATTCAGGGGGTGACCGTGGGGACCCGTCCCCTTCATCGTAGTCCGTATCCCTCAGTGAGAGACTCCTCAGGGGAGTCAACATGCTTCCTCTTGCACGATTTCTTCCTAGGTCCTTCTTCAGGAGGGGTTTCTGTAGAGGACTCAGAAGAAGGGCCACCCTGCGATAGGTTCTTGGCTCTTGTGCTCCATGTCCCATAATGGTGGCTTGTGTCAGTTGCAGCTGAGAGGGAAGAGTCAATTGTTAGTCCAATGTCAATGGTTTGCCATCAGTGCCAAGTGCCCTCTCCATCACCTGGAACGCAGGCCCACCTGAAGAGGGATGGGAGCCCAGAACCGAGAATGACAAAACTCTGAATCGGGGTCACACCCCACTCCAGCAAACCAGTCCCAAGGGATGGAGTCTCAAGTGCAGCCAGTACTACGAGAGCCCCTTGAACCGAGGACGGCGCCGTAGAAAAAAATCAGAGCTGCTCCAGGAACCAGGAGTCGCAATCCAACCGCGATTCTTAGAATACCTCAGTTCTGACTGAACCGAAGGTCAAAGGGATGACTCTAAAACCATGGTGAGGTCCACCAGTGGAACCGTAGTCATGGGTACCAGGAACAGACATTGGTTCCAGGGTCTTTGATGCCTGGTGTGAGGTTGAAGGAGGAGAGTAAGCTGGCATCCTTGGAGAAGTGCCCCCAACTCCTAATGGGAGGGTGGGTTTGGATGGTGTAGTAATCCCTCTAGCCAAAAGCAGCTGATCAACAAGACACACTACATCAAGTTCCGAGAGACTCCTGGTTGATCTAGTGGATATTCCCGAGGGGGAGTCGGGCCACTCTAGGATGGGGCTGAACTGCTGCTCCACAAAAAGATCCACCATTGGAGAATGTTGGGTCTGAGGCTCCAATGGGACCGAAGTCTTGGCGGACGCTTGAGTAAGAGAAGTCAGTTTTTCTGGGCTAGAAAAGGTTGTAGACAGCACCGAAGTTAAATCACTGGACGGCACCAAAGGAGACAGAACTTGGAGTTGCATTGTCGGTGCTGTAGTGCTTGATCCCGAAATGATAATCGGGGCTGACAGCACAAATTTAGTAGGCGGCACCGTAGAAGGTGTCATAGACATCATTTTCAGCACAGTAGTCACGTTTAAGTGTTTAGACTTAGGTTCCTCTGATTTTTCACTGGGTGATGATGGAACAATGTGATCTCTTTTTATGGGATTTGTTTGGAGGGGGTGAACCCTCCCAGCACAGAGATAGCCTCTGAAAAGGGTGTTTTTAAGAAGGCCTTTCAAAATAAGTTTATTATGTCTCTCATTAAGGGATCTAGAGCTGAACCCTCAACAAATATCACAGGGAGGCTGAACAGTTAAATGAGATACATTCAGACAATACACATGAGATGTGTGAGAATCAGAATTTGGCATCTTACGATTGCACTGGTCGCATTGTTTGAAACCAGAAGCTCCCTTTTTTTCTGACATGGCTACAGAGATGTACGATAGAGAAATATTTATTTATTTACTTTTTTATAGGACAAAGAAAGGACAAGGAAAGGAAGGAGAGGGAATACCAAAAAATGGTATATGAGAAATTTAACACAAGGGTAAGGGAGAGGGATACCAGCAATGGTATGTGAAGAAATAGCTCAAGAGAGTAACAAATGAGCAATAACAGAAGTAAAAAAAAAAAAGGTTTCCAAGAAAAAGGGTAAACTAGCGACTAAACAGAAAGGTGAAAAGGATTCTCAGAAATACTTAGAAAAAATGTCTTTACCTAGGCTTAGTCGAGAGAAGGCTTGACGCAGCTTTTCGGCAATGTGGCAAACGAGATCTGAGGTAACTGGAAGAAGGGCACTATGGATAAAGCTTAGCTCGAGAGTTTTTGGCTGGCGTGAGCTTGGTATAAGACCAACTCGGTTCAGAGGACAGAACCGACACCCACCAGTAAGAAATGAATGAAGATTAAAACATCAGATTACGGGATTTCTAAATGAAAGAGCAGTACTGGTAGAGTTTTTAGTAGAATCTAGAACAGAAGTTGCCATTAACAAAATAATAATTAGTAGAGCATATAAAATGATTCTTAGTTATCCTGGAATAATCAGTGGAAGTTAGAAAGGATTGGGAAGAGAGAATGGATAAGCAATTCACAAAGAAACAATGGGGGATATGTGTGTGTCTCCCAAAGATGCAACAAAGTTGAGAAGACTTAGGATCTTTGCTTGGAAGTGTTTACACAGATATTTTTATACCTCGAGTAGACTCCAAAGAATCTTTCCTCAGTTAAGACTGCAAATGTTGGAGGTGTGATGGGGAAGAAAGAGGCAACTAAGAACATATTTTCTGGTGTGTAATGAGTTGGCAGACTTCAAAGATTCCCTGCAGACTGTTCTGTCAGAGGTAATAGGGTGAGAAAACTACGGAAGTTATTTTTTGAGCTATATAATATAGAATTCAAATTCCCTAGGCATAGTAAGGCCTTGCTAAATCTAACTATGGTGGCTGCCAAAAAAGCATTTACTAGAAAATGGAAATCAAAGTCAGTTACACCAATGTTACTAGAAGTAGCGAAGATAGTAACAAAAATAAAACTGGAATTGTGACCATTAGGAAAGGGTAGGAGCAAATTACATATGAAAAAATGGGAACTGTGGAATCAATACATGCAGAGGAGATATAAGGTTTAAAAGAAGGCAGGATCTGAATGAGCTATGTAATGTCTGACTGAAAAAAGACCAGATACATTCTAAGCGGATGTATAATGTTTGTAGCTACGGTTGTGTCAGCATGGTTTGTAATGTATAATGTTTGGAACTGAAACTGTGTAGGCATGGTTTATTTTCATTTACATAAATGTAAGATTGCCTACGTCATACATGACAATTTAATAAAGATGTTTCTTGTTTAAAAAATAAATAATTGGAGACTAATACTGTTGAATAACACAGATTGTATTATTTTTGTAAAGATCCTGTAAAGACATGAAAACAAGATGGAATACATTATGGGGATTTCAAGAATACATTATGGGGATTTCAAGAAAGAATAGTTGTGTAAAATCTTACCATAACTATAGATGTCCTTCTCTTCTATATGCTGCAGTATTCATCACGTAAGGGCAGTTTGCATCCGGCTAACTCGTATGTCCAGCCAGTATACAAAAGACTACATGCTACAGCTAGGTACATGCAACGCCACACATCCTATCTTGTATGTCGGTCATAAAGGGCCATCCGGTATAAAGCAGATGTCAGCATGCACCAACCTCAGAACTGAATGCCGACAAGTACCAGCCTGAGTCTAGGTGAAAAATGTCACTAGGAAAGACAGGCAAGTATCAGAGGGAAGGCAGGGGGTTAGCAATACTGCAGCATATAAAAGAGAAGGACATCTATGGTTATGGTACGATTTTACACAACGATTCTATGTCCTTCTATTCATATGCTGCAGTATTCATCACATATGGGAGAATGCCAAAGCTCATGCTTGGGAAAGCTGGGGAAGAGGAAGAGCAGAAGGTTTTTCTTCAAAGCCATGTAGAATAGCCCTAGCAAAAGCAGCCCTGGATTTGGAGATGACATCTACTTTATAATGTTTGATGAAGGTATGAACAGAGGATCAGGTAGCTGCCTCCAGGAGAGAGCAAGTGTGTAAGCCTTTAAAGAAGGCCAGAAGAGGAAACTTCCCTAGTGGAGTGTGCTCTCACTGGAGGAGAAAGGCTCTAACCATCAGCTGAGTAACAGAAAGACAGCTTTAGAAATCCAAGAAATAGTTTGCTTGGAAACTGGCTGACCCAGGGCCCTTAAGTGGTAGGACACAAACACGGGTTCACATTTTTGGATAGGTTTGGTTTTATCCAGGTAGTATCTGAGTTGCCTGTGCACATCCAAAGAGTGCAGCATTCTCAATTTTAGACTGAGGGGAAGGAAAAAAGGTGGGAAGACTGATAGACTGGCTACAGGAAAACTCACAGACTACCTTGGGCATAAAGGAAGGGTTGGTACGCAAGGAAATCCTGTCCCTGGGGATTAGATATAAAAGCTTGCAGCTCAGAAACCCTTCTAGCAGATGTAATGGCCACAAGCAAAACTGCTTTCCATGTGTAATGTTGCAGGGAAGAGGAGTTTGCTGGCTCAAGAGGTGCCAAAGTAAGCTTCTCTAACACAAAGTTGAGATTCCAAGGAGTAAGAAAGAACAGTTGTGTAAAATCTTACAATAACCATAGATGTCCTTCTCTTTCATGTTGCATTATTCTTAGTGTGGGATTCTCTGCCTCAGGCAACCCACACATTGGCTCCTATACAAAAGCTTAAGCCTGGTTGCTGCAGGTGCGTGGGACGTTAAACATAGGGCCATAAACCAGGGACCTTAAATGTGATGTTTCCAAGCACAGACCTCAGAACTTAATTGCCCAGATGGACAGTCAAGTAGAAAGAGCCAAATGCTGTCCACAAGAAGTGTGAAGTGCCACTTGCTAGCTAGTCAGACCTTAGTCTAGGTGGTGCTCCAGGGCGCCCTTTAGACAGGTCAATAGGAATGAAGGGGGAACAGGTGGGAGGGAAGGAATACTGCAACATGGAAGAGAAGGACATCTATGGTTATGGTAAGATTTTACACAACTATTCTATGTCCTTCTATTCCTATGTTGCAGTATTCTTAGTGTGGGAGAGTGCCACAGCTGAGGAAGGGAGGAGGTACAGGTAGCTGATTCTACAAATCTCTGCAGGATTGCCCTAGCAAACATTGCCCTGGCACTGGAGACAGGGAGGAGGTAGAGGTAGCTGATTCCAGAAAGCCCTGCAGGATTTCCTTAGCAAACCCTGCTCTGGCTCTGGAGACATGGTCCAATTTGTAGTGTCTGGTAAAGGTATGTATACTGGACCACATGGCTGCCTCCAGAATGGAGGCTGTGTCCAAGCCTGTGAGGAAGGCTTTGGAGGATGCCACGGCCCTGGTAGAGTGAGCTCTTACTCCCTGAAGTAGGTCCTTGCCATGGTGGGAGTAACAGAAGCAGATAGTTTTTCTGATCTAGCATGAGACTGTTTTGTATGTAGACTGCCTTGCCCTGGGGTGGAAGGATACAAATAGTTGGTTGGATTTTCTGATTGATTTAGTTTTGTCTAAATAAAACCTTAGTTGCCTATGAACATCCAGGGAATGGAGTATCCTTTCACTGTCATTGGTGGGACAGGGGCAGAAGGTGGGCAGGTGAATGGACTGGTTTAAGGACAGCTCATTGACCACCTTTGGCATGAAAGAAGGGTTGGTGCGCAGGGTCACATGGTCCTTTTGGAAGATAGTGTAGGATGGACAGGCCATGAGAGCTTGCAACTCTGACACCCTTCTAGTAGAGGTAAGGGCTGCAAGCAGAACAGTCTTCCATGTGCACATTTGAAGTGTTGCAGAACTGGCTGACTCGAAAGGAGGCAGTGTGAGGTTTTCTAGGATAAAGTTCAATTCCCAAGGGGGTGGGACAAGCTTTCTTGGTGGTCTGATGTGCAAGACCCCTTTCAGGAATAATTTAACATCTAACCTGGCTAGTAGAGGGGGTTCTAGGGGCAAGCCGGTAGAAACTGCATATAGGTGGACTTTCACTGAGGATTACGAAAGGCCAGCTTTGAGAAGTTCACACACATAGGTAAGGAATAGAGGGGTACTGCTTGAAAGGGATCCCTGTACCTCTGGAGACACCTCTGGAGATATGTCTGCAAGTGAGGATGAATGAGTGTTCCCTTCTATTGTGTGAGTAGGTCCATCATGTGGGGTTAACTTGGCGATTGAAAGTAGTAGGGGGAACCAGTGCTGCCTTGGCAAGATTTTTGGTTTGTCCTTCCTGATCTTCAGGAGGACCTTTTGAATGAGAGGGAAGGGTGGAAATGCATATAGAAACCATCCCTTGCATGAAATGCTGAAGGTGTCATCCAGGCAAGTGGAGAGTGGCCCCTGGTACAGTATTTCTTCAATTGCCTGTTCTGGGGGGAGGCAAACAAATCTACCTGAGGTGTGCCCCACCGGTGAACAATGTCTAGAAATATTTCCCTGTTCAGCATCCACTCGTGTTGTAGAGATGATGATCTGCTGAGAACATCCACTTGTTGGTTGTCATGGGAAGGGATGTATGTTGCTAGCAGGGATAAGTTGTTTTGGGAGGCAAGGTCCCAAATTTGGATTATCTGGCAAAGGAGGTATGACTTGGTCCCCTTGTTGTTTGTTGAGGTACCACATGACTATGGTATTGTCTGTGAAGATTTGAAGGGGGCCTGGTTGCAGGATTGGGAGAAAAGCTTTCAGGGCCAAAAGGACTGCTGTCATTTTCCTCACATTGATATGTTTCTTTTGGAGGGTAGCTTGCCAGGTCTCCTGTACCATGAAGCAATTCATGGTAGCCCCCCAGCCTAGGTCTGTGTCTGTATGCATGTACTGAGTAGGGGTGGGGATAGGGTTGAAGTGGAAGGCCTGGTTTCATTTGGATTTGTTGTATCCACCACCTTAGTTCTGCTTTGAGGCGGGGCAAGAGTGGAATCTGAAACTCTAGAGGGTGTGCGTGTTAGGACCACACATTCTTCAAGTACCACTGCAGTTTTCACATATGCATCCTGGCCAAAGGTAGCATAGGAATGGTGGCTGCGATTAGACCCAGAACCTGTAGGAACTGTCTTGCTGATATCTGTTGGACATGCATCAGATCATGGAACTGGGTAGAGAGGGAGAGAACTTTGCCCTGAGGGAGGAATGCCCACATCAGGTCTGTTCTGATTCTGTAACCCAGAATGATTTTGTCTTGCTGAGGGGTTAGGAATGATTTTGGGATGTTGAGGGTGAACCCCAAGCCTTGTAGCAGGGAAATGGTGAACTGTAGGTGGTTTTGTAGGGTGTCCTCTCTTTCTGGCAGAATGAGGATGTCGTCTTGGTAGGGGTAAATTTGAACACCTTTGGTTCTGCAAAAGGCTGTTGCTGGGACCAGGCATTTTGTGAATGCTCTGGGTGCAGTAGACAAACCAAAGGTCAAGGCTGTAAACTGAAAGTGAGAACAGGGCTCAGTAAAATGCAAATATTTTCTGTGAGAGAGTTTTATGGGGATATGGAGGTAGGCCTCCTTTAGATCGAGTGTGGCCATAAAGGCCTGGGCTTGCAATAGTGAGAGAAGGGTCTGTAGGGGAATGATGGAACTTTTAGAAAGAGGTTAGAAAGGACAGATCCAGAATTGGCCTCCAAGGGCCATCTTATTTGGGGACAAGCACTAATCTTGAGTAGAAGCCTTTTCTTTCTTGTCCTGGAGGGACAGGTTCTAGAATTCCATGGTTCAGAAGATCCTGTAGGATCTGAGGAATAAGGTGCAGTTGTTTTTTTTGGGGGGGATGGGATGCCCCTTGTAAGGGGCTTTTCTTTCCAAGAGAGGAAATATCCCTCTTGTACTATTGCCAGCACCTAGTAGTATGTGATGATGGTTCTCCAAAGAAAAAGGCAGAGAGAGAGGCGGGCTGACAAGGGGAGGTGGGCAAGGCAGTCACACATTTTTGGAGCCATTTCTGTCATGAAAAGGTTGTCATCTTTGAATAATTTGAGAGGTGGCTGGTCTGGAAGTGGTCTGTCTCCTGGCTCCTTTCCTATGCCTGGAAGAGGCTGGACTAGCAGAGGAGGGGTCCTCCTGACAAAGCTACTCTTAGGAGGGTAATTTCTGTAATATTTGGGAATGGGAGACACCAGCAGGTGCTTAATGTCTTCAAGCTCTTTACTTTTCTCCTGAAGGTTTTTAAAGAGGTCTGCAGACTGCTTACCAAACAGGAGATTGTGGTCTAGAGGGGAATCGAGGATTTTAGACTTGAGGTCCTCTGGTAGGGGTTGAAGGTGTAGCCATGTTGATCATCGTAGGATTAATGCAGAAGCAGCAGACCTTGCAGAGGCCATTGCTGCATCATAAATGCATCTAATAGAATGTCTGGCAACTTGAGAAGCCAGGGACAGTTTTGATGCTACCTCTGTTTTGCTGGGGCAGTCAGGCATGGATGACAGGAGGGTAGAAGTTTGGGAAACCAAGTCCAAAGCATATTTTATCATATGGAATTGACAGTTGATAGCTCTGAAGGCTAGGGTGGAGGAGGTATAAACCTTCTTTCCAATCTTGTCCATGTTCTTACTGTCTTTGTCAGTAGGTAAAAGAGATGAGGAGGGAACCAGTCTTGACTGCTTGTCAATGGATACAGGAATCACTGCTGGGTCTGCCAGGGGTGGTTTTACCAGGACTTTTTGGTCATCCAGTACTTCATAGAAATAGTCAAATCTCTTAGGAGCCGGTGGCTGTGAGTCTGGGTTTTTTGATGCTGAAGAGAATGCATCAAGGTAGACAGAAATAACTGGTGGAATGGATGAAGGAGAGGAGATTCCACTTGAAGTAACTCAAAGTATCTCTTGAGTTTGTCATTTGGGAAGTGTCCCATTTTAAAGTATTTTTTCATCTTTGTGATGGTCTACCCAAAGGTGATATCCTCTTGGTGAAGAGTCCCCTTCTATGGATTCTTCATTAGGGGAATAGTACTCTAATGGAGAGGCAATTTGAGATGAATAAGTAATGGACTCATCAGAGGATGAGTAATAAACCTCCTTTTCTTCTCCTTCATGGGAAGTGGGAAGGTGGATAGATGAAGCTGAGGCAGGCCTAGGGCTAGGAACAGGAATGATGGAGTGTGAAGAAGCCGTGGGCCTAAGGGCCATGAAGACCTGCATCAAGGAGTTGGTGAAAGATTGCCACTCAGGAACCCACTCTGTGGAGGGGGGGGGTTGGGTTTTCCGCTTCCTTTTTAAAGGAGTAGTCCTAGGAGAAGGCCTAGTTTCAGGGGCTTGGATGGGAGCTGGGGTTTCAAGTAGTGGCATCCCAGTTGGTCGTCCGGCAGTGGCTGGTTCCCCCTCGACATCGGTAGGGACCAATGTCTGAGCTGCCTCCATGGACATGCCGGTCATTACTTCCGAAGTGGCTTCCTTGAGGGGAGTCAATGAAGTAGACTACTCTAACGGACGTCCCTCACCCCCTAAATCGGAAACTGGTGGGATGTCCAAAGGCGGAGTGGCAGAAGTACTAGGCCTTGGCAACTTGGCCTTTTTTCGTGGTGGTTTCACTGGGGCGGCCAACTTGGGATCCTTTCTGAGCACTAGTTTTTAAAGTCTCTGGTTTTCTAGGTACAAATTAAGGATAGATAAATGGCTTCTGAGCATCTTCAGCAGAAAGGGTTAACAAATATGGCAAGAGGTATGATCGTGTTCTTGTACTAAGCAAAATATGCAACAGTCGTGCGCGTGTCCTTATGTGGAATCTGACGCCCGCATCGGCATTTACCCTTCTTAGCAGACATCAGTTAACTGGGGTTAACAGCAAACCAAGCTCAAGCAAAAGAAACAAAAAAAAATCCCCAATGGCGTACTTAGCTTTTAGATGTCTTGAAAGTAGAGGACCGAAGCAATCAATGTGATGGTCAACTGCGGCTGAAATGTTCTGAGGTCTGTGCATGCAGCTGTCACATTTAAGGTTCCTGGTTTAATGCCCTACGTGTGATGTCCCACACACCTGCAGCAACCAAGCTTAAGCTTTTGTATATGAACTGACATTCGGGTCGCCTGAAGCAGAGAATCCCACACTACGAATACTGCAACATAGGAATGGAAGGACATCTGGTTTCCTTGGTGGTCTAATATGAAGGATGCCTTTAAGGAAAAGTTTCACCTCTAACCTCAAGGTTAGGGGGGAAACACAGGCAGACAAACTGAGATAGCTGAAAGGTAAGCCTTCACTGAACAGTTGGCTAGGCCACCTTTCATCTATTCACACAGATAGGACAAAACCACCGGGACATCCACCAACAGTGGCTGTAGATCCTTCTTGCGACACCAGATGGAAAACCTTTTCCATTTGTAAACACATGATTTCCTATTAGTGGGTTTTCTGGCCTTCTGCAGAACTTGAAGCACGTTCTCTGAAAATAGGTGTCTAAACGGAATCAAAATCTAATCACCCACAGTCCCAGGTTCAGAGTTGACAGCTGTGGATGTATCAGAGTTCCCTTGTCCTGTGTGAGTAGAACCATCTTGGCTAGGTGCAGGACAAGGAGGAACCAGTGCCGCCTTGACCAAAAGGGAATTGCCAGTAAGATTTTGGGGGTGATCCTGCTGAACCTTCATGTATGACCTTTTGTAGGAAAGGTAAAGGGAGAATGCATACAGAAACATCCCCTTCCAAGAAAATGACAGAGCGTCAACCTTCCATGCCAGGGGGTGTGGTACCCTACTGCAAAATTTTGGAAGTTGTCTGTTCATGGGCGAGGCAAAGAAATCTACCTGAGACATACCCAAATGATGGATCAGATCCAGAAACACATCCCTGTGTAACATCTATTAATGGGACTGGGTCATGGAACTGCTTAATGTGTCTGCCACTACATTGTGAGCCGAGGGGAGCTAAACTGCCTTAAGGGAGGCTTGGCTTTGAAGGGTCAACTCCCAGGCAAACAGGGTTAGTCTGTACAGGTGGTAAGACTTAATTCCTCCCTGCTTGTTGACATACCACATAATAGTGGTGTTGTCTATGACACACCTCAGCAGCCCTGGAATAAGCTTAGGTTTGAAGATTTTCAAGGCAAAAATCAGGGTTCTCATTTCTTTTATGCTGATATGTTCTCCTTTGCCTGTGTGGGAGACTACACATCCCTGACCCTCCAGGATTGCAGATTTGGGCTCCAGCCTGTGTCTGAAGCATCTGTGAATAACTCTAGGGAAGGGAGGGGGAGCTGTAGGGGGAGACCAAGGTTTTTGGTTACCTGAAGTATCCACTAATCCAACTCCTTTTTTATGCATGGTAGGAGTGGAATCATGAAATCCAGAGGGTGGGAGAGTTGCATCCAGGGAGTCTTTAAAAAACATTGAATTTTTCAAATGTGCAGTTTGGCCCAGGGGAGCATGGGGATAGTAGATGCCATGAACCCCAGGAGGTGTAGGAAGTCCCTGGCAGTCAGAGGGGAGGGGTAAAATGCTTTGGAAGTAAGAGGTGAGGAACAGCACCTTTTCCATGGGTAGGGGAGTTAGCATCCTGTTTGTCTGGATCCTGCAACCCAGAAAAATGTGGTTTTGTGAAGGGGTGAGAGAGGACTTCTGATAGTTTATAGTGAAGCCTAGAAACTCAAGAAGGGAAATGGTGAAAAAAGAGACTCCTGAACTAGGTCTGGTGATTGGGCTTGGATAAGGAGATCATCTAAATAAGGGCAAATATGATTTCCCTACAGCCTGCAAAATGCTGACAGGAGTCAAGCATTTTGTGAAGACCCTTGGTGCCACACAGAGACCTAAGGGGAATGCACAGAACTGAAAATAAGAGGAAGCAACAGAAAAACGTAGAAACTTCCTGAACTGAGGGTGAATGGGGATGTGAAGATAAGTGTCTTTGATGTCCAGTGACACCAAGAAAGCTCAGAGAAGAATTAGAGGAAGAAGAGAGGGCAAAGTCAGCATCTGAAAGGATGGGGCTTTCAGAAAGGTGTTTAGGTGGGAAAGATCCAGAATGGGTCTCCGGGGGTAATCCATCCTTGGAACCAAAAACATCCTGTTGTAGAAACCTTTCCCTTGTTGAGCAGATGGGACCTCTTGAATAGTTCCCTGAGAAAGAATATCTGAAATTACCTGATGGAAGAGGTCCATTTGGTCCTTTGGTTGTTGTGGGATGCCTCTGAAGGAAGGATAAGTTTTCCAAACCATGAAATATCCCTCTCTGGATGAGGGAGAGGGTCCAAGAGTCCTGGGTGATCAGATTCCACGTCACAAGACAGAGAGAGAGAGAGAGAGAGAGAGAGATGAAGGGACAGGGGAGTGGATGGCCTGGGAGGCAGGTAGTCACAGGCTACCAGGTTTAGACTGGGACTGAAAGGGTGGTTTCTGAACAGGAGTGGATGAGGTAGATTTGGAAAAAGTTTGTTTCCTAGGTCCTCTTTTGTTTTTTGAAGAATAGGGCATGACAGGTTTCTCAATAAAGGCAGTCTTTGTAGGACAGTTCCTTTGGAACCTGGGAACAGGAGAAACCAAGTTATGCTTCAGATCCTGCAGCTCCTTACCTTTCTCCTGTAAGGATTTGAACAGTTCTGCAGCCGAGCTACCAAAGTTTTAGTATGCAGAGGGGCATCCATGAGTTTTGCCTTAAAATCATCAGGCAAGGGTTGCAACCTGAGCCAAGAATATCTCCTTAAAACTGACCTGAGGCCGCTGCTCTAGCAGGGGCATCTGCAGAATCATAACTACACATGACAGAATGGCTTGTAACCTGTGCAGAGGAGCTGAGAATGGCAGCCAGTTTTGCCTTGGCAAGAGAATCTGGAAGCTCAGAAAGGAGATTTCCTTCATCGGAGAGGAGACCCAGAAAGTAGTTGGACATGTGAGTTTGGTAATTAATTGTCCTGAAGGCCAGGGCAGCAGAGGTGTAAACCTTCTTCTCCAGTCTCTCCATAACCTTGCTCTCTTTATCAGAGGGCAATAAGGAAGAAGATGGCAATAACTTAAAGGTCTTGTCAGCTGAGACAGAAATGGCAGCTGGGTCTGCAGAGGGAGTTTTAAACAGGAGATTAACGTCTTCAAGTACCTTATAGAACCTGTCTGGGTGCTTGGGAGCAGGGGGTTGCAAATCTGGACACTTGGAAGCAGCAGTAAATGCATCCAGGAACACAGGCAGGACTGGGGGAATAGCAGATGGTGATGGAGAATCCACCTGAAAGAGGTCGTAATACCTCTTTTGAATATCTGAGACTTGGCAGCAGTCCCATTTGAAAAATTCTTTTTTTGGATAGTTTCTCCAAAGGAAATATCCTCCCCAGAGGAATCTGTACCATTGGATTCCTCTTCTGGGGAGGCATACCGTAGGAGTAAATCTGAGTGGAACAGGCCAATGAGTTAACATCAAAGGATTCCTCCTCATCCAAGGAGGAATCTGCAGCTGTCTTTTTGAATGCAGTGGATGGAGAAAAGGACTGCAAAGGGACAGGGGAAGGCAAGGACTGGCACAGGGCCATGAAGGCATTGAAAAGGCTTTGGGAAAAAGCCCGTCAGTCAAGGGGGTATTCTGGCACAGCAGCAGCTACATGTTTAGTCTTCACTTTTTTCTTTCTGGGAGTTTCCATGTGATGGAATGTGGAAGGACCTGATGTCGCCCTACATTCGAATACATCAGTAAGCACATCCTCATGTTCAGTGATTTGAGTGATGCCCTGAGGACCCTTGGAAATAACAAGCTGTAGATCCCCCTTTTCACCCGAATCAGATTCCTGCACTTCCCTCTTGTATGTGCTGGTAGACTCCTTCAGAGCTTCCCCTGTGGTACCTACCGAAGGTACATCCACTGACTTTGGAACGACCTCCAGGCCTACATCAGCCTCGGGAGGGATGCCCGAGAGAGAGGGTGCAGCTGGTAGATCAGGCAGAGATTTTTTTGCCTTTTTAGTTTGTGGCTCTTTCGAAGGACCCAATGTCACCTCCATCTCCTGTGCTTAGGTGTTTAAGATGGTGGTTTTCCAAGTACAATTTAAGCAAAGATAGATGGCTCCTTAGGGTTTTGGGAATGAACAATTTACAAATATCACAGGTGGCATGGTCGTGGTCTGGGCCCAGACAGCAGAAACAAAGGTCATGGGCATCTATGTGGAATCTGCCCTCCACACTGACAATTGTCCTTCCTAGCTAACATGAAATCACAACACAACAAAGCAGCAGCAAAAAAACAAGAAAATAGAAGGAAACTCCCCCAACGAGGTACTTATCTGAACCGTGGCTCAACACTAATCTGGCGAACGAACGTCTGGAGCAGGCGATCGGGCAAGTGGCAGAAAAGTTATGAGGTTGGTACGTAGTGCTGTCTGCTTTATACCCAACGTCCCGTTATGACCGATGTATGAGAGGGGATGCGCGGCGTCACACATACCTAGCAGTAGCATGTAGTCTTTTGTATACTGGCCGGACATACAAGTTATCAGGAGGCGAACTCCCCATATGTGATGAACACTGCAGCATATGAATAGAAGGACATTTATTAGTGATAATAAGAGAATTGGCAGATGATATCCTAGAAAGAAAGAAAGCAGGAGTTAAAACTTATGACTGGAGATGTTTATAAAGCATTTGACTCAATTAAACATGAAATATTATGGGACATAATGAAAGAATATAATTTTTGTACTAAAATCAGAAACATTTGTATGTATGCTTATAGATTTAGCAAAATAAATGCTTTATTAAATGCATGGATGAGTAAGGAAATAGGAATAAGAAGGTTGCCCCATAAGTATTTTTCTTGCTTTAGTTATGAATGTGATTAGTATAATAAATAAATAAATTATTACAGAAAGTGAAATACGCTATGTATAAATATGATGGGATACCAGTATTGATGATGTATGCAGATGACATAATTGTAATAGCTACAAACAATTTAGGGATGAGAGATCCAATAATTTGTGTAGTTGATTGCTTGAGAGAGATATAAGGTGGATGTTAAAAAATAAATGCAAAGGAATGGGAGAAGCAGAAGTTATATTCAGTTCACAAGAAAATAACAATGCGTTGGCACAGATTTTGATAAAAATGCAAGTAACACAATGGGAAATATTGAAAAAATTAAAAGAAATGTATTTGTTATGGAAAACCTACAGACTGGCGCATAGGAAAAAAAGTGAATTTGATAAACTCAGTATTAAAGGGTAGAAGTGCTTACTTATCCAAGCCTGTTTAGGATTCCAATAAAGTGCGAGAAACATTTGTTGGCGATAATTTTTTTTTTTCATTTGTTTGGGGTTCTAGATTAAATCTAGTGAAAAGGAGAGCATTATGTATAGATAGAAAGGAAGGAGGTTTAGGATTAACCTCAATAGTTTATGCAGCATCCTTGGATGAAATGGATAAATAATAAAAAGAAAGAAAATTGCTGCTAAAGTATTTAAATAGAAGTATGAAAAAGACTAGAAAATGATAAAAACTAATAAAAGAATAAAAAGCTGTCATGGGGAGTTTAACAATTATTTAAGAAATATAAAACTATGTAATATACACATCAATAAAATAGAAAGTATTCAAATACTTGATATAAAAATGTAATAAAACAATATTACTGTATTAATCCATGAGAAAATGTATCCAATGAAAAGATTAAACCAGAGAAAGAAATGAATAGCGCAGTAAGAAAGTGGAATCAAGATTTTTATGGAAATTAGGAATAAAAAAACTACCAGTTAAAAGTAATATGCCATGTAAAAATGGAAGTTAATTTTTTTTTACATTGTGGTGAAGAAGAAATTGCTGAACATGTTTTGGGATGCAAGAGAGTAAAGAAATTATGTGAAGAAAATTTTTTGAATGTTTCAAATACAATATAAACATAGAAATGACTTAATATGGATATTGTAAGAATATATGACAAAGCTAGAATAACTTGTGCACAAATAGGAATGTGTATAGCAACCATTAATTTTATAAAAAATGCACAGATAAATATGTAAATATAATAGTTATTTATATAAATATTGCTGTTTGTAAATAAGTTGTAAACAAAGGATGCCTACGCTTTTTAATAGATGCCATTGGATCTTCTACATCAGTTTGAGCTCCTACCAACTCAGACAGATGAGAGGCCTTGCTTTAACACTTCATCTGAAGGGTGACCTCCCCAGAATGTGCACTGTCACTGGAAAGTGACCTGAATCCAAGGCCCACTGCCATAGTCTTATGGCCTTATCACTGCTGGAGGCATGGGGTCCTGAAATTCCTGCAGTACTAGGATTGCACTCATCTCCAGGATGCTGATGTAAAGGTTGGCCACTGACTGCCTCCAAATACCTTAGACCATCCTTCCGTAGAAATGACAACCCCCTTTCCAGCGAGAAGGCCATCAGTGGTTACTACTGCTGATGCAGGGAGCAGAACAAATGGCTTTCCTGTGTGAATAAAAGGGGATATCAGATACTAGTTGAAATGATTCCTGCTTGAATGAGTCAGACAAATGGTTGTGGAAATGTAGTCTGATGGCTGTGATCATTGTGTAGACAATATTCACTGGGTATTCTTACATGGAGCCCCACATAGTGAACCATGGAAATTATGGCTGCCTTTAGGCCCAGAACTCTTAGTGCTGCAATGCAAAGGGATTCCAATGAAGATGAAGTATGAAAACTGACTGCTGAGGGGAGGGTTGCCTACCTGGGGTGAGAGAGAGACATGTGGTGGTGTCCAGATGACATCCAATAAAAACAATTTGATGTGTAGGTTGAAGCTACGACTTTCTAAGTTTATAGAGATGCCTAGGAAATGCACAGCTGTAAAAACTAACCTCTGGGTGTTAGTAAGGGATCTTTGGTTGCGGCAACAAGGAGACAATCTTTAGTTATGGGAACACCCAGACCCCTACAAGTCACAGGTGGGTTGTGACAAGTTCTATGAATTTGATGAACACCCGGTGGCTGCAGTGATACTGAAGGGCGAAGCTCTGAACTGGTAAAGATCAGCCTCTATGCAAAAGTGCATATATTTCCTGTAATCCTGTGTGACATTTATGTGGAGATGGGCATCTGCAGATCTATGGAACACATCCAGTCTTTTTGTCTTCAGACAAGACAATCACTGACACGATTAACCATATGTCACTTAGTCTTTTCCACAAAAAGGTTTAGGGCATGGAGATTCAGAATTGGCTGGGGTGCTTCTTTTTCTTTGGGTATCAAAAAAATCTCAAACTCCAGACCCTCTCTAGTTTGGTTGGACTTCCTGGATGTCACTTTGTTTGAAAAAGGGTAGACACCTCCTGAAAAGTAGCTCAAATTTGATGAAATGAACATTTGGTAATAGCAGCACCTGAGATGGTGTCCTTTGGAAATACATCATTGTATAACCTCTAGATATATCATCATGTAACCAATTGACCTGTGTGACAGGCCATCCACACAGCTGGGCAATGAAGCAATCACCCTCCCAATGCCTCCAGAGACCATCAGTCAGACAAGACTTCAGGGGTGCTGATTTGGCCTCCCTGAAAAGGGTTCTCTATACCCCTAGATTTTCAGATCCCTCTGTCCAAGAGCTTGGCACCCACTGAAGGAGCCACCACTGCCATAGCCTCCTCTATCAGAGCAGAAGTCAAAGGTCTAACAATGGGATTTCAAAAACCACTGAGATTTGGAAATCTGATTCTTGCTGAAGTATCTCTGAGGATTCTCAAATTTAACATCCACTGCAGACAGCATCTGCTCAGCTTACTCACACCACATCAACTTCACATTATCTGTTGGCCCATAAAGAGAAGATCCAAAGGAGGCATTGGTATACATTGCCTTAAAGTTGTTTGCAAAGTCTCACAGACAAAGCCAGGCATGGCACTGGACAGTAATGCCTGTGCTTCCACCCCCAGGTGCTCCTTCAGCTGCACTGCAAGACAGACCAAGGACACACTCGAGGAAAACAATCCTGCGAGGAGTCATGCAAGACTTTTGGATATTCTCCTGAAATCCCAGCCTGTGCAGGAGCTCTCTCACTCAAGTGAGCGATCCCCAACACTTTGAAAAAGGATAAGCAAATCGTCTAAAGAAAAAATGATGGCTGCCATAGGCTATCACTAGAGTTACACACTTTGTGAACACCCTTGGAGCCATGGATAATTAAAAGGGTAATGCAAAACAATGAAAATGTGATGCAGACACAGAAAACCATGAGAAACATTCAAAATCTGGTGCTAGAGGAAAGTGATATGCATTTTTTAAATCTAAGGTCAGTAAAACAAAAAATCTTAAATGGAGAATAAGAGGTAACAGTTCATAAACAGGATAACTTTTTGAATTTTGGAACTTTCACAAACTGGTTTAGAAAGGAAAGATAGTACAGTTGTGCAAGTAAACTTAACAGTAAATGTTTGAATGATCAGTGCTGCAGTACCTAAGCTACATGGGTTATATCCTGTATAGGATATAACAGCCGGCCAACTTCCTGCTCTGATAGGGGAGGCCGTGGCAGTGGTGGCTCCTTCAGTGGGTGCCAAGCACTTGGACATGACTAAACCATTAGTTATTTCAAGCTGCACTGACTAAAAGAAAGGTTTGGGTAACAAAGCCCTTCATAGCTTTCATGTTAATGGAGAGGAAAGCTGAGCCCTGAGTGGATATTGCTAGGAACAACAAAATGAAATGTCCACACCCTGGCATAAACAATACAGCAAAAGACAAGGGGAATGGATGGAGGAAGCGACTACTGCAGCACTGATCAGTCGAACAACTACCATTATGGTAAGTTTACTTACACAACTGTACTAGGATCTTCATACCAACCACTGTTGTAATTGCCTAAGTTATACAGGTAAATTACCATACCTTATTACAACTGGGAGGAAGAAGAAAAGGGCTCCAGGATCCCTCAAAGAATGGTCCTAGCAAAGTCTGACCTAGAACTGTAGAAAGAATCTAGCTTTTAGTGCTTTGTGAAAGTATGTACAGAGGACCAAATTACTGTTTTTAGGTTCATAGGCAAGTACTAGGCTAGCTTGCCCTTGCGAGAGATTTTAAGCCTATCCAGTTTCCCCTTTTGTGCTCAAACTAACTTGTGCCATTTGGTTATAGATTGACTTTATCCATCCCATGGTCAATCATTATATATTACCCGTAATAAGAATAACTGGGATCATACCATACCAAATTTGAGGAGAACCATTTAGGAGCTGCCTCTGTCCATTTGCAGTACAGGGGGCAGTCCTGGGGTAATTTTTTTTCTCATTCACAGATCTTAAGTTGTGCTTGAAAATGGACATGGATGAATTGTTTTATGTGGAGGGAGTCTATTCCATAGCAGCAGTATTCTCTGCAAAATATACCTGTTCCTCCAAATCACTCTGTTGATGCTGCAATAGAGGTTTAGATCCCTACAGAGAGCATTTCTGATTGCCATTTGACTTGCTGATTTGCAATAAATCTATCAGTAATGAGTCTGAGGCTGCCTTGTATGCAAGTAGTCTGAAGAATATGGAATTCTCAGACTCTTGGCTCTCAGATGACTGGATGGAACTACCCAATGCAAAGACAAGTCCTGAACTAGCTTGACACACACTCAGCATACAAGAATAAAACCAAGGTTTAATAACAAGAGAGGCCATTTAAAACAACAAAAATGCAGTGGAACTATGTACTGGAATCACCAACATAGGCTCAACAACTCTAGCTAAATCAGATACAGACTGCTAAAATGAATTTAAAATCAGTTCAAGAAATGAAATCACTTATCTGTCTTTCTCTGACTTGTAGAACTATTACAAGAATACTTATAGCATCCAACCCTTTCTAAAAAGCCATAGATAAAGCCAAGGCCCTGACACAGTAACCCTTGACCTTGCCTGGAATAACTTTGATTTTGGGGGGAATAACAAAAGGTAATAGCCACATAGAACCATTTGTAAGTAGTCTGTTTTGACAAAAGTTTTCCCTTCTTTTTACCATCATAAGAAGAGAACTGATTGGAAGTTCTGAAAGATTTACTTCCATCAAGATAGTACCCAAGTTGCCTGTGGACATCCAAGGTATGAAGCAACCTCTCTCTCATTTTTAGGGCTTAAAAGAAAACAGGAAGAATTGTCAACTAATGTAACCCCCCTCCCCCTGCATAACAGTTCCTCTTTACTAACAAACTTCACCATTCAGGCATCTAAGGAACTCAGGGACAAAACTGGGTTGGGTTGGGGTGGGGTGCATGGCTGGGCTTGTAAAAATCCTGGTGGTCACTAACCTAATATAAACTTATAAACCTATGATATAGGTTTAGTTTTCTGTTTCTTTTTGTCAGGAAAATAAAAGCAAACAGGATTTTTAATGGCAGTAACAGCTTCTCCAGAGATGGGCGCAACATTTGAGTTGAGTGGGGCACCTTCCTTACATCTTCTCCTAACATCAACAAAAGTGGTTCTCCCTTACCCACTAAAGGGACACCAACAACCGCAGAGTCCATAGTGGCTGCACCTGTATGGGCAACATCAGAGGGATCTGGGTAAAAAGAGGAGTGGTCTGAAAATAAGCCAACTTTGGCTATAGCACAGTTACCCACTTGCGGCTAAAGCAAACTGCTACTCTGTCGTGGTGGCAAAGGCTGTTAAGCTAACTTTTTTTCTTTTTATGGTTGGATGAAGGACTGACAGTGGGACTGGTAGTTGGTTCCACGGTCCGGCTGAAAATGGTGCCTCTTTCCTAAGGAAATTTAGCACACGCAGGTAAAATTTCAATGGTAGTATAAAGCCATTTTAAAAAAAAATAATAATAATAAAACTGTAAAAAACATGTTAATAGACTTTACCAGTCCCAAAAAGTAATTTAAACACAGTTTCCTCAAAGAATAAATGATTTTAAAATGTTTAAATCAACTTTAAACAGCAAAGTCAAATGACAGTCAATAAAAACACATTCTAGATTAAAAAAGTAATTATTTTCCACACAGGAAAGTAATATTAAACATTAAAAATACGTGGAAGGTTTATCCACAAATGGAATTGATCTGCCCAGCAATGGAACTACACAAGCAGACTGTCAATCCTCAAAAGCCCACACAAGAGCACTTTCTTCAGCGTCATGAAAACTTTGTGAATGACTTGCTGTCTAAACTTGTCTTCTATTCAACTCAGCTCAAGCTAACTCAGTTTGAGCATGTGGAATGTGCCCTGAAGCTTTGGAAGCTGGCTAGTTGTTCTATCCTATGCAGGATATGCCCCATATAACTTAAGCTACTGCTGCAGTGATCAATAAGATCATCATCTAGGACTGGTCTCCATAAGACTGCTTTTATGGCACCAGAAACCTTCGCTGTTCCACCATCTACCTCCAGAGGTAGCAGTAGCAAATGACAGGAGGGAAAAAGAAGTCTTATCTGGCAAATGAAGCGGAATCCCCTGAAAAGGAGGGAGAGACTTCCCAGTGCCATACGCATCCCTAACGAATCATTCTTAGAAACCATTTGTCCGAGACTATCTGTTGTCAAAAAGAGAAATGGTGGGCCAGATTTTTGGGAAGAATTATATTTTGTCAGGGTGGGAGGATGGTGGATTCTGTAGATAGTCATTCAGATATTTTAGACTTTCCTTGTTTCTGGGGGGCGCCTCCTTTGTTTTTTTTTTTTGCAGCTCCCTTGCCATTGCTTAATCCTAAATATCAGGAGGCCAATTAACATCTTCACTTCCTGAGGTCTTCTAAGATGAGAAAACCAGTTGCTTCTTTCTTTTTAAACAAAAACATCTTTATTAAACCATCACTTACAGCACAGGCAATAATGCATTTATATGAATGAAAACAAACCACACCGATACAATCCTTGTTGGAAGCATAATGACACACTCCTAGTTGCAAACATTGTACTCCACTTATAATCTACCCAATCATTTCCAGTCAAACACTGCATAGCTCACTTAAGTCCTGCCTTCTTTTAAACCTCATTCCTCGCCTGTATGTATTGTTCCCACAATTCTCATTTTTTCCTATGTAGTTTGCTCCTACCCTTTTCTAAAGATCTCAATTCCAGTTTTATCTCTGTTACTGCATTCACAGCTTTTAGTACAGTTGGTTTAGATTTTGATTTCCATTTTTTAGTAATTGCTTTTTTGGCAGACACCATAATTAGACATAGTAAGGCCTTACACCATGTCTAGGCAATTCAGATTATCACAGCTCATTGAAATCATCTCCCTCGTCACACCAATCTGCCCACCCAGTATTGCCGACAGTGCATCCTGCAGGGAATCCTTAAACTCTGCCAACTCATCACAGTCCCGGAAAATATGTTCCCAATTACCTTTCTTCTCCTTCACACCTCCAACATTTGCTGTTATCAACCTGAGGAAACATTTTCTGGAGTCTACTTGGGATATAAAAATATCTATGTAAACATTTCCAAGCAAAAACTGTAAATCTAGATTTTGTTGCATATTTGGGAGACACACATATATCCTTCCATTGTTTCTTTGTAAATTGCTTATCTAGTCTCTCTTTCCAACTCTTTCTAACCTCCTCTGATTGATTCTTATAGTTATCATGCAATATTTTGTATGGTCTACTAATTATTCCTTTTTTAATAGCAGTTTCTGTTCTAGATTCTACTAAAAATTGGTCTTTCATTTAGGAACCCCCTATTTCTTTCTCTTTGGGGAAATCACTTGCTTCTTGAGAGTTTTATTTTTCTCCAAAAATACTCTAATGAAAACACTTCAATAGATCTATATATATATATATATATATATATATATATATATATATATATATATATATATATCTGATAAATTACATGAGCTACAACAAATGTGAAATATGTTAGCTCTTTGGTACACTGGTGTTAGTATCAAAAGGCTTGTCTTTAAGATGCTGAGTTTATATTGCAGATAAGAAAAATAATGCATTTTGTTTGCTGAAAATATTAGTGTTATGGTCAAAGAAAGGATTGCTTATTTACTTACTAATTTTTTATTTATTTGTTTACCAGGGTAGTGCACTGATCAATACTAAACAATTTCAGACTCAGCCCATGTGAAATATACAAAACATTTCACAAACAAAAAAACAGAAATGTAGCAATAACAGAACAGTACTTAATTATATGGAAAAAAAACTGCATATACATTCCACTTAAAAAGCACAGTGCAATGCATCATCAAGCAGAGTGTAATGTACTATACATACATTAGTTTCTAAAGTGGGTCAATCTTTAGTGGATCTTGAGAGATGAAAAGAGACTCAGAAAGGACATAGGCTAGGTGATGCAGCCTTTGTTGAAGCAGGAGCAAGCAGGGTTATCTTTATATATAAGATAGATCCAAAATATCAGTGAGAAAAAGTGCTCATCTGTTCAAGAGCTTTCCAGTGATGTAGAAGAGGGGATAAACTGCAGTTTTGTGATATTGCCAAATCTTTGCAAATTATGCACATATTTTCACAATACTTCAAAACAACCTACAAAACCGTTCAAAGTAGATGGCAATAACGGACCTGTGTTGTGTGATTCCGTCCTTCCTCGATGGAGAGGTCTTTGAATCCGACCTCGGTTCAAACTTTGGCTGCTTTTAGACTTCAGGATCCACAGCTCAGGCTCCTTCCCTTACCCATAAACTACTCCTGTCCTCCAAATTATCTCAGATCGAGTTTGCCCGTAACTCCATGACATAAACATAGGAGAAAATAGTAAAAAGAACAAAGTAACCAACCTCCAGGAAATAAAGGATGTCTGACACAGGACACTGCTCTGGAAATGAAAGAGTAGAACACCTTGGGCAAGGGCTGGCCTGTCATACAAGAAGCACACAACAAAGTCTTCCATGAAATGAAAGGGGAACAGCTGCAGGAAAGTTGATGAAGGACAGAATCACATAATGCAGTATCTTTATGGGAGTTCATAACTTTTTTTATCCGATGTCTGTTCCATATGTTCCTCAATGCATGGGACACAGTCCCAGCTACTTAGCTCTCAGGGTGGCACCATGGAATGATGTTCCGGAAGATGGCTAAACCAAAAGCTAGTCTATTCCTGGATGGCAAATACAGTTTATTATGGGAAATGAAGGTGCAAATGTTAGACCAGGTGGCAGCACCACAAATATCATCAACTCAGGTCCTGGTAAAGAAGGCAGAGGAAGTTAAGATAGATCTAGTATAGTGAAACTTGACTGCTCTATGTAGTGTCGGGCCTTTTTCCTTATATACGTAAAAAATAGTCAGCTAACCATCTAACTAAAGATCATTTTGAAACACCTTGACCCAACCTGACTTTGGAAAAAGATGACAAGCTAGTCTGTCCTCCTGACTGTTTTGGTACGATGGAGGAAGAAATGCAGTTGGTGATGTACATCTAAAAAATGAAGCACATACTCTCCATTATTCAAAACATCTGGAAAGAATTGTTTGCTTCTGATGTCTTGGTAAAATAGGTCTCTACAGCTACCTTTGGTATGAAAGGTGGATTAGTCTGTAAAGATACCCTATCCTTGTGGAAGATAATGTACTGAGGTTTGCAAGTCAGAGCGTGAACTTCAGACACTCTCTGGCCTAAAGTAATAACTACAATGTGCATTTTCCAAGTCAGAAATGTAATGTCCACCCTGGAAGCAAGTTCCAAGGGTGGTTGGGTTAAAGCTTGGAGTAAAATGGTCATATCCCAAGAAGGGGAAGGATACTTAAGTGGGGGCAGAAGTTGGAAAAAAAAAAACTCTCAAAAAAGCTTTACATATTTCACTAAGATAGCATGGTTTTCACCAACAAGAAAATGTGATATAGCCACTAACTGAACCTTAACAGTAGAGTAACTGTCTCTATTGTGAAAAATGGAAGATAAGAAATCTAAGACCACTGGAATAGGAGCCAAAATAGTCCAGATTCCTTTGGGAGGCCCGGACAAAACATTTTCAACTTACATTTGTAAGTTTTTCAAGTAGATAGTCTCTGGGAAGAAGTAATAATCTTGATCCTTAGGAAGAGAGCTTGGACTGACTATAGCCTACACTGGAAGTAAAGAAACCAAGCGGTTAACCTGAGTGCTAGAATGCCTGGGTGAGGCATGTCAGACAGACGAGACAAATCATCTGGATTGGGGCTCAGCAACCAAGGCAGGTGTATCAAGTGAGGCCAGAGGAAGGGAAACCACAAAGTACAGTTGTGTACACTTACCATAAATGTAGATGTTCGAGTGTATTCACTGTTGCAGTCATCACATTTGGGTTATCCTTGCCAGGGTAACCCTTAGTCGGCCCAAATATCAGAGGCTTAGCACTTCTGCGTTGGTTGCTGTCGCTCCAGGACTGACGTCAGGTCGTCAGTGGTATAAAAACAGGCAGCCAACGCCATTACATCACTTTTTCTTGCCCTGTCAGGAGCCCCCAATAGGGAGCTAGGTTATGGTGGAAGAACACCACCATTAGAAAGTAAATATCAAAATTTTCTTGTAAGGAGAGAGAGAGAAGACAAGGGGGATGGAGGAAGGGAAAAGTACAGTTGTGTACACTTACCATAAATGTAGACGTTAAGAGTGTATTCACTGTTGCAGTCATCACATCTGGGTTATCTGCTTGCAGTAGCCCTCAAGTCAGCCTGATTATCAAAGTCCTGGGTCCTGCGTCAGTTGCTGTCTCATCTTCCGTGACGTCAGGTAGTCATGGGTATAAAGCATGCAGCTGATGCCATTACATCAGTTTTTCTTGCCCCAGATGTCAGGTGCCCCCCTAATACATATACAAGGTTATATCTCCAACAAAAAATGCAAATACACCAAAAAGCTTTTAAGCATAGTAAAGGAGAATAGAGGTATAGCCAAAAGAAGTCAGGGGCTGGAGGGAGGGTAACCAGGACTGCAACAGTGAATACACTCGAACATCTACATTTATGGTAAGTGTACACAACTGTACTATGTTCTTCGTGTTTCACTGTTGCAGTCATCACATTTGGTTATATTCCCAAAGCTAAGGATGGGAGGAGGAATTTAGATAGCATTAGGACCAGCTATAAGGCCCTGCAAGACTGCAGTGGCAAAACCAGCTCTGGATTTAGAGAAAATTGGCAAACTGTAATGCTTGGTGAATACAGAATTCCAGGTAGCGGCTTCTAGGATTGCCTCTGGTAGGGACACCTCTGAGAAAGGCTGTAGAGGTAGAAGCAGCCCTGGTTGAATGGGGTCTAATCCCCTGTGGGATAGGTTTCCCATGGTGCTTATAGCAGAAATGAATGCAATGGCCTATCCATTTAGAAATGATTTGCTTTGAAATAGCCTTCCTGTCTGCCCCTGCAGCAAATGCCACCAGCAGTTGTTCAGATTCCCTTTGAGGTTTAGTCCTGTCCAAGTAAAATCTAAGTTGTCTGTTATCATCCAAGGAGTGCAGTATCCATTCCCCTTTGTTCTGTGGATTAGAAAAGAAGGTTGGCAAATGAATGGTTTGATTAAGAGATGCACTGGATACCACCTTGGGCATGAAGGAGGGATTGGTCCTGAGGGACACCCTGTCCGCATGAAAGATGATGAAAGGCTCCACTGCCATAAGGGCTTGTAATTCAGATACCCTTCTTGCTGAAGTGATTGCTAAAAGGAAAGCTGTTTTCCAAGAAAGGAATTTTAACTCTGCACTTGCAGATGACTCAAAAAGAGGAAGAGTGAGTTTTTCCAATACAAAGTTAAGGTCCCAGGCTGCAGTTGGGGACTCCTGGGTGGTCTTAAGTCTTTTGCCCCTTTGAGGAACTGCTTGAGCAGTGGGTGAGAAAAGAGGGGTGGTTCTGTGTTGTAATGAGCTGAAATGGCTGAGGAGTGAATTTTGATGGAGGAAAAGGAAAGGCCCTTGTGAAGCATCTCAGTTAAGTATTGAATAATCTGATGTAAATCGGGTGCTGCTGTGGCCATCCCTTGAGTTTGGTTCCAGGCACAGAATCCTTTCTATTTTTCAGCATAAGATTTTCTAGTACTAGGCCTCCTTGCCTCCAAAATGACATCCAACACTTGTTTACTGAGGGATGGTAACAGAGAGATTAGGTAATTAGCCAGGCTGCCAGGTTCAGGGTTTGAAGCTGGGGGTGAAGAATCTGGCTCTCCTGCTGTGGCAGCAGGGTAGGGGTCTGAGGCAGGTGCCATGGGGCTAGCTGTGATGCACTGTGCAAGAGGGGGTACACCAGTGTTGGCGTGGCCAGTCTGGTGCAATCAGTATCATCCTTGGTTAGTCCTGTTTGATCTTTATTAGTACTTTGGAGAGGAGAGGCAGAGGATAAATGCCTAAAATGATGGATTTTTCCAACTGAAGGACACAGCATCCACTTTCCAAGCTTGTTTGTGGGGAGTCCTTGTGCAGAATATGTCCAATTGGTAGTTCTGGGGGGAGGCAAACAGGGTCTATATCTGGGCTCCCCCATTTGTTGATCAACATGTTGAAAGTCTTTGGTTCCAGTTTCCACTCATGTGGGTCCATGAGATTTCTGTTTAGTTCGTCTGCCAGTGTATTTAGTCTTCCTGGCAGGAACTGAGCCTGTGGATGCACTTGGTAGCTCAAGGCTGTGTTTCACAGAGCCATGGCTAGCCTGCAGAGGGGGTAAGAATGGGTACCCCTCTGCTTGTTTATGTACCACATAAAAGTGGTGTCGTCCATCTTTACCATTAATTGTCCTGGAAGAATGTGGTCCTTGAAGGCTGTCAGAGCATTCTGTACAGCTAACATTTCTTTTTGATTGATATGTAGGTGCATTTGACTTGGGTTCCATTTGCCCTGAATGCACTTCCCTGCCAGGTGAGCCCCCCCATGCATAGTTTGATGCATCTGTTATTAGGGTTTGGGCGGCAGGGGGCAGAGAGTATGGTAGCCCCTTATTTTGGTGGCAGGCCTCTTGTCACCAAAGGAATTCTAACTGTAGGCAAGTATGATACGAATCATTGCTTCTAGATCCTGATAATTTTGACACCATAGGCTTTTTAGATACCATTGTAGTTTCCTCATATGCAGTCTTGCATATGGAATTAGTAGAATGCACGAGGCCATGAACCCCAAGGCTTGCAGTATTTGCCTTGCAGATAGCAGGGTTTTTCTGGCCACTAGTTTGAAGTAAATTGTCAAATGAATTTGTTTCTCTTGCGTGAGAAAGCCATCTGGGAAGCTGTGTTCAAGTTTGTTCCCAGGAATATAATTTGTTGACAGGGTACAAGATGTGATTTCTTTTCATTTATGGTGTACCCCAGATAAGTTAGCACCTTTGTACAAATGCCAGATGATTCAAAAGTATGTCCTGGCTTTCTGCCTGAATTAGACAAATGTCCAGGTATGGGTATATTTGAACATTTATTTGCCTGCAAAATACAATGACTGGAGCTAGGCACTTTGTGAATACCCACGGCATAGTAGATAAGCCAAAGGGCAGTGCATAGAACTGATAGTGCATGCAGTCTGCTTTGAAGCGTAGGTATCTTCTGCAAGATTCCCTGACTGGGATGTGCAGGTAGGCTTCCTTTAAATCTAGTGCATGCAGTCTGCTTTGAAGCGTAGGTATCTTCTACAAGATTCCCTGACTGGGATGTGCAGGTAGGCTTCCTTTAAATCTAGTGTTGCCAATCAGGCATCTTTGCCCATCATAGGAAGCAACTGGTGAAGAGTTAGCATCTTGAATTTTGGAATCACCAAAAAGGTGTTTAGGATAGAAAGGTCCAGGATAGGACGCCATGAGTTGTCTTTTGTGGGTAATA
Source organism: Protopterus annectens (assembly GCF_019279795.1). Taxonomy (NCBI): domain Eukaryota; kingdom Metazoa; phylum Chordata; order Ceratodontiformes; family Protopteridae; genus Protopterus; species Protopterus annectens. The sequence continues at coordinate 1,743,590,641 of NC_056728.1, forward strand.
GGAAAAGTCTTGAGTAGAAACCTTGTCCCTTTTCCTGTTCAGGTACAGTCTAAATAGCCTTTAATCTTAAGAGAGAGAGTACTTGCTATTGAGCCTCTGCCCACTGATTTGGGGGTAGATCTGGCCATCTGTTTGGGGTTGGTAATGTGTGGAAGTGAAATCTGTAACCTTGGGAAACTATGTTTAAAACCCATTTGTCCTGGGTAATGAGCTCCCAGTTTTTTGCTTGCAGAGCAATTTTTCCACATAAAGGAACAGACAGCTGAGAAGTGCTTGGAAGTTTTAAAGTTAAGTCATTGAGACAGCTTACTATAGGGGGAAGTCTTACTACTCCCTGATTTGGAAGTAGGATCTCCCCCCCCCCCCCACTGCTTAGTCCTGTTAGTACTGCTTAGTTCAGTCTAGGACTGAAGCCTGGTTGTTCTGCTGGTTCTGGGTTTGAACTGAGAAGGCCTGTAAGAGGCAGGAAAGGACCAAGTTTTTGAGGGCCAATGCCTACTAAATCTTGGAGGCTGCACTTGTAAGAAATCTTTAACCATTTGCATAGATTTTGCTTTTTCCTCCATCTTTTTAAGAACTACTTAGGTGGTCCTGATTTAATGGAGCATCCCAGCAATTTAGTTTTAACATGATCTGGCAAAGATTGCTCCTTAAGCCAAGCATGCCCTCTAAGTACAGACCCGGTGACAGCAGCCCTGCAAGATGCCTCTAGTGAATTAAAACCACATTGCAAAGTATGTTTTCCAGCCTGTTCAGCAGAATGCATTAAATAGTACAGTTTTGTACCTACCATAAATGTAGATGTTCGAGTGCTAATAAAGCTGCAGTCATAACAGATGGGGAAACTCTGTCCTGATGGAAAATGATGAAAGGTTTCACAGCCTTTCTAGTAGAAGGTCTTCTGGCCTCCAAAATGACATCATCCTGTACCTCCCTTGGAGAGTAGGTCTGTTGTGATTTCCGAAGGAATCTTCCATGCTGATGTAGATTGAGTGTTTGAGCTGACCGTGACTTTGAAGTGGAAGTGAGTCTGAGTCAGTAGAAGAGGAGGCAGAGATCCATGGAATGGTGGGAATGCGCCAGGCTCTTCAGGAGGGAGTGTTGTACCCAGTGTTGGCCAGTCTGGAGCTTACGTGAGAATTCCATCTGTGGTCTGTCTGCTCTGGTTTTTGGGCAGAGCAGTCAAGGCATCTGTTGTGATGATTTGACTTGCTTGAGGATTGCAGAATGGGAGACCTGTGTTTCTTTGGCATGCTTGAGCCCACCCACAGAAATTCCTTTTGAAGACAATTAATGGTATTATTGTTTCCAAGCTGTGTGCTGTGTATGTGCCGAGACCATTTTTTTTCAGGGTAACATTTCCTCTCATATATGCAGCTTTGCACATGGGATATTAGATAAGATGCCATGAATCCCAGAGCCTGGTTTCGGGGTCAGCTACACATGGCTGTATAGGAACAGTGAGTGTGAACCGTAATACCATACAGGCTTGACTGGCTGACTGAGCAAAGAATCCGGGTTGAGGCAGGGACAGATATACAGGACTCGGGAATATCTGTCATAGAACAGGAGGTGGTAGCCAGAGGCCTGTACAGGAGCAAAGAGAAATCCCTAAAAATTTCTTGGGTCTCTGTACCTTTTGGTACTCTTAATGGAAGTGTTCCTCAAGGTATAATTAAGTCCTCAGCCATTTTGAGCATCTGTTTTTTTTAGGGGGCCCTGAGAAGGGCCCTGTGGGTGTTTTTTTTTAGAATGGATGGCTGTAAGCCTTTAGGTAAAAGCCTTGAGAAAAAGAAGAGGAAGGCCTGAAGACACCCTTGAGGAGAGCAGACCTGTCCTAACTCTAGAGTCACACGCCAAGAGTCAGTATCTGTAGTCTGGTACAGAAGACACCGCCAATGAAGGGTCGCTGTTAGTCAGGGGCGTGGTAGCCTCGCTGAGAACCGGACCACCTGCTCCAGCTTTGGCGTGGGTGTCAGTAGAGCGGACCTCATGTGTCGGTCCTTATCTTTGCTCTTTTTTAGTCAAAACTGGAGTCGGACTGTTATGACTGCAGCTGTATGCGTAATGAACATCCTGTAAATCCTTATTTTCAGCACAATCAGGAATCAACATCATTTTCTGTTTAAGCAATCCAATAATATACTGCTGATACTTTAACATATGAAACTGGCAATTTAAGGCCCTGATGGCCAAGGTTGCAGAGGTGTATACCTTCTTACCCCATCTTTCCAGGGCCCTGGAATCTATCAGATGGGGTAGGATTTTTGGCAGTAGTAGCCTTAATGCCCTTGGGTCCCTGTGAAATGCTCTCAGGATCTGCAGCAGGATTTTTAAAAAGGAACTTGTGAGAATCAGGAACCCTCTGATATCTATCAGGTTTTCTGGGAGCAGGAGGTAAAAAGTTAGGGGCCAAGCTAAATTCCGAAAAGGCATGTCAACAATGTCCAGCACAGGAGGGATAGCCAAAGGCCTGTATTGGGGCAGGAGTAAGAAATTTCTAAGCCTGTTTTTAGAATCAGAGTAATCCTGGCTTTCCCAGTGAAAATGCTCCCTAAGAGTATGCAAGGTTTCACGAAAATTAAAATCCTCTGGGGGAGAAGCAGAGGGAATAGAGTCCTCTGCATCAGAATCCTCACAGGCGGATAAGGGTAAATCCTGGTCATCAAAGGAGACAGAAATTTCAGAATCTTGGTCAGAAGTATCATAAGCAAATTCAGTCCTAGGTCTCTTAGAGGGGGAAGGTTGGCTTCCCCTGATTAAAGTAATAAGGTCTTCAGCCTTTCTTAGCATTTGTTTTTTAGGCATAGAGGCCTGACCATGCGGTCTGGGCATCGGTTTCCTAGGCATGGTTCGAGTTTTACGCCTTAAAGAAGAAGATGGCGTCAGTTTACTATGCAAGTCAGTAGGTCTGAATACATCCTCAGAAGCCGGTGCCTGCACAGCAGCTCCGGACCCATCCAAGGTAGAGACATCCGCAGTTTCACAGTTGACGCATCTCGCGGCATACCAAACTCCGAATGGGTCTCAGTAGAGGCCTGCGAATCTGAAGTAGTGGGTATCAGGGGCTGCAAAAGCACCTCACTGAGTACCGGCGAACTGGTGACTAGCTTAGGAGAAGTGTCGTCAGCAGCTTTGGACCTAGGTGGCCTGTGTCTGTCTTTATCTTTGCATTTTTTGGGGAATATCGGTAGTCAGGTGGCTTGCCGAAGTGATATCTGGATAATTGAACAGAGTACCAAAATATTTAAAAGCGAAAATATACTGACGACGAATAGTTTGTGGTTTAAATAAGGCACAAAACAAACAGCGAGATAGGTCGTGGTCAGGGCCTAGGCAAGGAATACAGTATGAATGAAAATCTTTATGAGGTATTTACTTTCCAAAGGAATACAATTATTGACTTTTACTGGCATTGGTTAGAGCAAGAAAAAGTTTCCCCAACGGGGTACTTAGCTTTAGTTGAAGACTTCGGTTCTGAAACTCGAAAATTAAAATTTCAGCAGAGTCGGCCAACCAGCACTTGCGAACTGCTTCTGCTTCGGGCACCACACGGCAAGAAAGACTGATGTAATGGCATCGCTGCATGCTTTATACCCCTGACTATCTGACGTCACTGAAGATGAGACAGCAACCGATGCAGGACTCAAGATTTTGATAATCAGGCTAGCAAGCAGATAACCCAAATGTGATGACTGCAACAGTGAAACACGAAGAACATCCAGGACTGCAACCGTGAATACACTAGAAAATCTACATTTATGGTAAGTGTACACAACTGTACTATGTTCTTCGTGCTTCACTGTTGCAGTCATAATAACATTTGGGTTGATTCCCAAAGCTGAAGAAAGGGGTGGAGACAGTCAAAAAGATCGGGGGCTGGCTAGGATGCCCTGCAAGACTGCGGTGGCAAAGCCTGCCTTGGATTTGGAGAAGATAGGCAGGTAGTGATGCTTGGTGAAGGTATTAACAAATGTCCATGTTGCAGCCTCCAGGATTGTCCCTGGTGGGGACCCCTCTTAGGAAAGCTGCAGAGGTGGAAGTTGGTCTGGTGGAATGTGTCCTGACCCCCTTGGGGAGAGGTTTCACATGCTATTTGTAGCAGAAATGGATGCAGTGCGCTATCCATTTGGAAATGGTTTGCTTGGATATGGCCTTGCCCTTTGCTCCTGTAGCGAAGCTGACTAGCAATTGATCAGTTTTTCTAAAATATTTAGTCCTGTCTAGGTAGAATCTGAGCTGTCTGCACATCTAGAGAGTGCAGAATCAGTTTACCTTTACATTGTTGAATATCAAAATATTGATCGCCCTGTTGTGCGAACCGAAAGGATGAATTATGAATGTCGATCACCGGAGTTTGAAAATCAGCAAATCGAACAGCAAATTCGCTGATTTTCGAACTATGTTGAACACACAATTTAATGCAGGGGGGCAAGCCCCCCTGCCCCCCCACCCCCCCTACTTTAGTATATTAACTCTGAGATCACACTACAGTGGGGAAAGGGTCCATTTCTCAATCCCCACTAAAGTGCAATCCGCACCCAAAATGCAGAGTCTGCAATGAGCAAATGTCACTGTGCATTCGCTCATTGCACATTCGAGGCATTTTTTTTTCAACTTTTCGGAACTCTGAAAAAGTCCTTTCGACCTTATGGCATTCTCCCATGTGCAGAACGCACATATAAAGGTAAACCGCAGAATCCTTTCCCTTTTGTTTTGTGGGTTAGGGAAAAAGATGGGCAAATGAATGGATTGGTTGAGAGCCACACTGGACACCACTTTTGGCATGAAGGATGGGTTACTCCTGAGGGAGACCCTGTCAGCATGGAAAATGATGAAGGGCTCTACCACCATAAGTGCTTGTAGCTCTGATACTCTTCTAGCTGAAGTGATGGCCAGAAGCAAGGCTGTCTTCCAAGAGTGAAATTTTAACTCTGCTGAAGCTGTCGGTTCAAAGGGGGGCATGGTGAGCTTTTCCATAACTAAGTTTAGGTCCCAAGCTGGGGTAGGAGCTCTTCTGGGTGGCCTCAAGTTGTTACCCCTCCTAGGAAGTGTTTGATGAGAGGATGTGAGAAATGAGCAGAGATGGCAGAGGCATGAATTTTAATAGAAGAGAAGGACAGATCCCTGTGTAGTAGGTCTGCCAGGTAATCCAAAATGAGAGGTAGGGAGGGCTGTGCCGTTCCGGCTCCCTTAGCCTGGATCTTAGTGCAAAACCTTTTCCTACTTGTCAGCATAACCCTTTCTAGTGCTGGGGTGTCTGGCCTCACGTAAAACATCTAGAACTTGTTTGCTTAGACTGGCAGCTTGGGGAGAGGTCAGGGAATAAGCCAGGCTGCCAGATTGAGGGTCTGCAATTAGGGATGCATGAATTCTCCATTCCTCTGGGTCAGGAGTGTTGGGATCTGAGGTAGGTGCCATGTTAGCAGGGGTGACAGGCTGCGCAGCAGTGGGTACCAGTGCTGGTGTGCCCAGTCTGAGGCAATCGGGATTGCTCTCAGTTTTTCCTCCCTTATTTTGAGCAGTACCCCTGAAATAAGTGGTAGAGGGGGAAATGCATAGACCGAGAGGTTTACCCACTGGAAGGATAGAGCATCCACTTTCCAGGCTATGCTGTGAGGTTCCTTGGTGCAGAATTTGCTGAGCTGATGATTGGAGTGGGAGGAAAGAGGTCGACTTTCAGGGTGCCCCACTTCTGGGTTACAAGGGTGAAGGTTCTTTGGTCTAGCTGCCACTCGTGTGGGTCTAGCAGGTTTCTGCTTAAGTTGTCTGCCAGTGAGTTTAGAGAGCCTGGCAGGAATTGTGTTAACAGGTGTAGTTGCATGGCTGAGGCCGTGTACCAAAGGGTCATGGCAAGCCTGCACAGAGGATAAGAGCGAGTCCCTCCATGCTTGTTGATATAACACATCATCGTGGTGTTGTCTGTTTTGATCAGTAGAGGTCCCGGGGAGAGTAGGGGTCTAAAAGCTGTCAGGGCATGCTGAACAGCTAACACCTCTTTTTGGTGTAGATGTATTTGATTTGGGCTGCATCGGCCCTGAATGCTGAACCAAAAACAACGGTAGCAGCCACTCAAACACCAGGACCAAATCCAAGGCAAAATCCGATACTTATGTAAAAATATTTATTGTAACACCAAGACAATTCCAACCAACGTGAACGCAAGTTAACCTAGGTTTCATCTTCTACCAAAGACTTCTTCAGAACTACTCACTCAAGTAACCACTTGATCTTATATACGCCCATGTGAGGTTAATTGAAGCTCGTTACATGATTGACCCACACTTGACATAAAATAAACCTCCAAATGTAATAAAATATAAAAATCTGAAAATATAAATATGTAAATGACAATATATATTACATATTCAATAAATTCAAAATACCCTATCTAAAATCAATTAATATTAACAAAGAATTGCATTCACTGGCTCATTGAAAAACATCTAAAGTGATCTATTCTATCTATATACACTAAGTAATTTGACTTATCATAATAAAAATATAAGAAATGTTAAAAAATATACAATAAAAACTCCAATACTATAATTAATATAATTGATATATGTAAATTTGATATGGTTACCTCTGGGTGAACATCCAATATACTTGTCAGCAGTGCTAAAATGTTTAAAAGGAATCGTGTAATGTTGATGTATTGGTATACTATTTAATCTAACCATTAATATATCTAAGCTTCAACAGGGGAGCTAAAGAAGAAGTTATGTACTCACTTCAACGTTCCATCTGAGTAGGTAGCTTCATTTGTCTGCAACCTGTGGGTCTTGGATCCGATATCGGATCCGAGCCGGCAACTTGTTTCAAGCTAATGGATCCGAGCTCCTAGCTCCTCCCCTCACCCATAATCCCCTGCTAACCCTCCATGACCTCAGATCGAGTTTGCTCCTCAATATATACCCAAAATGGGTATCCAACTAAGACAGATCCGAAGAAGGCCAGGGGGAAGGAGGGGGGGATGGTTGCAGACAAATGAAGCTACCTACTCAGATGGAACGTTATGGTGAGTACATAACTTCTTAATCTGAAGCAGGGAGTTCATTTGTCAGCAACCTGTGGGACAGAGTCCCCAGCTACCTGAACCTTGGGTGGCCATCATGGAAGGATATTGCGAAGCACCGCAGAGCCAAAGGATGCTCTCCCTCTAGAAATCACGTCCAGTTTGTAGTGGTTAATAAAGGTATGAGATGAAGCCCAAGTGGCTGCTGAACAAATATCATCCAATGGGACACTAGACTTGAAGGCCGCAGAAGTAGAGATGTAACGAGTGGAATGTGCGCAAACTCCTTCAGGTGCGGGTCTCCCAGAGGCTTGGTACGCCAATAGGATACATTGAGAAATCCAGCGTGATAGAGATACTTTTGATATTGCTTTCCCCAAATTAAATTTGGCAAAGGAAACGAACAGCTGGTCGGATTGTCTATTACCAGCTGTTCTATGAGTATAAAAGCGTAGCTGCCTATGAACATCTAATGAGTGCAGCTTGTACTCTCCTTTATTCTGATATTTAGGAAGAAAACCGGTAAATTTATGGATTGATTTATATTGGTTTCTGATGCTATTTTGGGAAGAAAAGAGGGATTGATCCTGAGGTACACTCTGTCCGGGTGAAAGATCAAATAAGGAGGCTTCACAGAAAGAGCTTGAAGCTCAAACTCTTTTGAAGTGATGGCTACAAGGAATGCTGTTTTCCAGGACAAGAATTTGAGATCTACTGAAGCAGCGGGTTCAAAAGGTGGAGCAGTCAAGGCTTGAAGAACTAGTGAAAGATCCCACGGTGGTACGGCTTCTTTTATAGGGGGTCTAATCAAGAAGGTGCCCTTGAGAAAGGTTTTACACAACTTGGCCGACATCAAAGGCCCTGTATCATGTCCCACATGGTAATGTGAGATGGCTGCCAATTACACTTTGACGGTTGAACAACTAGCGCCTTCCTGAAAAAGTTCGGTTAGGAAGTCTAATATGGACGGAAGAGGAGCCGTAAAGGGATCTAGATCATGATGCTCCGCCCAGATGGAGAAACGTTTCCATTTACTGCGGTACACTTTCCTGGTGGAGGGCTTATGCACTGCCACAAGGATGGATTTGACTGGTGAAGAGATACCGGGAGTCCTAACTAGGAGTGGAACTGGAGCAACCAAGCTGTCAGTTTCAGATTGTCCAGGTTTGGGGTCGGTAAGTCCGATGGATGGGAAATTAGATCCGGACTGGGATCCAGAATCCAAGGAGGATTCACTAGGTGAGACCACAGGTAAGGGAACCACATTTGCCGAGGCCAGAATGGGGCAATGAGGATCATCCTGCTCCCCAACCACGAGGCTTTCTGTAAGAGTTGCAGCATCAGGGGTAGAGGAGGATAGGCATAAAGTAGACCGGGTGGCCAAGCATGCACCAGAGCGTCCCTTGGAGTTTTCCCCTGGAGGGGGAATCAGAGCGAAGAAATTGCCGCATTTGGTGTTTGAGGGAGACGCAAAAAGATCGCAGCAGGGTTGCCCCCATATTGCGAACATCTGCTTCGCTACTAGTGGATTGAGAGACCACTCATACGGGGTAAGAAGGGTGCAACTGAGTTTGTCCGCTAGGATGTTGGTCCGTCCCAGAATGTGCGTTGCAATCAGAAAGCGGTTGGTGGAGATCGCCCATTCCCACACTCTCATGGCTTCGCGGCATAGAGGGTAAGATCTGGTTCCCCCCTGTTTGCTGATGTACCATACAACCGACATGTTGTCCGACTGAATTGCAATCGTTCCTATGGGGAGGAGATTCTGAAGTGCTTGCAACGCGTACAGCACCTCTCTCATCTCCAGAACGTTGATATGCAGGGAGGTCTCTGTGTCGTTCCACGTGCCTTGGACCGTCCTGCCTGAATAATGCCCCCCACCCGAAGCGGGAGGCGTCCGTGGTCACCGTGGCGAGAGGGGGAGAGGTGCAGAAGGGACGGCCCGTATGGAGGTCCGAAGCTTGGAACCACCATAATAGAGCCCTCCTGCAAGCCTTGCTGATAGCAATGGGGTGGTGAAGAGGAAGGGACAGAAAGGACCATTGCACTAGAAGAGTCCATTGCAGTACTCGCATGTTTAAACGGGCACATGGAAGGAGCGTAATCGCTGCCGCCATGGAGCCTAGTGCCCTCAGGACCAATTCCGCTGGTGGGGTCTCTGATTGGAGGATAGCCCCCACACATGGAGTTGCAAACTCCGAATTCTCTCGGACGTTAGAAAGGCTCATAGCTCTCTGGTGTCTATTCTGGCTGCTATGAATTCTATGACTTGTGTCGGGCCAGAAAAGATTTGTCGGCATTGATGGTGATGCCTAACTGTGGGGCTAGGCGGAGAAAGAAATCTCTGGCTGAGAAAAGTAGATGCCTTGTTGGGGCGGTCAGGAGCCAGTCGTCCAGGTACGGAAAGACCTGTATTCCCTGGAGTCTCAGATGGGCCGCAATCACTGCTAATACCTTGGTGAACACCCTGGGGGCTGTGGTGAGGCCAAAGGGAAGGACCCTGAACTGGTAGTGACTGGCTCCCAGCCGGAAGCGGAGGAACCTCCTGGATCGTCTGTCCATTAGAATGTGGTAGTACGCATCCTTGAGGTCTATAGAGCACATCCAATTGTTTTCCCTTAGAAGGGGGAGAATAGATTGAAGAGTGACTATTCGGAATTTTTCCTTGGTTACTGACAGGTTCAAGCGGGAAAGGTCTAGAATCGGTCTCAAGTCCCCCGTCTTTTTGGCACCAAAAAGAACCTGGAGTAGAACCCTAATCCGAGCTGGTCTTGGGGGATGGGCTGGATGGCTCTTTTTCTTAGCAGCTGCTGAATTTCTGTGGCTGCGGCCTCCCTCTGATCGGGTGGTACATCGGGGAGGTACTTGAATTTGGGGACATGGAGTAATGGTATTTTGTACCCTCTGGATATAATGCGAAGCACCCAGCAGTCTGTCGTGATGGACTCCCATGCCGCTAGGTGCTCCGAGAAGCGCCCCCCGACTGCCTCCAGAGTGGAGCAGCCGGGAAACCCTTCAGGGCTGCTGCGTGGGCCGTTCAGAGAAAGGTTCTCTGGACCCAAAGTTTCTCGGAACCCCTCTGCCCCTGGGGCGGCGTCCTCCCTGTCCCTCCTCTGCCAGGGAAGGACTGGTTGTCCGGAGCGGGTTGGGAATGTTGCGATTTCCGGATCCACATCTTCTTCTGACCCTTTTGGTTCTTCGAAAAGGACCGCTGGGGAGCAGAGAAGCGGACTCCGACGGCAGACAACGTCTTCCCATCTTTCTCGCTCTGGACAAGTGTCTCGTGAACCGTTTTGCCAAACAGGGCAGAACTATCGAAAGGGGCGTTCGCAAAAGATGCTTTAAAAGGCTCCGCAAAGTCACAATGACGGAACCAGGCCTGACGTCTCATGACTAGGCCTGCTCCGCTAGCCCTAGCGGCTCCCCCGGTGGCGTGGGACAATAGCCGCATAGAGGTATTTGAAATTGATCTCAGAGTGGCCATTCGGGTGGAGTACAATTGCTTGTCCTCCGCCGACATGGACTCAGGAAGGGAGGCAGCGTATTCTTTGATAAGATCCCGCTGCATCCTGATGACATGTGCCATATAGTTCAGAGACCTTACCGAGAAGGTCGCTGAACTAAAAACTCGCTTCCCTAAGCGGTCCATCGGGCGGGTCTCCTTGCTCGGCGGATGGTCTGACGGGCTCTCCTGAGCTAGTTCCCTCTTCGTGGCTGCCGCCGTCAACATGGCATCTATGGGGGGGCCCTTGCTCCAGTGCGATCGGTCTGAGGGGGAGGCTTAGTATTCTGTCCAGGCATTTTGGTATTGGCTCCACGGTGTCCGGATCCTTCCTAGCCCTGGTGGTAATGAGGTCCACCAAGGGGTCGGCCAGAGGGGACACCCAAGAGGTAGACGGGCCTGCTTCGAATGCCTCCAGAAACACGGACTCGTCGGAGGAAGACTTGGGGCAGACCACCCACCTCTGATCCTCAGCATCTCCATGATGTCTCCAAAGGAGACATCCTCAGGGGGTGATCTTGGGGAGCCTTCCCCTTCCTCCAAGTCCGTGTCCTCAGTTAAGGACTCTGGAGTCCACATGCCTCCTCTTGCACTTATGCTTGCAGGGCACTTCCTCGGGGGGGCTGTCCGAGGCGGCCTTGCCAGCAATATCCTGTTCCAATGGAACCATCTGGGACATTGAAGCAGGCTGTCCCTTTGGCCGGGTGATGGAAGCCTGGCCCAGCAGAGAGGGAGTGCAGGGAGGAGCCGAGACAAGGACCGGGGGTCCGGATGCACTCAACAGAGCCCTCTCCACAACATCAAAAGCAGAGGGGGAACCACTCTCTCTGGGCTCCGAGAGTCGGCTCCCACTCGGATCCGATGAAAGGAGCCGGCGCCGAGACAATTGGATTCGAAGGACCAGTGCGCTCCGACCTGGACGGAGCCGAAGGCACACTGAATCCCTCGGATCTGAAGCTCGGGCCACGGCTCCGAGAGGTCGGATCCGACAGGCTCGAGGGCAGGGTCGGATCCGAAGTACCAAGTACTGTCGGCGCCGACCCACCCCCGGCTCCAATGCTGCTTGGCTCCGAATGCTCCGAACCCGGATAGCGGCTCGGAGAAGGAGCAATAGGATGGAAAAAAGGAGGCAATCCCCCATCTGCATCTGGGCCTGGATGAACCTTCGCATCATCCGGTCCAAGTCTGCATCGGACATACTGAAGGTCGATCTCGAAGAGGTCACCAAGGCAGGCCTGGAATGCTGCCTCGATGACTTCGATGGAGATCGGGCCTCCTCCTCCTCGGGCCCTGGGGAGAAACAAGGGGATCGGAGCCGAGGAGGAGGAGACCTAGAAGCAGTGGAGGGAGAAGCCCGCTTAGCTGGCGGGGCCGAAATGGAGGTCTCGGCCCACCGCTTGTGGTGCTTCTCCCTCCGTTTCTCCCTCCTGGCCTGCCTGTCCTCCGGCGCTTTAGCAGGAGTTTGAGTCCCGGCCAGAGGAAGGGGGGCAGGAATGGCAGCAACCACAGCCTGTGGTGGAGCCACGGGAGCAGCGGAGGCCGGAGCTGAGTCCGGGGGTAAAAGTCCCGCCAAGACCAGCTTCGACCTCCGCTTTTTCAGTGCCCTGGGGTTGAACGCTGCACAAATGGTACAGCCTGAGGCGAGGTGTTCAACCCCAAGGAACCGAACGCACTGAGTGTGGCCATCAGCCGGGGAGAGCTTATGGCCACACTCGGTACATTTAGAAAAAAATGGCTTTTGGGGCCTCAGCCATACTTAAAGAAAAAAGTAATGTTACACACACACACAGGCCCCAAAACACACACACAGCACACACTCTCTAATGACCAGCGAAGGGAGGGAAAAAAAATACTTAAAAGAAAATATTTTTACTCTACAGGGAACCTAACACTTACACACTTTATATTTTTGTGAAAAAAGAAGAATGTTGACAGAAAATTTAAACTTAACTGTCAATTACTAGACGAGCTCACAGGAATCCAGCTATCCACAAGCGTGGCAAACTAGATCTGAGGTCATGGAGGGTTAGCAGGGGATTATGGGTGAGGGGAGGAGCTTGGAGCTTGGATCCATTAGCTTGAAACAAGTTGCCGGCTCGGATCCGATATCAGATCCAAGACCCACAGGTTGCTGACAAATGAACTCCCTACTTCAGATCTTATAATATCATTTATACCCGGATATCTAGTGGCATCTAATCTCAAGTGCCATTTCATTTCACTTAAATCCAGGTGGACATCCAACACATGTCCTTGTTTGTCCTTTGTCACTTGCTGAATGACACAAAATTTAAAACCATGGTCCTGATATTGTTTAATATGCCTAAATAAGGCATTATTATTCCTTTGATGTTTTATATCCAAAACATGCTCCCCTATTCTATCCCTTAGATTCCTACACGTTTTCCCTATAGAAAATACTGAACAATCATTGCACTTAGCCAAATAAACAACATTCTTAGAATAACAATTAAAATATCCATTTATAAATATAATTTCATTCCCCAACTTCATTTTCCTTCCAGTTGTTAAGATATAACTACAAAGACTACATCTCCCACATTTGAAATTGCCAATCAATCTATGGGTGGACAAACACCCTCTCAAAAGTGCTCCCCTCTCCAATAAATTTTTAAATGACTTACCCTTTCTAAAGACATTAATGGGCAGATGACTCATTCTTTGAGCAAGATTACCATCCAATTTCAACAATTCCCAATTCCTACGTATAATGTTGACAATAACCTTTGAATCATATGAATATGTAGTAATGAAAAAAAGACTGTTCTTTTCTTTATCTTCATTATTTACATTATTACCAAAATTTAAACACAGTGACTCAACATTATCCATGTCAACATAACCCACTTGGGGAGTTTAAAATGGGCCGATAAATTCCTTCTGACCTCTTTAAAATGATTTCATGTTTGATCGTATTAATTAAATTGATAGGGTAACCCCTTTTTAAAAACATACTCGTCATAAACTCTACCTCTTTCATAAATTCCTCAAATTCATTAACCATTCTGGCCGCCCTGACCATTTGCCCCTTAATGATGGCTTTCTTTTGATGGGCAGGGTGCCAACCTAATTAAATATCGTTAGAAAAGGTAGATTTTCTGTAGATGCTAGAATACATTCTTTGTTTGTCTTTTTCAAATCTTAAATTAACATCCAAATAGTTAACTTCTTTCCCATTATAACTGTAAGTGAATTTTAAGAAATCCACCGTACTATTGATATACTCGATAAATTTCAATAATTTGTCAACACCCCCCCCCCTCCCAGATGATAAAAATATCATCCAGGAAGCGCGTGTAATGTGAAATGTACCTATTGAATTCACTTTCAAACACAAATGTCTGTTCCCAGTAGGCCATTACATAATTGGCGTAGCTTGGGGCACAGGCTGCCCCCATTGCTACGCCGGTAACTTGCTTCTAATAGCTCCCTTCAAAGAACAAAAAATTATTAGTCAATACAATTTCCATAAGCAAAATGAATACATTAATCTGATCCTGTTCATATAATTCAGTTTTAAATAATTGCGCCTCTAACCAATCCAACCCTACCAAATTTGGGATCACTGAATATAAATTAGTAACATCTATGGTGAGAAACAACATAGAATTGTCAAACTTGATGCTATTTAACTGATGTAAAAATGCCATGAGTCTTTAGTAATATAATTTAATTTTACTAACCCCTTCTGCAAATGATGATCTAAAAATTTACTGATGAAGACAGTTTTGCTTCTTTTAGCATCTTCAATGGGTCTAAAAGCTACATTTGTTAACCCTTTATGTAACTTGGGAATTCCAAAAATGTTACTAATAGCTGGGAAATCATTTTTTAAAAAACTGTACTCAATTTCACTAATTTGCCCTTGAAATAATAAATCATCAATCATTGTCAATTTTGGCATAGGCAATGTGAATCTCATTCAAGGTAACTTCTTAATAGGTGTCATTGGTTAACATTTGGAACATATGGTTAGAGTAATCATTTTTATCCATAATTACTATACCATTTCCTTTATCTGGCTTCATATAGCGAATGGTATTATCTTTAACCAGCTCCATCAATAATTTGTCTTCCTCATCGGTCAAATTACTTCTATCTTTGACGATTTTAAGTTATATAATTATTCGTGCAAACAGCTAGATACCAGGCACGCGGATTTGTTATCTAAAGGGTTTACTTTCGTGCCTGGTAAGAGAGGGAAACTAGTTGATGTAATGATTGATTTAAAATTGCTGGCTCGAAAAATGAATATAAAATGTGTTTTTCTGAATGTGGGGATCGAAATATTTCGACATTAAAAAAGCCTAGTAAGTATAATCCCCCAGCTAATGGTACAGTGGCCTTATTTGAAAAGGCATGTGAATTACAAATAAGGGAATATTTCATGGGTTTGTCTAAAATTAGGAACAAAAGAGTGAATTCGGTCGAAGGTAGAAGTAATTTGACCGATGAGGAAGACAAATTATTGATGGAGCTAGTTAAAGATAATACCATTCGCTATATGAAGCCAGATAAAGGAAATGGTATAGTAATTATGGATAAAAATGATTACTCTAACCATATGTTCCAAATGTTAACCAATGACACCTATGAAGAAGTTACCTTGAATGAGATTCACATTGCCTATGCCAAAATTGACAATGATTGATGATTTATTATTTCAAGGGCAAATTAGTGAAACTGAGTAGAGTTTTTTAAAAAATGATTTCCCAGCTATTAGTAACATTTTTGGAATTCCCAAGTTACATAAAGGGTTAACAAATGTAGCTTTTAGACCCATTGTAGATGCTAAAAGAAGCAAAACTGTCTTCATCAGTAAATTTTTAGATCATCATTTGCAGAAGGGGTTGGTAAAATTCAATTATATTACTAAAGACTCATGGCATTTTTTTACATCAGTTAAATAGCATCAATTTTGACGATTCTATGTTATTTCTCACCATAGATGTTATTAATTTATATTCAGTGATCCCAAATTTGGTAGGGTTGGATTGGTTAGAGAGGCAATTATTTAAAACTGAATTATATGAATAGGATCAGATTAATGTATTCATTTTGCTTATGGAAATTGTATTGACTAATAATTTTTTGTTCTTTGAAGGGAACTATTAGAAGCAAGCTACCGGCGTAGCAATGGGGGCAGCCTGTGCCCCAAGCCACGCCAATTATGTAATGGCCTACTGGGAACAGACGTTCGTGTTTGAAAGTGAATTCAATAGGTACATTTCACATTACATGCGCTTCCTGGATGATATTTTTATCATCTGGGAGGGGGGTGTTGACAAATTATTGAAATTTATCGAGTATATCAACAGTACGGTGGATTTCTTAAAATTCACTTACAGTTGTAATGGGAAAGAAGTTAACTATTTGGATGTTAATTTAAGATTTGAAAAAGACAAAGAATGTATTCTAGCATCTACAGAAAACCTACCTTTTCTAACGCATATTTAAATTATGTGAGTTGGCACCCTGCCCATCAAAAGAAACCATCATTAAAGGGCAAATGGTCAGGGTGGCCAGAATGGTTAATGAAGTTGAGGAATTTATGAAAGAGGTAGAGTTTATGACGAGTATGTTTTTAAAAAGGGGTTACCCTATCAATTTAATTAATACGATCAAACATGAAATCATTTTAAAGAGGTCAAAAGGAATTTATCGGCCCATTTTAAACTCCCAAGTGGGTTATGTTGACATGGATAATGTTGAGTCACTGTGTTTAAATTTTGGTAATAATGTAAATAATGAAGATAAAGAAAAGAACAGTCTTTTTTTCATTACTACATATTCATACGATTCAGAGGTTATTGTCAACATTATACGTAGGAATTGGGAATTGTTGAAATTGGATGGTAATGTTGCTCAAAGAACGAGTCATATGCCCATTAATGTCTTTAGAAAGGGTAAGTCATTTAAAAATTTATTGGTGAGGGGAGCACTTTTGAGAGGGTGTTCGTCCACCCATTGATTGACTGGCAATTTCAAATGTGGGAGATGTAGTCTTTGTAGTTATATCTTAACAACTGGAAGGAAAATGAAGTTGGGGAATGAAATTATATTTATAAATGGACATTTTAATTGTTATTCTAAGAATGTTGTTTATTTGGCTAAGTGCAATGATTGTTCAGTATTTTATACAGGGAAAACGTGTAGGAATCTAAGGGATAGAATAGGGGAGCATATTTTGGATATAAAACATCAAAGGAATAATAATGCCTTATTTAGGCATATTAAACAATATCAGGACCATGGTTTTAAATTTTGTGTCATTCAGCAAGTGACAAAGGAGAAACAAGGACATGTGTTGGATGTCCACCTGGATTTAAGTGAAATTAAATGGCAATTGAGATTAGATGCCACTAGATATCCGGGTATAAATGATAATATAAGTTTAGCTCCCCTGTTGAAGCTTAGATATATTAATGGTTAGATTAAATAGTATACCAATACATCAACATTACACGATTCCTTTTAAACATTTTAGCACTGCTGACAAGTATATTGGATGTTCACCCAGAGGTAACCATATCAGATTTACATATATCAATTATATTAATTATAGTATTGGAGTTTTTATTGTACATTTTTTAACATTTCTTATATTTTTAGTATGATAAGTCAAATTACTTAAAGTGTATGTAGATAGAATAGATCACTTTAGATGTTTTTCAATGAGCCAGTGAATGCAATTCTTTGTTAATATTAATTGATTTTAGATGGGGTATTTTGACATTTATTGAATATGTAATATATGTCATTTACATATTTATATTTTCACATTTTTATATTTTATTACATTTGGAGGTTTATTTTATGTCAAGTGTAGGTCAATCATGTAACGAGCTTCAATTAACCTCACATGGGCGTATATAAGATCAAGTGGTTACTTGAGTGAGTAGTTCTGAAGAAGTCTTTGGTAGAAGATGAAACCTAGGTTAACTGGCGTTCACGTTGGTTGGAATTGTCTTGGTGTTACAATAAATATTTTTACATAAGTATCGGATTTTGCCTTGGATTTGGTCCTGGTGTTCAAGTGGCTGCTACCGTTGTTTTTGGTTCATTGTTCGTTGTATCCTTTGGAGTTGGGATTGGCCCTGAATGCACCTGCCGTCCAGGTGTGCACCCCAGGCATAGTCTGATGCATCTGTGATGAGGGTCTGGATGGCGTGTGGTTGTGAGAAGGGAAGTGCCTTGTTGTGGTAGCATGCTGCTGCCCATGAAAGAAAATCTTTCTTCAGACAAGGTATCATTGGTATGTGAGTTTTCACGTCTTGAGAGTGCTGGCACCAAGGGCTTTTTAGGTACCATTGTAGTTTCCTCATATGCAATCTGGAATATAGAAAGAGTAGAATGCAAGAAGCCATGACCCCTAGAGCTTGCAGGATTTTCCTTGTGAATAACTTGGTCCTGATGGCTAATTGAGAGAAGTAGGCTGTCAGGTAGGATTGTTTTTCTGGTGTAAGGAATGCCATCTGGGATGCTGTGTCCAGGCTTGCTCCCAGGAACACAATTTTTTGTGTGGGTACTAGTTTGGATTTCTTTTCATTGACAGTATACCCCAGGGCGGTCAGTAGGTCCTTTACAAAGGTCAGGTGCTTTAGCAGATTTTCCTGTCTGCCTGAATCAGGCAGTCTAAGTATGGGTAAATCTGAATATTTCTTTGTCTGCAAAAAGCAATGGGCAGGAGCCAGACATTTTGTGAAAACTCTGGGAGCAGTGGATAAGCCAATGGAAAATGCAGGGAACTTAAAGTGCAGTGATTCTGCCCTGAAACGTAGGTATTTCCTGCATGATTCCCTGATTGGGATGTGTAGCTAGGCCTCTTTTAGGTCTAGGGTGGCTAACCAAGCATCCTTGGAAAGCATAGGTAGAAGCTGCTGAAGGGAGAGCATTTTGAATTTTGGTATCACCAGAAAGGTGTTTATAATGGATAGACCGGGGATGGGGCACCATGTGCCCTCTTTTCTGGGTACCAGGAAGAGTCTGGAGTAGAAGCCTTGGCCTATCTGTTCTGCAGGAACATGCTCTATTGCCCTCACGGAGAGCAGGGAAAGGACTTGATTTTTGGCCTATGCCCACTGGTTTGGGGGGAGATCTGGGTACCCTTTTGGGGTTGGCAGAGTGTGGAAATTAAATCTGTATCCCTGGGACACTCTTAGATCTCTGCATTCCCTGGGGCTGTTGTCTGGGGGCCTGCTTCCCCTGGGTCTGGGCTGAGCTGACTTTGGGGGGGGGGCAAGAAAGGACCAGTGCTTGGAGGGGCAATGCCTACTGAACCTCTGTGGCTGGACCTGTAAGAAGTCTAACTGTCTGCATAGATTTAGTTTTCCTTCCATCTTTTTTAAGACCTCTTCTGGTTTGGTGCCAAAAAAGTTGCCTTTGTGCAAGGGTGTGTCCAGTAATATGGATTTGACATGGTCTGGCAAGGGCTGTTCCTTAAGCCAAGCATGCCTTCTAAGGATAGAACTAGTGACTGCTGCCCTGCAAGATGCTTCTAGGGCATCAAAACTACAATGTAAGGTGTGCTTAAGTTACTTGACTTGCAGAATGCATTAACTCTTGTAACTCTATTTTCTGCACAAGCAGGGAAAGAAGATATTTTTGTTTGAGGAGTTCCATGGTATGTTGCTGATATTTCAGTATATGGAACTGACAATTTAATGCTCTAACAGCAAGAGTAGCAGAGGTGTATACTTTTTTTATCCAATCTGTCTAATCGTCGGGAATCCCTATCTGAGGGGGTGGGATTCTTATCTGAAGTTGCTTTGATTCCGTTAGGTCCCTGAGAGATGACCTCGGGGTCAGCAGTAGGATTTTTGAAAAGAAATTTGTGATACTCAGGGACTCTATAGCACCTGTCAGGTTTCCGGGAGCAGGAGGGAGGGTGTCAGGGGTCAGACTGGATTCCATAAAAACATCATCCACAACATCCAGGACAGGAGGAATGGCCAGAGGTCTGTGCTGTGGAAGATCTAAGAATTCCCTGAGTCTGTTTTTTGACTGAGGATTGTCCTGACATTCCCACTGGAAAAGCTCCCTTAAAGTATGCAGGGTTTCCCCAAGGAAAAGTCCTCGGGTGGAGAGGTTGAAGGGATGGATTCCTCTGTATCATAATCCTCATAAGCAGAAAGGGGTTGCATATATTCAGATGCTTAAAGGTCATTGGACTCCTGTTCAGATAAAACTACTGGGAACAAGTCTCTTTTTCTTTTGCAATGGGTAGCCTGGCTTCCCCTGATGAGCATTATAAGGTCTTTCACCATTTTAAGCATTTGAGACTGAGGCAAAGAAGCAGGTGCCTGAGCTTGGGTAGTCATTTTTTTTTTGGGTGTGGTTCATACCCTAGGCCTTAGAAACTCGGTTGTTTTCGAAAGAACTGAATTCGTGAAAGAAGTCGGTCTGCATTGAGTATCGGTAGTGCAAAGTACTTCCTTGGAAGTCGGTGGCTGCTCAGCGGCTCCGGACCCATCCAAGGTAGAGACATCCGCAGGATCCTTAGTCGAAGAGTCTCGCGGCATACCGGACTCTGAAAGGGTCTCGGTAGCGGCCTGTGAATCCTCAGAAGGGGGTATCAGGGGCTGCGAAAGCACCTCACTGAAGACCGGAGAACTGACGATTAGCTTAACGGAAGCGGCGTCAGCAGTCTTGGACCTGTGCAACCTGTCTCTGTCTTCATCCTTACTTTTTTTCTGAACATCTGTTGTCGGATGGCTTACCGAAGCCATATCGGAATTCGAGGACTGAGAGAGACAATATCTAGATACAATAAGGGCCAGATGATTTATAGCTCTGGCGTTGAACAAAGCATAAAAGCGACAGCGGGGGATGTCGTGGTCTGGCCCCAAAGTGACTCAGTAAGAATGAAAGTCTCAGTGTGGTATTTGCTTTCCACAGGCGAAACAATTGTAAACTTTTTCTGACATTGGTTAGAGCAAGAAAAAACAATCCCCAACAGGGTACTTAGCTTTAGAAGACTTCAACTTCAATTTGTAAACGAAAAGCTCAGGTAGCGGCGGACCCGCACTCATGCAAACTGCTTCTGCTTTGGGCTCCTCGGCAAGACTGATGTAATGGCGTCGGCTGCTTATTTATATACCAATGATGACCTGACGTCAGTCCTGGAGCGACAGCAACCGACGCAGAAATACTAAGCCTCTGGTATTCGGGCCAACTGAGGGGTACCCTGGCAGGGATAACCCAAATGTGATGACTGCAACAGTGAAACACAAAGAACAACGGTCAAGGCCAGAAAGGGGAAATGAGGGTGACAATGACCTTTCTCTGCAGCGCACTCTGCAAAAATTTTGAAATTACTGGGTAAGAGGAAAGGCTTAGGGGGGATGGGGGGGCAAGCATGCGTTCAAGCATCTCTCGGTGCCTCCTCCTCAGGGGGATCAGGGCAAAGAACCGGCAGCATTTGGAGTTGATGGCAGAGGCAAGAAGATTGCAGCATAGCTGACCCTACTGATGAAAAATTTATTTCGCCAATGTTTTGAGACCCCTCTCATGAGGAAGCAAAAATCGATCTGCTCAACCTGTCCAATAAAACACTGGACTTTGCTATTAGAAAGCAGATCGAGGATATGGCCTACTGTCACACTCCCATAGCTTCCTGACACAGAGGGTAGGGGTCATGCCCCCCCCTCCCAGTTTGTTAATATACCAGACTACTGACATTTTGTCCATCTAAACAGAAATCCTTCCTACAGGAAGGACCTTCTAAAATGCCTGCAATAGTAGGAGAACTGCCCTTATCTCCAAGACACTGATATGAAGCCTGGCCTTGGATGACGTCATGTGCCTTGGACCATTCTTCCCATATAATGCCCCCCACCCTAGCTGAGAAGCATTCATGGTCACTGTGGCTTTGGGAGAGGGAGGAAAGTACAGTTGTGTACACCTACCATAAATGTAGATGTTCGAGTGTCTTCACTGTTGCAGTCATGACTGTAGGGTTCTCCCCTGCCGGCAGGCAGCCCTCGGTCGGCCAGAATCCCAAAGTCTGGGTCCGGCATCGGCTATTCAACCATGCTCTGTGACGTCAGAGCGCCAGGAGTACAAAGCTGACAGCCGACACCATCTTCTCCAGTTTTACTTGCCCCAGATGTCAGGAGTCCCAAAATGAAAAAGGTCCCATAACCTTTGCAAATACACCTCAGAAGAATGGTGGAAAAAGGAACTACACAAAAGTAAACACAAGAGGGGACAGGAGGGAGGGAAACCCAGACTGCAACAGTGAAGACACTCGAACATCTACATTTATGGTAGGTGTACACAACTGTACTATGTTCATCGTGTTTCACTGTTGCAGTCATGACTGTAGGGTAGAATCCCAAAGCTGAAAGCAAGGGAGGTGGTCATAAAGAAGAAGTGGCGGCTAGAAGGCCCTGCAAGACTGCAGGAGGCAAAGCCAGCCCTAGACTTAGAGTAGAGAGGTAGATTGTAGTGCTTAGAAAAAGTATGCACTGAACTCCAAGTTGCAGCTTCCAAAATGTCTTTGGTAGGAACTCCCCTGAGGAAGGCCGCAGAAGTGGCAGCAGCTCTGGTGGAATGAGTCCGTATACTCCCTGTGATTTGCTTTCCATGGTGTGAATAACAAAATCTGATTCCATGAGCAATCCATTTAGAAATGGTCTGTTTTGAAATGGCTTTACCTTGGGAACTTGAAGCATAAGAAACAAACAATTGTTCTGATTTTCTGATGTCCTTGGTCTGTCCAGGTAAAAACATAGTTGTCTGTGTACATCCAAGGAATGTAAGATCCTTTCCCTTTTATTTTGAGGAGTGGGGAAAAAGGTTGTCAAGTGGATAGTTTGATTTAAAGCCACTTTGGAAACCACCTTAGGCATGAAGGTAGGATTAGTCCTCAAAGATACCCTGTCTTGATGAAAAATAATAGAAGGTTCCACAGCCATAAGAGCTTGTAACTCTGAAACTCTTCTGGCAGAGGTTAGGGCTAACAAGATAGCTGTCTTCCAAGATAAAAACTTGATGTCAGAAGAGGCAGCAGGCTCAAAAGGAGGCAAGGTTAGTTTTTCCAAAACATAGTTGAGATCCCAAGCAGGAATGGGAGGAGATCTAGGAGGTCTTAAGTTCTTAGCTCCTCTGAGAAACTGTCTCATGAGCTGGTGGGAAAAGATGGGAGGGTCTGTATTATAATGAGCAGAAATAGCAGAGGCATGTATCTTGATGGAAGAGAAAGAGAGAGACCCTTATGTAAGAGATCTGTCAAGTAAAGTAAAATTAAGGTAATGTTAGGAAGAAGAGGATCAGAATCCTGAACCTGCATCCAGGAACAAAATCTTTTCCATTTTCCTGCATAAGATTTTCTAGTGCTAGGACGTCTGGCTTCTAAAATGACATCCATAACCTGCCTGGGTAGGAAAGAAGAAATCAAAGGCCCTGGATTAACCAGGCCGCCAGGCTGAGAGTTCTGACATGAGAGTGTAGAACCTGACCCTGATGTTGGGACAGAAGGTTCGAGACTGAGGCAAAACCCAAGGGGCTCCAGACATAGGTTTTTTAGAGTTGGATACCAAAACTGCCGAGGCCAATTTGGAGCCAGCAAGATTATCATCTTGGGCTTGTCCTGTTTTATCTTCAATAAGACCCGTGGAAGAAGAGGAAGAAGCGGAAAGGCATAACCCGAGAGGTTCCTCCAACTGAATGACATGGCATCCACTTTCCAAGCTTCTCTGTGGAAAGACCTGGTGCAAAAATTCTGTAGTTGATGATTGAGATGGGATGCAAAGAGGTCTATGTGAGGACATCCCCAGACTGCTATCATCCTGAATATTTGGGTGTCCAGCATCCACTCATGTGGATCCGAAAGGTTTCTGCTCAGACTGTCTGCTAGGAAGTTTTGTTTCCCTGGTAGAAACTGAGCTTGAAGATCCAGATTGCAAGTTAGAGCTGTGTCCCATAGATCCATGGCTAGTCTGCAAAGGGGGTAGGAATGAGATCCCCCTTGCTTGTTTATGTACCACATAACTGTGGTGTTGTCTGTCCGTATTAGTAGTTGTCCTGGTTGTAAAAGATTCCTGAAGGCCAATAGAGCTTTCTGAACGGCTAACATTTCCTTTAAATTGATATGCAGGTGCTTCTGATCCTTTGTCCAAAGGCCCTGCAGACAGTTGCCCTGAAAATGGGCTCCCCAAGCATAATCTGAGGCGTCCGTGGTTAGAATCTGAGTGGCAGGAGGCAGACGGAAGGGTTTCCCTTTGTTTAGAGCACATGCCCTGGACCACCAAAGAAATTCCTTTTGAAGGCAAGGAAGGACGGAGATCAGTATGTCTAAACTGTGGCAATGCTGAGACCATACACTTTTTAGGTACCACTGTATTTTCCTCATGTGTAGTCTTGCATATGGTACGAGAAGGATGCAGGAGGCCATGTAACCCACAGCCTGCAGGAATTTCCTAGCAGATAGTTGAGTTAAAGTTGCCAAGGTTCCGAAAGTTGAAGCCAGCTGTAATTGTTTTTCGAATGTCAGAAATGCCATCTGGGTTTTGGTGTTTAGAAGAGCCCAGAAAAGTTATCTGTTGTGATGGTGTCAAATTTGACTTTTTTATGTTTAGAGAGAATCCCAGGAACTTGAGGAGGTTCTGTACAAAATCTAGATGCTGGAGTAAGACATCCTTGCTGTCTGCCTGAATTAGACAATCGTCCAGATAAGGGTAAATTTGAATTCCCTTGAGTCTGCAATAAGCTACTACTGGAGGCAGGCATTTGGTGAAGACCCTGGGCACAGTAGACAATCCAAAGGGCAGCACAGAGAATTGAAAGTGCCTCGATCCGGCCTTGAACCGGAGGTATTTTCTGCGATCCTGCCTGATGGGAGTGTGTAAATATGCCTCCTTTAAATCCAAAGTTACCATCCAAGCATCTTTGGACAGCATTGGAAGTAGTTGCTGTAGAGTAAGCATATTGAATTTTGGAATCTCTAGAAAGGTGTTCAAGACCGATAGATCCAGAATGGGTCTCCATGAGTTTTGCTTCCTTGGGACTAGAAAGAGCCTTGAGTAAAAACCTTTTCCCCTCTCTGAAAGTGGAACCAGTTCTATGGCATTCGGCCATCGGATCTGAAATGGCCGACGACAGGGGCTGCAAAAGCGCCTCACTGACGACGGCTGAACCTGAAGCTGGCTTCGCTTGTGCGCTATCATCAGATTTGGACCTCGGAGGCCTGTCTTTATCCTTGCGACATTTGTGAACTCCAGTAGCCGGAACCGTATCCGACGACATTTTGTAGTTAAAGCGCCTACCGAAGTAATGAAAAGCAAAATCGCACCTTCACTTAATTGTACGTTGATTGAATCTAGCACAAAACCGACAACTAGCTACGTCGTGGTCAGGGCCTAAGCAAGGAATACAGTAAGAATGAAAATCCTTATGAGGTATTTGCTTCCCACATGAAATACAATTATTAACTTTTTCTGACATTGGAGTGGAGCAAGAAAAAAGTTTCCCCAACGGGGTACTTAGCTTTGAGTGGAGAAGAAAATCTTCGGACTGAAGTTTATCAGAAAAAATCGTCAGGAGTCAGCCGACCTTGCGAACTGCTATCACTGCACAGCAAGAAAGACTGGAGAAGATGGCGTCGGCTGTCAGCTTTGTACTCCTGGCACTCTGACGTCAGGGAGCATGGTTGAACAGCCGACGCCGGACCCAGACTTTGGGATTCTGGCCGACCGAGGGCTACCTGCCGGCAGGGGAGAACCCTACAGTCATGACTGCAACAGTGAAACACGATGAACATCTCATGGAATATTCCTTTAGAGGTTCTTATCCAATATCCCATCTGCATTGGATTTAATTTGCTCCTGTACTATCTCAAGGTTTTTGAGCATATAGAACTGGCAAGCTCAGAGATCCTGTGGCTAGGATGGCTGAAGTGCAGGTTTTCTTGCCAAGATGATCAAGCAACCTGCACTCCCTATCATCGAGAAAGAGATTCTCGGATGCCTGTCAACTAGCTCCCTTGGAGGATTCCACAGGCACCACTGCCAGATCTGCCACTGGGTTTTTACAGAGATGTTTGTGGGACTTCCTGGGGGAAGGAGGGAAGGAGCTGGGTTGCAAGGATACGTCAGCAAATACATTATGCAAGACAACATGGACAGGAAGAATCACCAGTGGGCTAGGAGCAGGAAAGTTCAGAGGCTCTCTGATGCGAGTTTTTGCTTTACAGAATTCCCTAAACTCCCAAATGAATGCTTCTAAAGGATAGATCCTCAGGTGCGAAGCTGAGGATAGGGCATCTTCTGAGTCAGAGTCTTTATCTGTCAAAGGGGGGAGGTGCTCTATGTACACAAGTTTGTTTTCATCTTCTGACTCTAAAGAAACAGAATTGGGGGGGGGGGGGGCTATCTCACTCTCTTCTTCCAGAGGAGGTTCCTGGCACAAGTTCCTTTTGTATGGGGAGTTGTCTGGAGTTCATGAAAACCATTTAGTCCTGCGTCAACCTAATCAATTCCTACGAAAAGACTTGGGTAGAGGGGCAGAGGACTGACAGCATTGGCTGGGGCAAGCCTGCATGCCTGTTTGGCTTGGAAGTACTGGGCATAAGGGAAGACAAAGCCTCAAGTAATGGGTTGGCAGTTGCGACCTTAATCCAGTTCCCAGGTAATTCCTCCCTTTCAGTCCCTGAGGGGATACTGTTCTCACTTTCAGCAAAGCACTTCAAAGCTTACCTAACAGCAGACAGAAGGAGGCGGAACCCTAAAAGGACAATATTAGGAACAAAAAATAAATATTCATACCCTGGCATGTAAACAACACAAAAGAACAATGGGGAAGGAGGGAGCGGCTACTACAACTAAATCATGAAAGTACAGTTGTGTAAAATTTTACCATAATGGTAGATATCCTTCCCTTCGCTGTTGCAGTACTCTTTACAACAGGGATCCCCTGCCAAGGGTAGCCTGACATCCAGCCAGTATACCAAAGCCTTTAGGTTGTAATGGGTATGTCCTATTTCACACGTACGCTCCCCACGCATGGCATAGGGCATAAAGGTGATGCCCATATGTATCATCCTCAGAACTGAAAAGCCCCATTAGGAACATCAGTCCAAGGATACTAGTAGGTAACAAGCCCACCCAGAAAGAAAAATGACCAGGAGGAGGAGGGAGGGAGCGAATACGGCAACAATGAACAGAAGGACATCTACTGTTTTGGTAAGATTTTACACAACTGTACTATGTCCTTCCATATCACTGCTGCAGTATTCTTTATAATAGGGAGATGTGATAACTCAGGAAGAAGACTGGGAGGAGGAAGAGCCAGCAGCACCCTCTAGAAAGCATGGTTTTAGAAATCCAAGAAGAAATGGTTTGCTTGGAAACAGCCAATCCTAAATACCTAGGATGGAAAAAAACAAAAAGCTGTTCAGATTTACGAAAAGCTTTAGTCTTATCCAAATAATATCTGAGTTGTCTATACAAATCCAAGGTGTGCAAAACGCTCATTAGCAGACTGCAGAGTAGGGAAAAAAGAAGGTAAATGAATAGACTGATTAAGAGACAACTCATTAACCACCATAGGCATAAAAGAAGGATTAGTATGAAGGGACACCCTGTCCTTATGGGAAACTAAAAAGGAGGAACAGCCATAAGGGCTTGCAGCTCAGATGCCAGTCTGGTACAAGTAAGGGCCAAAAGAACAGTCTTCCAGGAACAATGCTGTAAGAAAGCTGAAGCAGCACGCTCAAAAGGAGCCTGTGTCAATTTTTTATAACAAAATTAAGGTCCCAGGAAGGAGGGACAGGCTTCCTGGAAAGTCTAATGTGAAGGATGCCTTTAAGAAATTGTTTGACCTCAAATCTAGAGGCTACAAGGGGAGTCGGAGGCAGACAAGCACAGACAGCTGACAGATGGGGCCGTAACAGAAGAATATGCCAACTCAGCATTGAGCAATTCACACAAATAAGACAGAAGCAAAGGAACATCCACAGTAAGTTATGAGAAAGACACCAACAGAGAAACCTCTTCCATTTGGATAAGTAGGATTTCCTAGTAGTGGGTTTTCTGGCCTCCTGCAGAACCCGAAGCACATCCTCAGAAAAAGAGCGTCTGTATCACCCACAATACTAGCTGAAGAGTGGACAGGTGGGGATGGATGAGAGATCCCTTATCTTGTGTGAATAGGTCCACCCTGTGAGGGAAAGTGTGATAACTATCCTAGGCAAGATACGGAAGAAGAGGGAACCAGTGCTGTCTGGGCCAAAAGGGAGTCACAAGCAAGACTTTGGAAGCATCCTGTTTTATTTTGAACAGGACTTTCGGAATAAGAGGAAGGGGAAGGGAGGGAAGGCAAGGCATAAAGAAACATCCCTTCCCAGAAAAAATGGTGTCCACCTTCCAGGCCAGGAGACATGGAACTCAAAACAGAGGAAAGTTGCCTGTTCAGAGGGGAGGCAAACATATCTACTTGAAGAGTACCCCACTGGTGGACAGTGTCCAGAAACACACCTCTGTGAAGCATCCACTCGTGGGACTGTGTTATGGACCTGCCTCAAGAATCTGCCACTATGTTCTTCTCTGAGGAAATGTAAACTGCCTTAAGGGTTACCAGATGCTGGATAACAAGCTCCCAAACCTGAACAGCTAACCTGCATAGGAGATGAGTCCTTGTCTCCCATTGCTTGTTGATATACCACATCACTGTGGCATTTTCTGTGAGAATCTTGAGGGGCCCTGGAGGAAAATGAGGAAGAAAGGCTTGAAGAGCTAGCAGAAGAGCTCTCATCTCTTTGGCACTGATAATGTCTTTTTTTCTGAAGAAGAGACCAAAGGCCCTGCACCTTTAGAAAGCCAAAGGAGGTCCTCCATCCCAACTCTGAAACGTGTGAAAAGTAACTGAGAGGGGACTGGAGGTTGAAAAGAAGCCACAGGTTGAGGGACAACTGATGTATCCACCACTGAAGTTTCAGCTTGAGGCATGGAAGGAGAGGGGCTAGAAATTCTAAAGGATGAGAAAGTTGAAGCCAAATTCACTTTGGAAACCACTGCTTTCTCATGTGGAGTTTGGCTACATGAAGCATAGGGAATGGTGGAAGCCATCTAACCCAGAGCCCTCAGAAACTCCCTGGCTGTAATCGAGGTCAGAGAAAGAAGGCACTGAAAGAAAGCAATTAAGAGTTAAAACCTTGGGAGGAGGCAGGGATGACAGCATTGGAAAAGTCTGGAGCCTGCACCCTATAAAAACATAATCCTGAGAAGAGTCAGGAAAGATTTTGGGAAATTTACTGTAAACCCAAGGCTTTCTAAGAGAGAAATGGTAAAGTGTAGATGCTGAAGTAAGATCTCTTGAGAGGAGGCCTGAATAAGCAGGTCATCCAGATAGGGAAAGACTTGTATCCCCCCTTAGGCTGCAGAAAGCAATCACAGAAGCAAGGTATTTGGTGAAGACCCTTGTGGCAGTACGAAGGCCAAAGGACAAAAAAAGAGAGAGCTGAAAATGCCAGGAAGGAACAGAGAAACATAAAAGCTTCCTGAAGAGGGATGAAAATATAAGTATGCTTGAGATCCAGGGAAACTAGAAAAGCCTGAGGGAAAATCAGAGGAATCAAGGTTTGAAGGGACAGCATCTGAAAGGAAGAGACCTTCAAAAAGGTGTTTAGCTGAGAGAGAAAGATCCAGAAAGGTCACCTAATGCCTTTTTTCCTGGGAACCAAGAACATCCTGGAATAAAACCCCTCCTCCCTCTGAGAAGTTGGAACTTCCTAAATAGTTCCCTGAGCCAAGAGGCCCTGAAGCACCTCTGGAAAAAAGGACAACTGCTCCTGAGGAGGCTGAGGAATGATGAAAAAAGGGGGAGGGGGTAAGATATTTCCAAACCATGCAACCCTTGCAAATTATTGAAAGAACCCAGGAATCTTGGGTGACCTTAGGCCAAATAAGAAGGGACACAGAAAGAGGAATGTGACTGAGAACAACAGGGCAAGGATAGTCCGACAGCACCTGGTTTGTCAGGAAAAGGAGGCTTCTGAGTAGAAGGAGTTTGGGTAGCCTTAGCAGGGGTAGCCCTTCTACCTCTCTTTTTACCTTTGCGGGGAAGGCACGATTGTCTTTGGAAAAAAGCAGTCTTACTAAGATAATTCCCATGAAACTTAGGCACAGGGGAAACAAAAATATGCTTCATCTCCTGTAAGGCTTTGTCCTTTTCTTGCTGGGACTTAAACAGCTCCACAGCAGCAGCACCAAAAAATGCTTATAATCTAGAAGAGCATCCATCAGTTTTGCCTTGATATCACCAGGCAAAGGCTGAAGTCTGAGCAAGAATACTTCCTCAAAACAGATCTAAAAGCAGCAACCCTAGAGGAAGCATCAGCTGCATTTAATGGAATGGCAAGCAACCTAGGAGGATGTCCTAGCGAGCCAAGAGCAGAAGCCTTCTCGGAATCAGGGAGATCTGAAACAGCCTGACAGGCTTGAGAGAGTAGAGCCAAAATGTATCTAGTCATAGGTGTCTGACAGCTGACAGCTCTAAAGGTTACGGTAGCAGAAGTATACACCTTCTTGCCAAACTTCTCCATGGTTCATAGGTAGGTACTAGGCTATTGGCCTTAGGGCCTATATAAGCCTAGCTAAATGGTACCCTGGCTCTCGCCACCCAAAAAAATTATTTTCTTGTGCCCCTGTCGAGCAGAGCCACAGAAAAGATCCCTGGGGTGAATTTCCCATCTCCCATCCAATCATCAAAATTTTTCATGTAGAGTGCTAATGAGGAGCTTTGTTTGATATCGATAGGTAGTTTGTTCCAGAGTATGGGAAGTCTCTGGGACAGGAATATATCCCTCCAGCATGTTCTGTTTATTGTGGTGATAAGGTTTAGGTCCCTAGAGCATGTAGCTCGGAGGGATTGTGATTTCTTTAAGTGGAGCATGTCCAACAGCTCTGGGTTTGACATAGCTTTGTATGTTAGGCAGAGATCGCCTCTAAGTAGGCGATATGCGACGGAGTAAAGCTGGAGTTTTATGAGACGGTCTGCGTAGGGCATCTGTTTGAGACTGGTAATCCTCTTTGTGAGGCATTTCTGTGGCCGTTCCAGTTGTTGTAGATGTCTTGTGAGGTACATACCAAAAGGGACGTTGTACTCTAGAATGGGTCTAATGAGTGACGGGTAAAGGGGAACAATAACCTATTTTTTCCTGGATGAGAAACCTTTTGTGATGAGGTGTGCCACATAGAAGGATTTCCTGACTACTGTGTTGATGTGATTATCAAAGGAGAGACTACTGTCCACCTGTGTCCCAGGGTCTCTTATCACACTTTCGGTGTTAAGTAGACTACCGTCTATGTGGTAGTTCATGGGTTCAGAGCTTTTACCAAAAGGGATGACAATGCACTTTTTGGCACTGAGCTTGAGGCCATGGCTTTGACACCAGGCATCTGTCTCAGTAAGGCTCTTTTGTAGGATGTGCACATCGTTAGGAGTTTTGATTATGGCTCCTAGTTTGCAGTCATCTGTGAACTTCATTAGCCAAAGACCTTCTGTGTTAGCCTGTACTTCAGAGAAGTAGATACCAAACAGAAGAGGACACAGGACTGAACCCTGTGGTACTCTCCACTTGTTACTGGTCTGAAGTTGGATTTGGAGTCTGCTACTTTCACAGTGTGGGTTCTGTCAGTGAGCCAGTTGGCAACCCATCTTGTGACATAGGGATTTATACCTAGTTTAGTGAGTTTATCTATAACTCCAGAGTGGGGGATAGTGTCGAAAGCCTTGGCGAGATCTAGATAGGCTGTGTGAACCACCTTACCCTCATCTACGGCTTTGGTGACCGCTTCAAAAAAGTCAATCAGGTTTAGGAGACTTGATCTGCCTTTTACAAACCTGAACTCGGTAGGGTCCAGAGTTTGGAGATTACCAATGTCATTGTTTATAAGTTCCATGGTGATACTTTCCATGTCCTTATCAGAAGGAAGCAACTTAGTAGAAAGCAGCAATTTGGAGGGCTTATTGGAAGCAACTAACACCACAGAGGGATCAGCAGAGGGACACTTATGAAGAAACTTGCAGTCCTCAGGCACTTTATAAAACTCATCAGTTTTGGGAGTAGGGGGCTGGAAATCAGGAACCTGAGCAGCAGTGGAAAAAACATCCTGCAAGACAGCAAGAGCAGGAGGAACAGCAGAGGGTCTAGGAGACTCCACTTGTAGAAGCTCACAGCACCACTTTTGAATATCAGACACCTGAGCACAGTCCCAGTTGAAAAATTCCATCACTCTGGAAACAGTATCTGTGATGGTGTGAGGTAGTACCAGTTATTACAAGAGAAGTAAGACAGGGGATATGTAACATATGCCAGCATTGCTAGCTGCAGTTTTATAAAGAATTATATGTCATTTGTATATCAAACTGATTTCTAATGGTGATTGTGTTGAAAATGTATTTGTAAAGCTGCTTGTGTTATAAATGTGCAACAGAATATACTGGAAGAGAACAGGTTAATCTCAGTCCAGCTAACTTTGAAAAATAGTCTGAAATTAGCCATAAAGATTGTATCATACAGTTCTGCAGCCAGAGACAAACTGTCTGAGAAACAAGGCAAGGAATCCTACTGTGTTGCCCTTAGGGGTAAAAAAAAAAAAAAAAAAAAAAAAAATGTACTTACCATAACGTTCCATGTGAGTTGTTCATCTCGCCTTCATTCTTACACATGGGCTCGGAGCCGATCTATCAGCTCCGAGTCAGCTGCTTTACTAGCTGAAGATCTCAGAGTAGCTCAAGGCCATGTCCCCATCCCATGATGCTCTCTGTCCTAACTCAGATCTAGTTTGCTGAACCCAGCATGAACAGATATAACCCAAGAAAGACTCCAACCGGAGTAAGAAGTCCCAGAACAAGACCACCAGACCCCAAGTCTACTCGTTCTTTGAGACCCTGGAGGTGGAAGGCAGGTGGGAATGTAAGAATGAAGGTGAGATGAACAACTCACATGGAACGTTATGGTAAGTACATAACTTCTTTATGTGAAGTTGTTCAATCCCGCCGTTCATTCTTACACATGGGTAGCGTTCCCAAGCACCCTAATCCTGGGTGGCTCAGGGGTGTATTTTCCTGAGGACAGTGGAACCAAGCCCTGTCCACTTTGTAATGAGTGATAAAGGTATGCGGTTTAGACCAAGTGGCAGCTGCACATATAGTGTCCAAAGGCAATCGAGCCACATAAGCAGAAGAATTGAAAACAGCCCTAGTGGAATCCGCCTTCATGCCATGCTCTAATGTTTGGTTTGCTGAAGAGTATATAA
This sequence comes from Protopterus annectens, assembly GCF_019279795.1. Lineage (NCBI taxonomy): Eukaryota > Metazoa > Chordata > Ceratodontiformes > Protopteridae > Protopterus > Protopterus annectens. The sequence goes on from NC_056728.1 coordinate 1,743,623,441, forward strand.
ATTTAATGCAGTCGGTTAACCATTTGGAAAGGGTGACTTTTGAGACTGGTAATCCTTTCTTAGTGTCAGCATGAGATACAAAGAGTTAAGTCAGATCTTCTAAATTCCTTTGTCCTGTCCAAATAGAATCTCAATTGTCTGAGGACATCAAGTTTATGCAACATGTACTCCAACTTATTAGAATGGTTATTGAAAAAGGTTGGAAGTTTGATAGTTTGATTCAGGTTAGTCTCAGAACACACCTTTGGCAGGAATGAAGGGTTAGTCCTCAGTGATACTCTGAGTGAAACACCAAGTATGGGGGTTTGATAGAAAGGGCTTGAAGCTCAGACACCCTACGTGCTGAGGTAATGGCCACCAAGAAAATAGTTTTCCAAGAATGAAACTTCAAATGGCAGGATGATGCAGGCTCAAAGGGAGGAAGAATAATATGTGACAGCACAAAATTTAGACTCCAGGGAGTAAAAGGTTGTCTAACAGGCGGCCTAGGATGAAAGGTACCCTTCAAGAAGGCCCTACATAATCTGTGAGACATCAAATTAGAACTTTCAGCTCCGAGGTGAAAATTCAAAATTGCAGCCAATTGAACTCCAATAGTGGCAGATGCTGCACCTTCATGAGAAAGCTTAGACAGAAACTCCAGGATACTAGCAATCGGGGTGAAATAAGGATCAATGTTACTCTGAGAGGCCCAAAAAGCCAATCGCTTCCATTTACTAGCATACAACTTTCTGGTGGAAGCTTTATGCGAAGATACACAAATATGCTGTGCCTCAGAGGAAGGTCCGTGTGACCTGGCTAGGTTGGGAATCGGAGCAGCAAAGCTGTCAGTCTGAGGGAATGAAGGGAGGGATGGAGGGCCCCAGACAAATGTGTCAGCAGATCTGGAACTGGGTCCAGAATCCAAGGTTCCTCCAGTTGACAGAGTCGGAGGAAGGGGAACCAAATCTGTCAAGGCCAAAACGGGGCTATTAAGATTACAGTCCTTCCCAGGCTTTTGGCTTTCTGCAAGAATTTCAGAATCAGGGGTATAGGTGGGAAGGCATACAGGAGTCCCGGAGGCTAATCGTGCATGAGTGAGTCCCTTGGGCTGTCCCCGGGAGTGGGATTCAGGGCAAAGTAGCTTCTGTATTTGGCATTCATGGAGGATGCAAACAGGTCGCAGCAAGGCTGGCCCCATCTGCGGAAAATCATCTCCACAACTTCGTCTTTGAGAGACCACTTGTGCAGTAACAGAATGGCTCTGCTCAGTTTGTCCACTATCATATTGGATTTCCCTGGGATATGCGTTGCTATCAGAAAGAGCCCGGTAGATACTGCCCACTGCCAAACTCTCAAGGCCTCTCGACACAGGGGGTAAGACCTGGTCCCTCCTTGCTTGTTGATGTACCAGACCACAGACATGTCTGTCTGTAATGCAATCGTCCCTAGAGGAAGAGAGTCATGGAAGTGCTGCAACGCCAAAAGCACCGCTCTCAGTTCCAGAACATTGATGTGCTACTGTGACTCTGTCCCCGACCAGGTGCCTTTGGCTGTTCTTCCCTGGAAAAAGCCCCCCACCCCCACCCTATCAGAGAAGTGTCCATGGTCACCATGGCTGATGGTGGGGGAGAAACAAATGGTCGACCCACTGTAACTTGGTGGCTGGTCAACCACCAGTGAAGATTCTTCTTGCAAGAGTCCGTAACCATGATTAAAAATGACATCGAAAGTTGTTGGTAAGACCACTCGGTGAAGAGTAATCTCATTGAAGAATCCACATGTGCATACGCCCCAGGGGAACTAATATGAGCGTTGCTGTCATGGTACCTAATAGCTTCAGTACTTGAGAGGCCGGTACTTTTCTGCTCTGCAAAATGTCTGAGACCTGGTTTCAGAGAGTGGCTATTCTGTCCAGGGTGGTGGTGGTGTCTAGTTCTGCTCCAATAAAGGAGATACACTGTGATGGCGACAACGCAGACTTTTCAAAATTGATAGTGATGCCTAACTGAGACCAGAGATTGAGAGTGTGATCCCTGGACAGAACTGATGCCTGGAGGCAGTGGTAAGGTACCAGTCATCCAGTTACGGAAACACTCGGAATCCTAGGTGCCTCAGTTGAGCCGTAACCACTGCCATGCATTTGATGAACACTTTGGGGGCTGTTGCGAGTCCAAAGGGCAGTGCTCAGAATTGGTAGTGACTGGCTCCCAGTCAGAAATGCAGATGATCTCTGGATGGTCTGGCTATTTTGATATGGTAGTACACATCCTTGAGATCTATACAGCACATCCAATCACCCATTCCGAGGAACGGGAGAATAGACTGGAACTTTTTCTTTACAAATGTGTTGAGTCCACTGAGATCCAAGATGGGCCTCCAGTCCCCTCTCTTCTTTGGAACTAAAATGAATCTGGAGTAAGTTCCAGATACTATCTGGTCTGCTGGGACTGGCTGGATGACTCTTTTTCCTGCAGCCTCTGGACTTCTATGGCTGCCTGAGCCCTGAGACTGGGTGGAACGTCTGGAATTTTTTTCCGAACAGGTGGGCCTTCTAAGAATGGAATGATGTAACCTCCAGTAACGATGTGTTGTACCCAAGAATCTCTTGTAATCCCTAGCCAGGTATCCTGATACAAAGCCAAGCGACTCCCGACTGCCTCTAGAGTAGGACAGTCGGGCATCCTTTCAGAAGTGCTAATAGGGCTTACCAAGAACTGATCCCTGTCACCCTGGTTCTGCGGATCCCCTCTGCCACCGAGGCAGCGTCTTCCATTATTACCCCCTCCCTCTGCCCCTGGAGGGGAGTTCATTACGTGTGTTCTGGAAAGCTCCTTGGGACTTTTGGAACCACATTTTTCCACCCTTTTGCCCTATGGGGTATGGTCTGGTAGGGGTGGAAAAATGGACTCCTACGGCAGATAGTCTTTCCCTCTTGCTCACACCTAGTGACAGTCTTCTTGACTTTGAGCCTGAAAAGAGATGAGCCATCGAATGGGGTGTCGACAAAGGAAGACTTGACGGCTTCTGCAAAGGAGCATAAGCACATCCAGGAATGTCTCTGAAGAGCTATTGCTTAACCCACTGCCCAACTCGAACCATCGGCTGCATAAGAAATGAGCCGCATGGACGAGTTAACTATGGAATTAAAGGTATTAAGGTGGGCTGTCACCTTCTCAGAGACACCTCCATCTGTACTACCCTGCAGAGTGTCTCCGAGCTCTTTTAGGAGATCTCTTTGAAGATGGGTAAAACGAGTCAAGTAGTTAAGTGATCGCATAGCAAAGGTCACAGAACTAAATATGCTTTTCCCGTACCTGTCCATATTCCTGGAATCCCTATTAGGAGGATGGACAGTAGAAGAGGTTTTGGACATCTCTTTCTTAGTGGCCAGCACCACCACCATGGCATCA